>NW_028234409.1:31073731-31091231 GCF_977035675.1 Penaeus japonicus | reverse complement strand
CTCTACTTTCCTTTAATTTTCTTCACCCCCCCTCCTCATCTTCTGTCTCAGATCTTTCATTTGTCTATACAGTTTTCATACATTAAAAAATAATAATTTTGAAATCTGAACAACGCTTACCATGTAATATGATCTAATTTGGTGAAAAATGCATGGAATTTTTTATCATTATTATCATAAATGCATACATACATAACAAGTACGTGCAGAATTATTAATACACTTATTCACTTAATAAACCACCTACCTTTTCACATACACAGTGTCAGTCATCTATCTATCTCATTCACTCATTCACTTATATGCGTTTGCTCTTTCACGCACTCTCCCACTCACCTGCTTACTCATTTATTTTCTCCTACAAACACCCCCCCCCACACACACACACAAACACACTCACCCATTCCCTCACACAAACACACTCACGAATCCCTCCTCCCCCCCCCCCCACCACAAACACAACTCACCCATAACCTCACACAAACACAATCACCCCCCCACCCCCATCCCCCCACACACAAACACACTCACCCATTCCCTCACACAAACACACTCACGAATCCCCCCCCCCCTCGCCACAAACACTACTCACCCATACCCCCCCCCCCACAAACACAATCCCCCCCCCCCCCCACACAAACACAGACACATTCAGCCGTCCCCTCTCCCCCCTACAAACAAACCCACCCATCTCCCCCCACTCCCACCACAAACACAATCACCCCCACCCCACCCCCCACACACACAAACACAATCACCCCCACCCCACCCCCCACACACACAAACACAACCCCCCCCCCCCCCCCCCCCCAAACACACTCACCCCCCCAAAAAAAAAAAAACATTCACCCGCCCCCTCTCCCCCCTACAACCCCCCCTCCTCCCCCACCCCCTACCGAAAACCCACCCCCTCGCTCACCCTCGGCCACATCCGCGCAGCTTCGGCCGCCGCATCTTAACAACATCACGCCGCCTGCGGGAGGGAACCGCGGCGCGTATATCATTACGGCGGCGTGATCACTAGCATCTCCCGCAGCTAAACCGAGCGGCATGACAAGGCGGCGGCGGCGTTAAAACAGCTGATCAGTCGACCAACGGCCATGTCCCTGGTGGAACAGTTTGACATTTTGGCCTCTGGAGCGGGGGGTGAGGGGGGTGTAGCGGGGGTGTGGGGTGGGGTGGGGGGGAGGTTGTTTGCGCGCCTCCCACTTTTCTTTAGTTTGTTGGTTTGTTTGTTTGTTTACTTCTCTTGTATTATCTCGTTTTCCTTTTCTTTCTCCTTTCCTTGCTCACTTGCTCTTGCTCTCTTTCTCTATCTCTCTCTGTTTCTCTCTTCTCTTAATCTCTCTCCCTCTCTCTCTTTCCTTTCCTCTCTCTTTCTCTCTCACTCCCAACCTCTCTCCTTCCCTTCCCCCTAGCCACCTCTGTCTTTCACACTTCCTTTGTTTCTTACAGCTACTTTGCCCGTAATCTGCCAAGTGTATGGGATGGCCGGGCAGTGCAATGGGCGCCGCGGACAACACACATTAACCTTTTTCTTTCACTTTTTACTTTGATTGCTCTAATGTATGGTCGTCTGCGATAATTTGTGTCCCAGCTACCGGTAAAGGAACCAGTCTCGACCTTTTTTGAGAGAGAGATAGGGAGAGAGAATGAGAGAGAGAGAGAGAGAGAGAGAGAGAGAGAGAGAGAGAGAGAGAGAGAGAGAGAGAGAGAGAGAGAGAGAGAGAGAGACAGAGAGAGAAAGCTATCTAACCATTTACGTCTCTTTCTCTCTCTCTCTCACTCTCTCTCTGTCTATTCATATATCTATTCATCTATTCATATCTACTTATCTATGTAAACTTCAAGATATCCACGATTTTGTTGAGTTAATCCGTCGTTTTCGATTTATATGAATGGAATGGTACAATCTTTTTCTTTCTTTCTTATTCCCTAGGAATTAGGAATACCCCGATAACTTACAAGATTATACAAATCACACCAAACATATCGTTATTCTAACCACAAATAATCATCCAAGACCTTCAGAGTGAGTCCACTAAGCGTTAAAAATATGCATTTCGACTTATCACGTGTTCTCACTGATGAATCACCCTGTTCACACGCAAGTGGAAAGGCGGGTGAATATCAGCAGAACAAAAAGTAAAGAACAGGTTAGATGTACCTTTAGGGCGAGTGAGGTACTTGGCACCGAGAATGAAATACTATAGGAGGATGGGGGGTGGGGGGTGGGGGGCGAAGTTACTTGGATCTGTGTGTTCAAAAGGAAAGTGTAATGGATTCGTCTAGGATCAGGATATACGTAGGATCAGTTGCAAGACAATATTGCAGAAGAGGTGAGAAGCACTGGATGAAACGGATCAGAAACACTCAATATCTGAAGCATATAATTCCACGTTAAATATGAAGGCTCGTTCGGTCGACTCCAGAGAGTGTGTGTCTATCAAAGGTCGCCTCAAAGGAACTTGGAGAACCGCCCTAGCTAGGAATTATGTTCGTTTACCTGCGTGTAATTTCCAATGGCACTCGTTATTTCAAATTTTCTTAAGTGGGACCTCGTTGCTTGGATAAAGGTGCATTTTCTTTATCACTGGCGCGTTCTGGTTGAGTGTATTGCTGTGACTTTTTATTTTTCTCCCTTCTTATATTACCTCTCTCGCTCTCTGCAGCATAAGGCGCAACTTCCCGCCTGTTTCATAAAAAGTTCTTTACGAAAGACGAAAAAGGAAAAAGAAAAAAAAAAGAAAAATGACGGAAATAAAACAATCGAGATAGAAATTCGAGAGCTGGGAGTGTGCTCTTCTTTGTGGGTCAGCATAAAACCCTTTCCAACAAAGGGTACCGCACTGAGCCAGCCCGCCATCAGCCATGCCCAGCTCCGGCTCCTGGAATGTTTATAATGCGAGATCAAACTTTTCCCACATTCTATGAAGAGAAGAATGTATGCGCATATACGTTTCTTGCACAGTCTACAAACGCTGGAAAAGGCCGCCCGCGCAAAATAAAGAGATGGAGAAAAGGAGGCGAAAAAGGGAGTCGTTTCTCAGGGGAACAAAGTCAGCACCGAGAGCGGCTTGGGAGAGGACGCCACGGGCCCCCTTGCGGCCAAGTGGTTTCTCCGCTTGACCCGACGACCTCCCGACCGTCGCCTCTTCCCCTCCTCCCTCCTGCCTGATGATGCCTCTCTTCTCCCTCCCTGCTTACCTACCTTGCGTGCTTATCCCCTTCCTTCCCTGTGACCCCATATCCTTCCTTCCCACCCCCTCTGCCTGCCTACTTTACATGCCTACCTTACCTCCTTCCTTCCTTCCCCATGACCCCGTATCCAGCTCACCCCCTGTACCAGCCTGCCCCTCCCCTGCTTAACCCCTTCCCTCCCCCATGGCTCCCTATCCTTCCCCACCCCCTCCGACCCTCAACTCCCATATCCTCCCCATCCTTTCACCCCCATCCCCCCCTAGTTCCCATATCCTTCCCCCTCATGAATCCTTTTCCAGCCTTAGTGTTCCATTTCAAGAAGACATTAAGAGGAAGACAGAGACATGCAGTGAGATAAAGAAGCCTTTGCGATCCTACATATATACATACATGTATATGCAACATAGTGTCATTGTGCAAGTTTATGAATATGTATGTAGATACATAAATACATACGCTGATTATGTCATATCAAATAAGAGATGGATATGTAGGTAAGATATAGGATAGATATAGATAAATGGGGAGAGAAAGCAAGGGAGGGAGAGAGAGAGAGAGAGAGAGAGAGAGAGAGAGAGAGAGAGAGAGAGAGAGAGAGAGAGAGAGAGAGAGAGAGAGAGAGAGAGAGAGAGACAGAGAGAGAGAATGAGAGAATGAGAGAATGAGAGAAAGAGAGAAAGAGAGAGAGAGAGAGAGAGAGAGAGAGAGAGAGAGAGTGAGAGGGGGGGGGGAGAGAGAGAAAGACAGAAAGAGAGAGAGAGAAAGACAGAAAGAGAGAGAGAGAAACAGAGAGAGAGAGAGAGAGAGAGAGAGAGAGAGAGAGAGAGAGAGAGAGAGAAAGGGAGAGATGGGTTCATTGGCCTGATAGTCACCCATGTGGCCCGGCTCGACCCTGGACTCCCACAACCTCGACCCCTGCTTGCTGTTACGGTTCATTCCAGCGCTGGTCTTAATGCTGGATTCTCTCTCTCTCTCTCTCTTTCCTTTTTTCTCTCTCTCTCTCTTTCCTTTTCTCTTTCTCTCTCTCTTTCCTTTTCTCTTTCTCTCTCTCCCTCTCTCTGTCTATCTGTCTGTCTGTCTCTCTCTGTCTATCTGTCTGTCTCTCTCTGTATATCTGTCTGTCTCTCTCTCTCTCTCTCTCTCTCTCTCTCTCTCTCTCTCTCTCTCTCTCCCTCTCCCTGTCTCTCTGCCTCTGTCTCTCTCTCTCTCTCTCTCTCTCTCTCTCTCTCTCTCTCTCTCTCTCTCTCTCTCTCTCTCTCTCTCTGTCTCTGCCTCTGTCTCTCTCTCTCTCTCTCTCTCTCTCTCTCTCTCAAACTTAAACATTCGACAAAAAAAAAGAAAAAAAAGAAGAAAAAAAATATATATATAGGAAAAAAGAAACAAAGAAACAAAATAGTGATAACTGATAAGAACATTAAACGGATTAGCGATCAATAGCACTTCATCCTTTTATGAAACAATTAGAGCGAAATCTTGCCGAGAATAAGGAAAATAAAAAGAGTAAAAGGGCGATAATAAAAAAAGATAACAATACTGCCGTTTTTATAAGCCGTTTTGAAGGGAATCCGGATCGACAGATTCACAAAAACCCGCGTGACAGGTATTGCACTTGCTAACAATCATAATGCACTTGTTGCACTTGTGTCGTACGGTTGTATCACGATTTTGATGTTGTTGTGGTTGTTGTTTGGTAGATGTTTAGAGGCGATGAACTATGCTGTGCGTGGAAGCATAATGAAAGCAGAGGGCAAAAGTAGATTTAAATTCACAATAACAACTGCAATATACCGATTTATTTGGTTATTCTTACTTACATATACCCTCAGAGGGCGAGGAAACACACACACGCGCACAAATACACACATGTATGTTTTTTTTTGAGAAATGCAATAGGCTTTATTAAAAAAGATAGAAAGAATAATAATAATAATAATAATAAAATAAAATAAATAAATGATAAATAAAGAAAGAAAGAATAGAAAGTTTGCAAATATATCAGGGTCTGTAACGAGTCACCGAGAAGACAATCCGAGAGGAGATAGATCACTTTTCGTCATCTTTTCATTTGCTTCTATGTTGTTTCTATTGTTATTATTGTCGGTTTCAATATAGATGCTGTTGTTCTTTTTTTTTTTTCTTTTTTTTTTTGCATGCTATTATTATTGCCACTTGGATATTTCCATTAATACTATTACTATCTGTATTGTTGTTAGTATTATCTTTAGTTGTATAATCATTAACCTCATTACTGTTTTCTTACCTATGTTACAGATATCATCCACATCGTTATTACTTCTATCACCATTAGTATTGTTAGTATGTTACGACTAACATTACGCAACCATCCCTTTATCAAAAGAAGTATCATTTTACAGCGCTGACATATCCAGGATGTTGATGATAATACGCCGGGTTCTTTTGAAGGCATTGTCTTTTGTTACTATTATTAAAATCCTTTTGAATGATTCCTCTTATCATTCTTGCCATCATATTTGTTCTAATAATCGTATTGATTATAATATTCACTGTCATGTCCATCACTGTCGGAACCATAATGTTAATATCACTCAATTTTTTTTTTTTTTTTTCATCATATCAAGATTCACAAAAAAATGATGATAGAATTTATACAAAAAAGTTAGCGCCTTAGCCATAACCAATGCAAAAATTCGGATAAACATCATTCACAATTTACATGTAAAGAAGTGGAATGTAATATGAATATTTAGCAAAAACTGGTTTGCAATATTCTACAACTGTGTACATGCAAGAGGGGTGGACCCATTCATACGCAGTTCGCTATTCAGTGAACTCCACGTGTTTAAAAAAAAAGGCAATTTAAACTCCAGGAGAGAAAATTGAGGAACACGCAATTAGAATGAATAAAATAAATTCCACTTGCAATGTGATGTTTTTTTTTTGGTGTTGACAAACAGTCACCGTAAAACTATCTGACAACGCCATCAGGTCATAAGTATCTTAATAATCAGGAGAATGTACAATTCAATTCCTTAAACCGGTTCCGAACCGCTTGTTCGAGACACCGAGCGAAACCATTCTTCGCACTCCGATGTGCATTTGTTACACGAGCGAAGAACCCGAGAAGCTTCTCTTTGCCGGTTTTATCTTTCATGCTTTCTGGCCGCTGGAAATCCTATGGTCAGGCTACCTAATTCCTGGATCACGACGGAAGGACCTCGCTCGCTCGTTTTAACAAGAACGATCTGCAGGAATGGACGCTGGAATAGCCATCGAAACGAGACGGATGAAAGAGGGGCTTTGATTTCTTTTTCTCTTTCTCTCTTTTACTTTTTTTTTGTATATTTTTTTTTCTCCCAATTTTAAGCACAAGCTAGGAAAAAAAGAATCTATATATTGGTTAATTATCGTACAGAATTTGTCCAGTGTATACTTCGGTGTGTGTTTGTGTGTGTGTGTGTGTGTGTGTGTGTGTGTGTGTGTGTGTGTGTGTGTGTGTGTGTGTGTGTGTGTGTGTGTGTGTGTGTGTGTGCGTGTGGTCGGATGAGCATTCGCGTCCTTGGATCCTTTAGTCACGCACAGATGTCGCTTAGGCTTCCTTAATGGGGCCTGCGCTGCTTCACCGCCGCGCAGATGTGGAAAACGTGAACAGAATCATTCTAGGCAGCCATTGTACTCAGTCTGAACGAAGGAAACTAAACGATTTATGTTATACCTTGCTGTAAATAGTTTGTCATTGTTTGAATTGCTTGGCATTTGAAGACAAGACCGGATTTTGCCCTTTGGCCAAATACACATACGCATGTAAACACACACACACACAGACACACACACACACACACACACACACACACACACATACACACACATATACATATACATATACATATGTGAATGTGTATATATATATATATATATATATATATATATATATATATATATATATATATATATATATATATGAAACAGGAAAGATTTTACTCTGAAGCTACCACTAATTCTTCCTCTACCTGCACCATCTCTGGTCGACAAGCCCTGTGGTCTGTAGTATCCTAAATCACTGCATGGCCGTCGCATGTAAGGGGAGTAGGAATGGGGGAACTTTTGGAATAAGAAAAAAAAAAGATAAAAGGTAGAAAATGTAAAAAATAAAAAAAAGATGAAACGGTGTTTGATTGGAATCGGAATGTGTTCAGCACGCGGACGTGGGTGTACGAGTGTGGCGTTGCATCAGCGACGACCTGTCTAACAAACACCCCCCCACCCCCATCCCCTTCGATAAAGCGCAACAAGTACAGCACGGCCGGGTCAAAGCAACAAGTAAACCACACAGAGCACGTTTTCGGCCTTTACGATTTTAATAAATCACGCAACCAATGTATTTACCCATATCCCGGCACGAAATCCATTTCCTATTCGCTAAAACGTGAGCAATAGCAACAGCAATCTTGCTAAACCTTTATGCAACTCGTAAAATAAAAAGAGGACCTAAAAAAACACGAAGCCTCTATGGAAGTAATTCTATTCATTCTAACGTGTGAACTTAATATGTGGAAATAATTAAATGGAGGATAGAGGCTGGAATGTATATTGAGTTTGGCTCCAGGCCATGAGGCCACCGGCATGACCATGTTGGCTATGAAACAGGGAGGGAGCCGACGGCACTGCCAGTCTCCCAGCCACCAGTGCCACCTCTGCTCAACTCGGTCTTTTCTTTATACTCTGTGTGTGAATCTTTGATTAAACTATTATCTTGTTTATCAGCCTGTTTATCCTCACGATGTCAGTTCGTGAGGGTTCATCAGATTTATAGAAATTCCTTTTGTGCACATGTGTTCGTATGCATGTCACCTTAACTTGTTTTCCCTCGTCTTTCGTCTTTTATTTTTCTTTACTCTTCCTCTGCCAAGGTATTTGTCATATAACTAAGATTTAGCCGTTTTCTCCGGTTAACCCACCGCTATGTCAAAAAAGAAGAATAAATAAAAATAATAAAATAAAAAATAAATAAGGATAACGCTCTGTATTCAATTCCAATAATGTTTAGGAATAAGATTATCATGTTATGTAAGTATGCTCGTGGAACTTCACTTTATGCCGATTTGTGATATACTCGATTGTACCTGTGTTCAGTATCGAAATGAATACAGGAAAAAAAACAAAAAAACAGCAAAAATCATATCAATTAAAATAATAATGTTAATGGTGATGATGAAAATTATTATAACATTAACAACAAAACCAACAATAATAATATCAATATCAACAGTAAGAACAATAACGACGAGAAAACAACCACATTGCTAATCTAACCTAGTTTGATTTAAGTGAAGAAAGGAAAAAGAAGAAAAAAAAAGAAAAAGAAAAAAAAAAGATGGAAAGAAAGAAAGAAAGAAAGAAAAAAAAAATACATACATACATATACATATATATATACATATATGCATATCAATGACAGGAACACGTGATTAAAAAGAACGACACCAACAAGAACAAAAACGACGTTTATCTCTCGTCAACAAGACAAGAGAATGAATGAGAGTAAATAAGCATTGCCTTGTGCTCAGAGATACTCCACAACCTCCTCCCCCTACCCCCTACCCCCTACCTCAACCCCCTCCCACCTGTACCCAACCCACACTCTCCCTCCCCTCCTCTCTGTACCTCCAATACCCTCCTATTCCCCCCTCCCCTCTCCCCTCTCCATCACCCCCCACCCAAACACCCACGTACCACCACCTCTCTTGCAATACCCTAACCCCCACCCCACCCACCACCGAAACCCTCCCTCCTATCTACTCCTAACACCCTACACCCCGTCCTATCTATCCCCCCCCCCCCGACACCCTACCAACTCCCCCCTCCTCCCTCCCCCCATCCCCCCGCGCCACACTTCAGTAATCGACCACATCCGCTCGACTGGGGGGCAAATACCGCTCACTCGCTGCCTCTCATCTTAGACTTATCATGATAAAAATGCCACGCCAAGAACTGTCCCGGTCAATCCAGTGGACGACCGGAGGGACCGAGATGCCGAAACGTGTTGTGACCCCCCACCCCGCCCCCTCCCACTCCCTCCTCCTCCCTCCCCCTTTCCCCCCCGGCGCGGTTTTTATTCCCAGGGAGATAAAACACTGTTTAACTTCCCTTAATGAATTCAAACTACCTTATTACACTTGGTGATGACGAAAGTGATAGCTGTACACACACACACACACACACGCGCGTACATATACAGATTGATAGATAGGTTAATAGATATAATTATAAGTATATATATGTGTGTGTGTGTCTATCTATCATATATATATATATATATATATATATATATATATATATATATATATATATATATATACATATATATATACATATATACATATATATATATATATAAATATATATATATACATATATATATATTTGTTTGTATATATATATATATATATATATATATATATATATACATATATATAAATAATGAAACAGATCGAGAGAAAAAATCCTTCCAAACCAGTTGTAGCGCGCGTGGCCGGCGGGCGAGGCACGCACTACGTCCCGCCCCCCACGTAATTCGCGACATCCGGTCTACAGGTGAGGCATAACCCGGTAATAACGGAATAATTGCGGCTTAACCGGTTCTCGAGGGAGCCGTGATGGATCTCGGGCGCGTGGCGGGCTGGTAAGAGCCAATCATCCGTTTAGGAGATCGTCACTCACAGCCACTTCGCACGGCGGCCGCTCCGCCCATATGTAAACAGTATGGGTCTGTAGGCGCTGTGGGCGGCGGGGAAGGGTGGGCGGTTCTCCTGTTGTCAAGGGGCTACTGTCCACGGTGAGGCTTTTCGTTCCATTTAACTCGATTCCCCCACTGGAGGCTGGGTCAAGGGGCACGGCCATTAGGTGTAATACGACGATTTATTCCGACACCGGGACTCGCCAGCATTTTCAAGAAGCTAAATTACAGACGTTCCCCTTCGGCGGATGACCTTTCTTGACCTGCGATTCTTTTGCCCTTCCCTAATTGCCTCGTTGGTGAATACCCTCATTTGTGCGCAAACGCCAACCCTGCGGCTAAATAACTTTATTTACTCTAAATTACCGTCATCCGAACTTCCTTGACGCACGCCACACGACGCTCAACGACTGACTGACTGTCTTCTGCCCCTGCAACCCGCTTATGAATCTCGGTTGGCTTAAGGTGGCATCAATTTACAATCTTGTCTTGGCTCGAATCTTTATTACATCGCCTCCATCCGGTACACTGTTAACCTGCGCCACTTGACTTGAGCAGCCGACTTCTTATCATGGGCACGAGCGGGCTACACACACCGCCTGCAATCTCGGACGCCGCGACGCCAGATGGTCGGCGGGCGCGCGCCGGGGACGGGGGCTTCTGATTCCGCCAAATGATCTTCAAAAACCGACGTCCAATTAACGAAATAACTCTGATATCTCATCAGCAATTACTTCGTCAGCCCATTGGGATGAGAGGAGAGGTTGGGAGGTGATGGGGATGGGATGGGAGGGGAGGGGAGAGAGGAGGAGGAGGAGGGGGAGGAGGGGGATAAAGAGGGAGGGGAGGACAGGAGGGAGAGGAGAGGAGGGCCACGGGTGAGGATGGGACTGGTTAACAATTACCTCGTGCTTGTGTTACGGGGATGTTTATAGCGCGTGTTAACAAGGCGTCCAGAGCGCGTCGGGAAGATGGATGATTTCCGGAGACTACCAGCTCTTAGTCCCATATAAGGGCGTAATTGCATTGCGGCTGCGAGTTAAATGGACCTTAAGAGATTCCCACATAATTGAATAAACGATCAGAGGAAGTTTGAGCAGAGATACATTTACGTTAGTGCTATCGGGGCGGGCGTAAATCACAATTACAAAACATAGCTGAATTTACGAGCTATATTCGCTCTAACATGGCTTCCTCTCTTTGTTTCTTGTGCCCCGTGTTGCAACCTAAGGCCAAGGGAATGCAATAATCGAGGCATTGTTAAGCGACTCAGGGCTCGTTTTTGCATGATGTAACTATATCAATCGGGTATTTACTGTACCCGTTTTATATGGGTTTGAAGGCTGATTTACTAAATTTGGAAAATAGTCCGTGTGTGTCTTAATTAATGAAATTGGTCATGCTAGAGTTATCAGAGATGAAATGTAGATATTCTTTATCAGTTACAGATGCGTAATAAGTTTAACAATGACTCCGTCAGACTTTAACGAAAGTGTATTACACATCATGCAAATAATATACATAATGATAATAACGATAAGGCAATTGGATGATTCAATGAAGACAGAAAACGGATTTATTTTTTTTGTAAAGATATACTCTTAATATGTCATATATACAATTTTTAAAGATTTAGACCACAAGCTTTCATTAGGAGAGTATGCATTATTTGTGTTTCTCCGTCTAATAGCCTTGAAATCCCTAATCTGAAGTACGTCAGATTATATCACAATATCAAACAACGAAATACACGTAATCTAAAATTATATCGCAGCATACAAATCACACCAAAAGAATAAACACAAAACATACATACATTTCCAAAGTGTAATATAGAAAATAAAACTTTGTTTCCTTCCGTCTTGAAGACACAAAGAAGACATAGAAAAGGAAAAAAAAAAAAAAAAAACTTTTATAGAGAATTAGAGATTTAGATTGAGAGGAAAGTGACATGACGCTTTTGAGAAAAAACACAGAAAGAAAGAAAAAAATAATAATAAATAAATAAAATAAAATAAATTGTCACTCTTACCTGCTGGATGTTTTGGAGACTAGTTTCTCCACCTGCATGGTGGCGGTGACACCCTGCAATAAAGGTAGATGTTAAAGAAGGAGTCAATTGAAATATTGCAAGAAATTATAATCATAGTGATGATGATGATGATGATGATAATGGTAGTGATGATAATGATAATAATGGTAGTGATGGTAATGATAGTAACAATGATAATGGTAATGATAATGATGATTATAATGAAGATGATGGTAATAGTAATAATAATAGTAATGATAATTATAATGATAACAAACTGATAATGATAATAATCATGATGATAAAGATATCAATAATGATAATGACAATGACAATAATAACAATGATATTATTAAGGATGATTATTCAATAATTAAATAAGGATACCAACAATAATAATGGTATTATTATGGTAATAACAATCATTATCATTATCATAACAATAAGAGTAAATAATAATAGTAGAAGTAATACTGATAACGATAATCATGATGATAATAATGATGAGAATAATCATTGTAATAATGATAATGATGATTATGATAATAATAATACTGATGATGATGATGATGATGAAAATAATCATTGTAATAATAATAATAATGAGGATTATGATAATAATAATACTGATGATGATTATAGTAATCATAACAGTAATAATGATAATGATAATAATGACGATGATAGCAATAATGATATTGATAATGATGATAATAATGACAATAATAAAATAATGATAATAATGATAATAACAATATCAATAATGATAACAATAATAATAATGATAATAATAATAATAATAATAATAATAATAACAATAATGATAGTAATAACAATTATAATAATGATAATGATAGTAGCAATAATAATGAAAAAACAACGATAATGATAAAAACAACAACAATGATACTAATAATGATAAAAATAATAATGATGATAATAATGATGATAACGGCTGTAAATAAGAACGATTTTGATAATAACAATAATGATAATAACAATAATATGATAATAACAATGAAAATGATAGTCGCAGTAATATTAATGATAATAATAACAGGAAGAAGATAAAGAGAAAAAGTAAAAAAAAAAAAAGAAAAAAAAAAATAGAATAGGAAAAACAAACAAACACAGAAACAAAAAAATATATATACGGCCAAACACAAACAAACAAATAAACAAACACACGCACGTACACACACACACACACACATGTGCACACTTACACACACGAGCAATAGAGACTTAGATTGAGAGGAAAGTGACATGACGCCTTTGAGAAAAAAAAAAAAAAAAAAAAATCATTTCACGCTCATTTTACTTTTCCATGATTTGGCTGTATTTTTGTTAGTCTTTCGTATTGCATCCTGTATTGTTCAATAATGCAATATTGAATAACGAGACTTGCATATCATAATCTGTCCCGATGTTTCTTACAAAGAGGGGGAAGGGGGGCGTAGTGTATAAATAGAAATATATAGAGATAAATGTATATTTCTGTATATGTGCGTGCTGTATACATCTATGTATGTATGTATGTATGTATATGTACACTCCTCATGAGCGTACATACATAATTCTAATATAGAGAGCAAATCATGAAAATGAAAAGCGTTGCACTCTCCCTCACCTGCAATAGCCGCCTGCAGCGGTCTGAAAAACTAATCATTGTAATAATGATCACTCGCCTATCTGTCAAGTCGAAATTTCCTGCTGACGATTTCCAATTATCGAAAAAATTGTTCATTATCAGAATAATTAGACGAAATAGTCAACTTCAATACTATAGCATTGCGTTAATCCGATATATTTTTTATTCTTTTTGTGTCGTATCGTTACTAGCATAGGGCACAATAACCGAGTATCTTTCTCGGAAAGAAAGGCGAAGAAGGAGATGGAGGAGAGAGAGAGCGAGTGAGAGAGAGAGAGAGAGAGAGAGAGAGAGAGAGAGAGAGAGAGAGAGAGAGAGAGAGAGAGAGAGAGAGAGAGAGAGAGAGAGAGAGAGAGAGAGAGAGAGAGAGAGAGTGAGAAGAGAGAGAGAGTGAGAGGAGAGAGAGAGAGAGAGAGAGAGAGAGAGAGAGAGAGAGAGAGAGAGAGAGAGAGAGAGAGAGAGAGAGCGAGTGAGAGACACACACACACACAAATACACACACACACACATAGACACAGAAAATACACACACACACACATTCCCTCACATAAACACATTTATATATATATATATATATATATATATATATATATATATATATATATATATATATATATATAATATATTTACATATACATACTGTATTATATATATATATATATATATATATATATATATATATTACATATAATATATATTACATATAATATATATATATATATATATATATATATATATATATATATATATATATATATATATATATATATATATATATGTAGTGTGTGTGTGTGTGTGTGTGTATGTGTGTCTGTGTGCGTGCGTGTAGGTGTGTGTGTGTGTGTGTGCATATATATATATATATATATATATATATATATATATATATATATATATATATATATATATATATATACATACATACATATATTAATTTAGTATACAGAGAGATCCCTACACTGCCTATAGGCGTTTCCATTCTCCATTTTCTTCCTGATCCCCTTTCCTTTCCATTTACCTAAAATAACAAAGATAAAAGGAAAAAGAAGCAGAAATCAAACCAAGCGTCTCCCTCCCCCCACCCTCACCCCACACTCCCCATCCCCCACCCCCACCCCCGACCATAAATCTCGGCTGCCAACAAAGCTATTTCTTCTCCTTCCCTTTTGTTCCTTCGCCGAGACAACCGAGAGAACCCGATCTGACATTATCGGTACAAGTAAATATTTGTCCCGACGTGTAACAGAATTCACAAGTTTCCTGTCATCTGGCGTAAGAAAGTAACTGTCGGGGTAATAGTCACCTGTGTCTTGCGCCTTAACTAATGATGCAACTCCGCTCGTGCATTGTTGAGCGAGATCGTCTTGCACAGTTATGGGGAAATCGACTCTATTTTAACCCCCGAGAGATCCAGGAGATAGGAGGAGGAAGGAGCTATGCCACAGTGCGTGTGAAGAGGTCGTTAAGCATAACTGGTGGATTTAGGTTGAAATATTGCGCGCACTGAGGTGTATGGTGCAAATCTTTGTTTATCGAGAATATGTAGATTGACTTGGTGGAGCTCTTGGTCGATTTTACATGACTTCATAACAGTATGATAACATGGTAAACTTGCAAGATAGTTACGATAACTGTTCTGTTGTGGGAAAGGCAATTCCACGTGTTGTTATGGAAATGATCTTCATAACGTATACTATAAAATGCCACATCTTTGAATGCTACGAATCTTTGCATTTCGTTTTTTATCTCTTATGACCTGCATGTGCAATGTTCAAAGGCATAACTTGGAGTTTTCTTTCTCTGGGTATTTTAAATTTGATATTTCCCCCTCTTACAATCGTACAAGGTGATTGGGTTTAAGAAATACATTTAAAGCAGTAAAAATATTGTGAAACTTCCCTAAAAAAGAGCAGCACATGCTAGCTACCCACCCTAGCACTTCGATAAACATTGGCCCCCCCCCCCACAAAAGGATTGAGAGAGAGAAAAAAAAATGTTTTTCCTGTACCACCGACGAGGCAGCGAGGGGAGAAGGAAGGCGTGGTCGGTCGGGGTTGCCAAAGTATCGACTAATTGGTGAAGTTCACAACTTTAATGAGAGCCACGGATGAGGCCAGGGCAGAAGAGGAACCTTCTGGGATAATACCGCTCCCTCCCTTCCCTCCCTCCCTCCCTTACCCCCCCTCCTTCCTTCTCCCTTCCCCCTTACGCTTGAACGCTGGCGACCACCTACCCATTCCCCTGCCCTCTCCCCCCTCTCCCCCTTCCCTCCCTCCCCTAGCCACCTTGCCCCCTTCCTTCTCCCTTCCCCCTTACGCTAGCACGCTGGCGGCCACCTACCCATTCCCCTGCCCTCTCCTCCCTCCCCTCCCTCCCTCCCTCCCCTAGCCACCTTGCCCCCTTCAAGCCTCCCCCGGACTGAGCCTTTGTAAGCACTCAAAACAATAGTTGGAGGAAAGAGGCACCAGGTGGAGGAACTTTGTGAAGGTTGGCTTGGGAGAGCAAAGGGGGGAGAGGAGGGGAAAACACTGGTAAACAACGGGTAATTATGGTCCTCTGTGAGGGTGAGGGCGAGGGGAGAAACGGGGGAAGAGGAGCGAGTCTGTGTGACAGATAACTTGTCTTTTTTATTCTTTGGGTGGCTTGAGGGGATAGTGTTTTTTTTTTTTTTTTTTTTCAAGCCACTGTTGAAGTTGATCTCATTAGTGCAGTTGCGAAATGACACGAAAATAGCACAACGTTTTCCCCCTAAGCACAACTTTTATACCAATATATATCATTAGTATAAACTTGTAATCACACAAACAAACAGCGAATAGATTTGAACTTCACAGCAAAGGGTCGTCAGAAATTTACGCATTACATATTTCTTATGTCTAGAACCACGGCGACAGAACCACGGCAGCAGAACCACGGCGACAGAACCAACGCAGAAGTGGATATACATGTCCTACCTAACAATCTTACAAGCCTGACAAATAGATACACACTCCAGGCAATGTTTTATCAAGAGCTTTGCGAAATCACACCTCGGGAAAACACGCTTGATTTGCCTTGTCGACTGTGATGAGTTCGTCCCATGGATAATCTCTCGTGAATAATATCCTCCCTGGGGTAATAATCCCTTTCGCAGGTAAGTTTCTAATCCATTCTCGTTGCCCGTGAGCGACGCAACTGCCTCCCCCGGTAGAATCACAGTCTTTGTTCTTGCGATTAACTCTGACCATCGTCGTGTAGCATCCAGCGAGGTGGAAGATATACATTATAGGAATAATTATATCCTCTTCCGGACGTTGGGATTCTGAGATACCACCTTGCTAGCTCTTTCGATGAGGTATGAGACGTAATAACTACTTCATTGCTTCGGAATAACTCAAAGAAAACGGACTGTCGGGATGGAGCATGAGGATGAAGGAAAGAGAAGCGTCAAGAAGAAGGAAAATGACTGGTCGTATATAGGAGTCACGGTTATATCTAAAGAAGGGAGATGCAGTCGGTTCAAGTGCAGCTAATGGCAAAGAAAGGGGTTTGATTAGAATATTGGTCGATATTGTGTTAGATCGAGAGAATTATAACGATCTTTGTATAATGTTTGACGGCATGACTGATACATGATTCTAGACATGTCGTGGTTCAGTATAATGATGTTTTCGTTTTCTCTGCCTTTATAGGCCATGTAAAAAGTGGACATCAAATCCCATATACACCGATACAGTGCAAAAATATGACGTTACACTGTTAAACGACACCACGATGTATAGTGAAAACGAATGCGGTGAAGCATACCGTTGCGGGATCCCATTATGATTTATGGTGCCAAAGATTTAGCCGCGAGTCAAATCACGAGGTCAGCCTGTTGGTGACCTGTGACCCGTGACCCGGGGCAAGTAGAATCAGCCAT
>NW_028234409.1:31041231-31046231 GCF_977035675.1 Penaeus japonicus | reverse complement strand
AAATGACTATTTTTGGTAAATGCAAAAACAAAAGGCAGGTAAAAACGCAATGTATTTCTTTTTAAATATTTCAATGTAAAGAAAACTAGAAAACCATTAAAAGATTCATCAGAATTTTGGCAGGGGGATCGTCCGATTCCCTTGTCGGTTTTCCACACTCATTAAAAAAAAAAATACACACGCTTTACAACGTTTTGAATATTTATCTATCTTATTATTACCTAGCTCATCCAAATATTAAAGACAATTCTGCCATCAGATGCTCTAGTAACATTAATCGTTTGAGTTATTCTCGAAAAATCAGGCCAAGGAAAAGGGACACAACCAGGCAGACGATGGCGGCGGCGATGGGTTCGATGGCGGCTCAGGTGACGTTGCGCTTCGTGTGTTTTTTTTGTTTTCCGATACTGTGAGCTGTGTGCTGTTCCCGCTCTTTCAGGTAGGTTGTGAAGCAGTTCTTCGTTTGTGGGGTTAAGAGAATAGAGTAAGAAATTGACGTAAATTTTCGATTTTAGATAAAAGGATTCAGATCTTTCTTTCTTCGTCTCATCTTGATGGACATTCTAGTGATAAAAACAAAAGAAGTCCGGAAACCATCGACTAACATATTTACAAATGCAAGCGACAAATTGCTGAAAAACCCGTAGAATTTCTCTTCTGATTTATTTCCCTTTCGAAAGATCGTTTCCCTTAGAAGGAAAGTAATGTGTAACATTCAATAATTAAGGGATTAAGAGTACATAAAAGAAATAGGTATTAGTACATGTGAAAGTTTTTTCTCTCTTTTTATGGTGTTCATTGGCATTAGGTTAGGTTTGTGTTACCAAAATCCCCGAAACTGACCGAGTTCATAAAACCTGCGTATGTACAATATAGAGGATGAACGTGAGAATAGGCTATAGATATGATATACACTCGTTTTGAAAGAAAAAAAAGGAGTAGATTATGTGCAAGATTTCGAAAAATCAACTGAATGATACAAAAAAGTATAGAGTAGGTCCTCAACAAGATGAAAGAGAAAGCTATTTCAGGAAATTTTAAATAATAAAGATCACCTACCCAGACATCGGCAACTATTTGTTATCTACACCAATGGTATTTGTCATGTTCAGTTGTTTAAAGAAAGAATTTAGTAGAAACAGCTATATAATAGAATTTTGTGAGGCTAGGACATGGCAGGTCCGGGTGCATTTCGTGCACTTACGCCCGGAAGTCTATGTATCTCATTGTTTTCTGACAAATCATTTTATTTTCACAGTCTTGCATTCACAAAAAAAAAAGAAAAAAAAATGCGAAAACCACTTGAGACATGGGATATTTCCGAAAAAGGGCAATATGTTTTTTCTTTTTTTCTGTTCTCTTCTGTATGGCCGGGTTAGGCGAGACATGCACCCATATAGCTGCACTTCCTTTTGCAGTAGAGGCCATGGTAAAACCGTGATTAAGAGACAGTGGCACAAGAAAAAGCCTACTTATATACAATAATACCGAGATATCGAGATAAAAGAATAGGATCGCTTCAAACCTCCAATGCCTCCAACATGGCGGCCGCGTTATTTATGGCGTCACGTGAAAAGTCTATTATGGTGGGAACTCAGCTTATATCTCAGTTTCTTCCATACTGTATCCAAGACTAGACCTGGTGATCCCTCCGTCCAGCGGTGATGGTGAACAAAGAAGAACTGGATAAGGTTAAATTTCGGTCTCAACCTGCCTTATAGTACACGTTTTATTACATGGATTTGATAGACTACCCTACATCAAAACCAACAAACGAGATGAAAGGGATCGTGTATAGATCTTTCTTATTTTGTGTGTTTATACTGTACATATATGCGTATCTTTGATATACCATATATATATATATATATATATATATATATATATATATATATATATATATATATATATATATATATATATATATATATATATATATATATATATGTATGTATAGATTTAATGTATACTTATTACTTATAATTATATACTTTAACTTTACGTTCCTGACTACTGTTACCATTCATTTAACTTTACTCTCCTTCGAACAATCCGCCAAAGGGTAAACAAACTCAAAATAAGCAGACTATCCATGTTTTCCTAAAATGGTTTGTAACCCGAGTCTAGGACAATGCTGCCTAATGTATCCAATATAGATATCAACTTCCAAACATGGTATACTCATATGAAATATTGGTAACAAAGATACACTAAAAATATACATTTTTTCGCCAGTGCAACTTTCCTGACAAGCCTACCACCACGTCATGGAGTTTCCACGATTGTTCCAATATTTTCGCCGCAATTGCCACGACTTTGCCAAACTCTCGACACGAACACGCGCATCTAGAATACCAATCGCGGCATGTTTATGCCATGTACTCGGCGCGCTAGGGACTTAAAATACGGCTGTAATTCTCATCATTTACCATAATACGGAAGCGAGAATGAAAAGAGTCTGGTCTGAGGTTGATATCCGGCTAAACTAGTCATGTCAGTTATAGTATCTTTTCGGGGAAGCAATGACTAGTAAACAAATAATTCATAGTATAAAGCAAAGTTCATGTATATTTCAAAACGGTAAATGTCCATTTTCGTTCAGCCATTGAATCTCGTAATCTAATTATTTGTCTGCAATTCCTGTTGTGCATTACGTGATTCTGCTATCGTTTTCCACCGCAAATGAATTGAATTGTTAAAGTCCCGATAGTAGGGGAGGGCATGTATATCAGGGAAATTGTTGGGTAAAACAAGAATAATAAATAAATTATAATAAATAAATTAAGCACGTAAAAACAACAAAAATCTTCTGTGTCTGCCATTAATCAAAACCTACGAACCGAAGCGCAGACTTTTACAATTCGAAGGGAATACACTTTCGGCAAACTCGGTGATAGTACACTTAAAACCTCCACTTAAAACCCCCGAGCAAGGGGGCTCCGCCACTTGAACCCTCGTGGTCTTTATATATTGCGTTCTAACCATGTGTCACACGTAAGGTTCAGCAAGTAATTTGCTGTCAGAAAACCACATACCTTCGTATAAAGAGAAAGTGATATCGCACCTTTATTCAGTTCCGGCGATTTTGTCTTGATTACTTCCTTCAAAAATACAAAATTTCAACACTTGGGGCACTTGATGGGTTGTGATATCACACCGAGACGGGTACTGATATATTTTTTTTCCATTTTTGCCACAATATTGATCGAAGAATGCCCGATAATCGACATAGCAATGAAACGAAAACGAATCTCACCGGCACCCTTCAGGGAAAGACGGCCGAGGAACTGACAAATCGCCCGGTAGCGAATACGCACATCCACAGTGTAATAAAATTGATAAAAAAAAAAAAAAAAAAAAAAAAAAAGTCATGAAAAATTGTTGGAAAATGTTAAACTTCTTGAAATAAAGAGAGGAAAACAAAAGAAACCCAAGGCTGAAGCAAGGGTAGCAAAACAAAAAGCAGCATCGAAAAAAGAAAAAAAAGAAAGAAAAAAAAAGAAAAAGAAAGGGCAAAGGTAAGCAGCATGAGGAAACAAATCCTGTTTCATCTGGTTCGTCTGAAAAAAGAGGAAGTGTATGTATCCATGGTTACATTTTAGGTTCCCTTTTTATATTTTCGCATTTTGAAGCATTAATATTCCCTTACACAATTCCAGTTGTACGTAAATATTTTGGGTTACTCTTCAAAAGGTCAGGATTACATTATATATACAGTTAATTCTGTTGTTGTTGTTTTTTTATAGAATTTTCTTGGATATATTGTGACCATATTTTGTTTTGCAGCGGTTTATTTCCATATTTGTATTAAACTCTCTACAAATTTTATAGTATGTACAGTAGATTCATATTTAGAGATTTGTTATTCAGGAAAGGTTTAAATCTAAATTAAGAAATTCCAGTCCTTCTGAAACGTTCATTACTTATAATTTACCAGTTGGTGTTTATGAAGGATTCTTGCCCATATGTTTTCAGTTTCTTATTTTAGAAATTTCATTTACTAATGAATTGGGATTTCCCATTTCAGTTTTAATTGAATTTAATATATCAAGTACATAAAATCTGCATTATTTTTTTAATTATTTCAATGATAATCTTCATTACAGCTAAAGAGGTTCTCATGATCTCACTAACACTGATTTTTTTAAAAATAAAATTATGTGACCTAAACGGCAAGGTGTTTTAAGCTAAATTGAATTAAACATACTTAAAATGCAACAATTACATCTCAATGGGTCATATAACTTGGAAAGAAATCAAAGCAGTTTGTTTTTTGCCTGATCTCTACTTGTACGTAGGCCATTCACGTTTTTTACAGCTTGGTAGGACCATTTAAAAGATATATTAAAAACTGAAATTTATAAAAGAAAATACAGTAAGTAGTTATTTTAAAGATGACAATGCAAATGAACCCTTTTCTATGAATTGAAAACGAGATGTGAACAAAAAAGAGAAGACATAACTTGAAAAGGAAAATGGTCACATTTTCTCAATAAACATGATGTGTTTAAGAAATTTGGATTAGGTATCATTATAATTAGTAGTATAGTATAATGTAAATTGCATGCTATAGGGTAAGTAATAAGTGAATGCTTAGACGTGGCTATAGTAGGAGGAGGCTTAGAAAGGTTGTAAGCAATAGAAGTTATAATATTAGTATCATTATAATAATTATTATCATCATCATTGCTATTTCTATTATCATTATCAATAATATCAGCACCATCATAATCATCAATATTCGTATTACTGTTATCAGTATTATTATCATGAGTGTTAGTATTATCAGTATTATTACTATTATTAAGACGTTATTTCAATTATCATTATAATTGTCATCATTAGAGCGATGACAATCATTCTTGATAATTAAAACAATCCTATTGCCATCTTTATTCTCATCCTCATCATTGCTAGTATCATTCCCTATTCACATAGTTTTCATTTTATTATTATACTATGATAACTGTTTTCAATATTATTGATATCATTATCTTTAC
>NW_028234409.1:31023731-31028731 GCF_977035675.1 Penaeus japonicus | reverse complement strand
TGTGTGTGATGAAGGATATTTGTATGTGTATGTTTGTGTGTATATATCGTCAAAAACACCCAGAGAATTTTCCTTTCGGAGAATAAATATATTGCACAGCATAAAACGCTATCAATAATTTTCATTTGCATACCTTAATTTGTTTTTGTTTTTCCTTTGTAGCTTCAGGCATAATGAATTTCTATAAAACTGACATCAACATATTGCACGCAACAAATCTCAAGCTAAAAAAAAAAAAAAAAAAAATGTATATATATATCATAGAAAAGGTGTGAAAAGGGTTCAGGTAACATCAGAAGAATATATATATTATAACTGCTTCGGGCGTTGTTGCCAGGAGGCTTAAAAAAAAGACAGATTTATATCAGATCAATACTTTTTAAAAATCATTTTCAAAAGAAAAATTCATATTAATATGAGTGTTAATATGAGACTCTTAGCTAAGAACAATGGCAAATAATTTGCTGGTAAATGATGAATATATAGTCTTTTTAGTCTTTACTTTGCACCCTTTACTTCAAAGTTAGCTTTCTCTCTCTTGTTTTTCACTTTCTTCTTCTTCTTCTTCACTTTCTCCTTCTTCACCACTTTCTTCTTCGTCACTTTCTTTTTGTTCTTCTTCACTTTCTTCTTCTTTTTCTTCTTCTTCTTCTTCTTCTTCACTTTCTTCGTCTTCTTCTTCACTTTCTTCTTCTTCTTTATTTTCTTCTTCTTCTTCTTTTTCTACACTTTTTCTTCTTCTTCTTTACTTTCTTCTTCTTCTTCACTTTCTTCTTCTTCTTTACTTTCTTCTTCTTCTTCTTCTTCACTTTCTTCTTCTTCTTCACTATTTTCTTCTTCTTCTTCACTTTATTCTTCTTCTTCAACTTCTTCTTCTTCTTCACTTTCTCCTTCTTCACTTTATTCTTCTTGTTTTTCACTTTCTTCCTCTTCTTTACTTTCTTCTTTTTCTTCGCTTTCTTCTTCTTCTTCTTCTTCACTTTCTCCTTCTTCACTTTCTTCTTCTCCTCCTTGTTCACTTTCTTCTTCTTCTTCAGTTTCTTTTTTCCACTTTTTCTTCTTCTCCTTCTTCACTTTATTCTTCCTTTTTCTTCACTTTCTTTTCCTTCTTCACTTTTGTCGCGGGGTATAAGGCTCCGTAGCCACAATATACTATAATTAGTGGGTTCCTGCCGAATTAATTTCTATGAATTGGTAGCGTGTAGAAATCAATTGACACCCCTGGATTAGTTCTTAGTAAATAAATAAGCTGCCATATGAAAAAAATATGAAACCGTGAAAAATAAATCTTAATGAATATTCTTCAGTATTGTATAAAGTATAATATATGAAGACTGGTTCATATTTATAATTAAAAATAAAGAATCATGTCCAGCTCCTATGAAAACAAATACCGTCAGGAAACAGAACTTAACTTGTATTATATTATGGTGATGTGACGCTTCGATGGGCTGAGTCTTCCATCGGCCGGCTAATCAAAAAAAATCACACAGGAGGATAGCGAAACACCGTTGTCTGGCTGAGAATGGATCTATTTCCCGCTCAACGCGGCTTATATTTATAACTTTCGTGACGTCATAAGCCACGTCGAACATCGATTAATAAAAATAAAATATATACATAAATGCAAAAGAAAAGCCACAAAAATCATACGAAATCATAATCAGGAGACAGTAAAACTGAGAAAATTATTCATTCATACTGTAATAAACCGAGAGAAATTAAAACAGTAAAAATAATGCGTAAAATTGATATTTCTTAAAACAAAAACAAAGCCACTGTAGGTGTGGAAAAATAACTAAAATTAAGGTAAAAATTAATGACAATAAAATATAGCATAACAGGTTAAAGAACCCAAAGATGAAGCGTGAACAAATATACTTGTAAAAGAATCGCAGACGAAAGTATGGAGTGAAAGGGTAAACTCAAACAAATGCGAATAAAACAATCGAAGCATAAAAACAAATAAAAGGCAGACAAAAAGAAGATAAGGTAGCAGCCGAAGATCGTGAAGTAAGGCGAAACGCACGAGACGACGGGAGATGAACGGGAGATGTGAGGCTGCGGGATGCCACCTTACACTTTCTTCTTCTTCTTCACTTTTTTCTTCTTCTCCTTCTTCACTTTCTTCTTCCTTTTTCTTCACTTTCTTTTCCTTCTTCACTTTCTTCTTCTTCTTCACTTTTTTCTTCTTCTCCTTCTTCACTTTCTTCTTCCTTTTTCTTCACTTTATTTTCCTTCTTCGCTTTCTTCTTCTTCTTCACTTTTTTCTTCTTCTCCTTCTTCACTTTCTTCTTCCTTTTTCTTCACTTTCTTTTCCTTCTTAACTTTCTTCTTCTTAACTTTCTTTTTCTTCTTCTTCACTTTCTTTTTTCTTGTTCAGTTTCTTCTTCTTCAGTTTCTTCTTCTTCTCCTTCTTTACTTTCTTCTTCTTCTTCAGTTTCTTCTTCTTCTTCACTTTTTTTTTTCTTCTCTCTCTTCACTTTCTTCCTCCTTTTTCTTCACTTTCTTTTCCTTCTTCACCTTCTTCTTCTTCTTTTTCATTTTCTTTTTCTTCTTCACTTTTACTTTTTTTTCCTTCTTCATTTTTTACTTATTCTCCTTTTTCACTTTCTTGTTCTTCTTTTTCTTCACTTTTTTTTCACTTTCTTCTTCTTCACTTTCTTCCTCTTCTTCACTTTCTTTTTATTCTTGTTCACTTTTTTTCTTGTTCATTTTCTTCTTTTTCTTCACTTTCTTCATTTTACTTTCCTTATATCATTTGTGTCTTTTTTTTACATGATGTTTCTTTTTACAAGCCCTTTCATTTCCTATTGTTATTTTTTCCTCAAATCATTTCTATTCATCTTTTTTCTTTTTCCGTTTTCCTATCTTTCTTTTTCTTTCTTTCTTCATTCTCTTTCTTTTCTTTTTTTCTTTCAATTCTTGTCTCCATTTCTTCATTTTCCCTTTTATTTACCTTTCTTTAATCTTCCTTCGTCTCTATCCTTCCTGTCATTCTCAAACCTTCAGTTTTCAATAATAACATATTTCTCTCTGTCTCTTTTCCTTTTTTTATCATTTTATTTTATCTTATTTTATTTATCATTCTTCAGTATTAATATATGAATTTCGCAATTTCTCCTAATTCCATCGCATTAACAATATCTTTCATTTTCCCGATACCCGTATTTCTTTATTTGTTTTAAACACATTTCACCGCTTTCTGACTGATATGAAAATGATACTATCTGCATGATGTCTGTTTCAAATTGATATTAATCATACATATATATTTTCTAAATTAATTAGTACACTATATGTTCCATGAAATAAAAACACAACCTGTTGGTACTGCCATTTCATATAAAAAACACTAGTAGTTTGGATTGATAACGATTATAATGAAGCTGATATTAATGGTAATGATAAACAACCATAACAACAAAAATGATAATGAAAATGGTCATAATGATGATAATGATAATAGTGTTCATGATAATGATGATAATGACAAGAGTGTCCATGATAATGATGATATTGATAATAGTGTCCATGATAATGATGATAATGATAATAGTGTCCATGATAATGATGATAGATATGATAGTAGTAATAATAACAATAATGATGATAATTATGATCGTAATAATAATGATAAATTTGATAGTAATAATGGTAATAACAATAATGGTAATATCAATAACCATGATGATAACAATGACAGTAATAATGATAATGATAACGTTGATAGCAATAATGATAATAACTATAATAGTGATAATGATAATAGCAATAATGATGATAATGATAACATTAATGATAATAGCAGTAATCATAACAATAATACCTATGATGATGGCTATGATAGTGATGAAAACAATAATGATTTTAATAGTAGTAATAATAATCATAATCATAATAATGATGATGATAATGACAGCAATGATAGTAATGGTAATATAATGATAATTATGAAAGTAATTAAAAATATCATGATAATTGTCATAATGATAATGATGATAATAACAATGATAATAATGGTAATAGTAATGATAATAATAATAATGATATTAAAAGGGATAATGATAATAATTATAATAATGATAAGGATAAGGATAATAATAATATTAATAATAATAATAATAATAATAATAATAATGATACTACTACTAATAATAATGATAATAATAATAATAATAGCAGCAATAATGATGATGATGATAAAAATGAGGATGAGGGTAATATGGTTATATGAATGATGATGATGATAACATTAATGAATATGATAATGATAATAATGATAATGTTATAAATTTTACTAATGAAAGGGATAACGTCAGTAATAATGATAGTAGTAAGGATAATTATACTAATAAAAGTGATAATAATGATAAAAATAATAATAACAATTGTACCAATGAAAGTGAAAAGGATAATGATAATGATAATTATAATAATGACAGTCATAATAATAAAGATATTCATAATAATGATAATAATAATGGTGATGATGATATGAATAATAGTAACAACTATAATGATGATAAAGATAATAATAACAATAATAATAACAATAACAATAAAGATAATGATAATGATAATGATAACAATAATAAAAATAGTAACAACATTAACAATAATAACCATAATGATGATAATGAGGTTAATAATGATGATAATAAGAATTATAATAAATGAATGAATAAAAGAGGGAATTAAACAAAGAAAACAGATTCAACACATTATTTTTTTCATCAACAAATTGCTCTGTATACCAATCTCACTTATTAATATTTTTTCCTACTGCATGAAGGCATTTCTCTCTCTCTCTCTCTCTCTCTCTCTCTCTCTCTCTCTCTCTCTCTCTCTCTCTCTCTCTCTCTCTCTCTCTCTCTCTCTCTCTCTCTCTCTCTCTGTCTCTGTCTCTGTCTCTCTATCTATCTATCTCTATCGCCTCTCTCTCTGTGTCTCTCTCTGTCTCACTCTCTCTCTTTCTCTCTCTCTCTCTCTCTCTCTCT
>NW_028234409.1:30996231-30998731 GCF_977035675.1 Penaeus japonicus | reverse complement strand
TGTAACCGTTATGGGCTGGTTATGACAGTCTTGCAAATATATGTGTTCCTCTCCGGGTCACGTTGATGTACTGCATCTAATATATGCCCCCACCCCCCCCGCCTCAACCTTTTCTTCCCCCCCCCCCCTTCGCCTTAGGTCACAGAGGTTTGTGCACTCGAGGTCAGTCCAGGTATGTAGGGTGTTTAACCTCCCTTCATTTTACCAGAGAAGTCTTTATACCCGAGATAGACGAGGGAGGTTGTGTATCCGAGGACCAGTCAAGCTTTCTGTAAGATGCTCGGTAAAGCTTTATAACCCGTCGATCAATAAAGCTTCATTACTCGAGGACCAGTAAAGCTTTCAATACTAGAAGACCAGTAAACACTATTACCAGAAGACCAGTAAGCATTATTACCAGAAGACCAATAAAACTTTCAACACGATTTCCTGCACAGCTTAACGGCCCGATTTTTAGTAAAGCTTCCTTGCCAGAGGACCAGTAAGCCTTCAACACCACAAAACCAGTATTGATTTCAAACTACACTACTCGAATTTCAGTGGAGCTTCATACCCGGGGAATGCCAATGAAGCTCCCTTTTCTCTTGAGGGGGTTCCTTAAACCCTATTTACGGGAGGACCCCCCCCAGCCCCCGCCCCCGCCCACACCCCACATGCCTAATGAAGAGCACGCGCGCGAAGCGAGGGTGGAGTGAGGCGGAGCAATAGGGAGGAGAGAGATTAATGTATTAATTGATGTACATTAATTAAAACACTAATGCATAAGCCAGAATGCTGATGTCTTGATTCGAGTATTTCTTTTGCGCTGAAATGTCTTGCCTAATCTCGTATTTAAGTGAGATGTTCGTGTTTATGTCGTTTCTGTTGCCGATGCTTCGAGACTGTTCCGTTTTCTTTCTTTGGAAGCATTACAAGCTTTCAATCTAAAGTAGCCATTCGTCTATTAACAAAGTAGCTAGTCAAACACCATCACTCGTCTTAATACCGTATGCAAGTGGATATGCAATTCACCATAGAAGTATTCTTAATTGATCTTATTGACAAGAATTTCTTTTAGTTTGAATTAATACACTAATGTCTCTGACGATTGACGATTCTTCAACGAACGATTTGAAAAAAAGAAAAAAAGAAGAAAAAAAAATATATATATATATTCTGTGGACCATATATTTGTTGTCGTTGTTTCACTTTGTCGTTTCGATACAAAATTGATATTGTTATATGTAATATTGTTTGTAGCATTCAAGTATAAAATATGCCGAATGAAAATTGTATTAATTCCCTTGTTGAATGAAGTCCATGAAAATATGAATATTGCCCATTGTGACTTTAAACAATGATATGCTTAGTGTACATGGCAATAGCAGTCAAATAATAAAAACTCAAAGTCATTGTCAAAATTACTGTTTACTTGGGAGTCGGTACAATTGCCATTATGACTATGAATATATACTTTCCTCAACAATACGAGCATAAACCGACACTAACACTGCCAATAAGTACGTGTTACCGCCATTAAACAGTGTGATCACAACGAAAATAAAAGAAGGACGTAGTGCGAGCATTTACTTAGGTACAAATGCCGTTCTGAAGCGAAGCCTTTCGAATGCTCTTGGTATGCAATGCCATCCGTTGCTCGGGGTAAACCATAATTGATAAACGGCAGTACCGTCTACTTTGCAAGTTTAATTTCAGAGTAGTTATTCCTCTCACAGCGGGTTTTCCCTGCAGGCAAGAGCCTATGGCTAATTCATTAATTGCTATTCTTCGAGGGTTTCTCGTACCTGTCTGCCGATGAAACGTTGACTTCTTATACATTCAAGTACAATTAGGCTGCAAGTTTACATTCGTACCTTGTAGCACGTGCCTGCTTGCTTGCCATTGACCAGACGCTGACTTGATAAACCTCAGCCTGACTCGGGGTATCATAATTGCCTGAAAGTAGCCATGCATAAAGTTCTCTAATGACTGACAAACTTTTTGTACCCCGTGACGAGCGGTAGAATGCCGGCCACGATGAGTTGTTCTTTTTCACAAGACGACGTGCGGCTGGACCATGGCATCGCTTGATTGTCTAGCCTCTCCAACGGGTTTGCGTGAGGTCATTTTCTCCCTCTCGAAAGACATGGGAAACAAATCAGCCAGAACCTGAGACGATGGAGGTCACCATTTCGTGTTAAGGGTCAGCTCGATGTAAATATGATGCTTGTCAAATATGCTGTCATATTTTGTAACTCGACGGTGTTGACTAGCCCGAGGCAGGTCCACCCAGCGTGTCTCATATCAGTGGAATTACCTACATACCTGAGCCTCTGTTCCACTACCGTCCATTTTGTATTTAAGATTCTCTTTGTATTTCTATTTGCGTCGTTATCTGAGAGAGCGGACTGTGTAAAGTGCAAAAAGCCCATCGTAGCTCGTAGCTCGCATTTAAAGCCGAAAGAACGAGACAAGTGTAAAGAGAAAGTAAGTTGTAAAGTGGCACAAAGTGGTAATACTA
>NW_028234409.1:30928731-30941231 GCF_977035675.1 Penaeus japonicus | reverse complement strand
GTTACCTTTACTTGGAACTGTTTCTGGAATGAATATTTGACGAGGTGAATATTTGAAAGCGAGTCTCACGCCATTGGGTGTATATGTGTGTGTGTGTGTGTGTGTGTGTGTGTGTTTACATGCTCGTGTGTGCATCAGATAACATTTATTGGGTTAACTTAGTCATCAAATGCAACGAGACTGAGGCTAGTGTTCGGTCTATAAGTACACAAGAGAGAGTGGAATGGGGTTGCAAAACTCATCCAGCCAGAGATAACGTTGATTTAGTTGAATATAGATTCTCTTATCTTTCCTCGTTAGGGAGCTAGAAAACTACCTTGGAGAGCGTGAGGTGCAGGATCTTAAGAAGCATTTTATCACATTTCTTCGCGGGAGATCGTCCTAAGTTGCATCTTAGGTTGAGTTGTGCTTGCTCTATGGCTCGTTGTCTGAACTTGTTACTTTGCAAATGATGGTCGTTTGTGCAATTTCTTTTGGGGGGTATCAGTAGAACGGTGTCCGAAATCACCTATTTTATTATCACTTGTTGAATTATAGAGTATGTAAGAGTGGATTTTTTCCAGTTTGTATTTTACAGCATCGTTCCCGGCTGCTGTAATAGTTTCTTTCGAGAAGCTTTAGATATGACTAACTTATTTTGCAATTGGTCATAATTCGAGGAAAACTTTTCTAAGATTAAAGTTACGCGTGATAAATTAAGACAAGTTCGGCACGGGAACTGTAGGTTAGGAACCAATTTGAGTTGATTTATGTTGATTCGGGAAAACGTTCGTTTCCGCCACTGAGAGAGAGAGAGAGAGAGAGAGAGAGAGAGAGAGAGAGAGAGAGAGAGAGAGAGAGAGAGGGGGGGATAAGGGAGAGATGCCTAAGTAAAGAAACGGGAATAAACGAGAAAGCAAGGAAGAGAGGAAGGGGGAAGGGAGTGGAGCAAGAACGGAAAAAGAAAACGGAGCAAGAATGATAGAACAGGGGAAAGAGAGGAACGAAAGAAAAAAAAGGAGAAGAGAAAAGAACAAGAGAAAGCAAGGAGTAAATGAGAAGGACAGAGAGAAGCGGTAAGCATGACACCAACATCAACCGCAGAGGAGGCAGAACACGGCACGGGGCGAAGGCCGTTCTTAACGGGATTAGCCGGCTTGACGAAAGAACCGCGGCTGGAGTCTCTCACTGCAGATCAATTTTATCGCGCTGTCGTCAACTGCCGCTTCTCCCGTTTCGCCACGACGCCCACCACCTCTCCTACACTTGTTATTCGATGTTGCACCTGTATCGATGATTTATGAAAAACTATCGACAGGTCACGGACGACGATAGGTGATTCCTCAACTCTCGATTGATGTGCAGTAGCTGTGATACATAATCTTACATGTGTGCGTGTAATTCCGATTAAGATTTAAGAACACTGAAACGCGCCGAGTACAAACAAGTCTTGCATTTATGAAGTTATTGAATCTCATCTGTTTTCTTCCCTTGTCGAAATGACCCCCCCCCCCGCTCACTCGCTCGCTCGCCCACACTGCTGCCGAGTTACTGGTGTTACGAAAGAACTAAACCGGAGGGTATATCGGTCACGCGCTGTAGCGATACCGATCCCTTGGGAAGTGGGTGGATGATGTGTTAGGAAAATATAGTGCGGAAGGTAAAAATACAGTATGGTTCGATCGACATTAAGGTGACGAATCGAATGTCATCATTTTGAGAAAGTATGAAAGGATAGGTATGTTAGGGAATGAAATTATTCGACATGAGTCGAATTTGATGAAGAATGAAGGATAAATAAGGGTGATGGATAGATGAGACAAATCGATCATAACAAGGCAATAGACATGAAACAGTGCTGAATAAATGACTACATAAAATAGGCGAAGGAATGTGAAAAATAGGAAAAGATGAACGAAAAAAGAGAGAAAAGAATGAAAGCTTTAGGCACGTCTCGACCTCGCTTGGAATGGAAAGGTGACGTATTGTCTAAAATTGGGTTTCGAAGTGCATGACGGGGTACGCACCTTTCTAAAGGGGAGCGAGGATAGCATGTTGAGGGACAGATATGCCAAAAGAGAAGGGAAAATGGCGGAACTCTGCATGGGGAAAAGTCGAATTCCATCGGAAACACACAACACTGAAAAGAAAATCGAAATATATATATATTTTCAAAAGTGGTATCACGAGAATTAATAACTTTAATAAAAAAACACGAAATTATAATTGACCTTCCTCGAAAAAATAACCGAAACTCTAAAGGAAAAGCAAATAGCAATACCATCCGTGCAGAGTTATTCCAAGCGATTACCAGAGCTTTCGAAATGAGATCCAGCGGTTGGGCGACGGCGTCAGAACGCGGTCCTAAGCGTTTATCACACGAGCCGGGCGAAACCGCGGCTAAAGAGGAACGTCTGCGACCCCATAAGCTCCTGTACCTTCCGTCTGTCTGTCTGTCTTTTTGTCTGTCTGGGCGTGTGGTGGTTTCGAATAAATGCTGTGTTAGGTCTGTGGTATTGGATTGTATATAAGTATTTATTTAAGGAGTTTAATTGTGAATGTTTTTTTTTTTTAAGGATTTGGTGTTTTTTTTAAGGATTTGGTGTTTTTTTTAAGGATTTGGTGTTTTTTTTAAGGATTTGGTGTTTTCTTCTTCACCCACGACACTTCCGTCTCTCTTGTCTGTCGTACGTGTGTGGGCGTGTGGCGGTTTAGATACTGTCAGACCTGTGACGTTTTCATTTGTATGTTAAGTAGGTTTTGGTTTGTGTTTATTTTTGGTTTCGGTGAAATTTTTGAGACTGCTGTGAATGCGAGAGGGTTAAGAGGTACAGTACAGTCTGAGGCCCACGGAGTTTTGTGAATAGGTGAGCGCCTTTTTTTCCCCCTCTTTGTTTTTGGAATGAAAAGTTACAAAAATGTGCATACGAGTCTTTTATCTAGGAGTGGTGGCGGTGGTGGTGGTGGTGGTGGTGGGGGGGGGTGAGGGTAGGTTTCCTTAGCACCATATTTTATTTCAAAAGATGTGCTTATTTCCCTAAGGCGGATTTAGAAAATAAAGCTATATTTTGCCCGTTGGTGAATGAGCTAAGGATTGTGTACCGCAGAAGTGCACGGTGATAATAACAGTTGATGGTGAGTATGACGATGATGGCGAGTGTGATGATGGTAGCGAGTGTTATGATGATGGTGAGTGTGATGATGATGGCGAATGTGATGATGATGGCGAGTGTGATGATGATAGTGAGTGTGATGATGATGGCGAATGTGATGATGATGGCGAGTGTGATGATGATAGTGAGTGTGATGATGATGGCGAATGTGATGATGATGGCGAGTGTGATGGTAGTGAGTGTGATGATGATGGCGAATGTGATGATGATGGCGAGTGTGATGATGATAGTGAGTGTGATGATGATGGCGAATGTGATGATGATGGCGAGTGTGATGATGATAGTGAGTGTGATGATGATGGCGAATGTGATGATGATGGCGAGTGTGATGATGATAGTGAGTGTGATGATGATGGTGACGGCGTGATGACGATGATGAAGACGGCAGGAGGATTGTGACATTGGTGATCCACGGCGTGATGACGATGATGAGGACGGCAGGAGGATTGTGACATTGGTGATCCACGGCGATGAGTGCGGCTGGAGGTTATGCGGGCGCGCGCGCGGGAAGCGGAAGGAAGGAAGGAATGCAAGCTCGTTTGAAGATGCCTAGTGAGCGTTTGACCTCGACCCCTGACACCCTCTTCCCCCTCCCCCTCCCCCACCCTCCCTACTCCAGAGATGCCTCCTTTACCCTCCAGACGTCTCTTCTATCCTTCCCCTACCATCCAGACCTCTCCCCTCCCCTCCACACCCTCTCCCCTCCCCACTCCCATCTTGCAACAAGCACCGTGTTGCCGTGGGTTGCGAGTATGAACACCTGAGTGATGGTGGGTTCAGTTCGGGTTATTGCAGTCCTTGCTCCCTCGACATAGGAGCATCAATAGGAATGGAATCATAAACTAGAGCGTGTGTGTTGTGTTTGTTGGAACTATATTGCACGCGTGTCCTTGCTTGATGCTGGTGAGAGAGAGAGAGAGAGATAAAGATAAAGATAAAAGAGAGAGAGAGAAAGAGAGAGATAGATATAAAGATAAAAATAAAAGAGAGAGAGAGAGAGAGAGAGAGAGAGAGAGAGCGCACGCATTCCCATTTAAACGTCTGATAAAAAGAAATAAAAAAGGTAATACGGAACTAGCAAAGGGAATTAGAAAATAAAATCTAAACGAAGACAATTAGCTAACAAACACAAAAAGAGGCTTTGATACCAAAACTAACAAATGGAAATAAGGAAATATCCACTCTTAAAACTGTAGGTTCGACGCCCTTGCTTCTTCCCTTCTGGAAACTTCTGCCGTGGCGCCAAAGTTGACCTTGAGGCCAAGCGCCGCTCACTGACTGACTGACTGTTGGCGGGGAATTGATTATTTCAGACGTTGTTGTCACGCTTACACAACCTGCGACTTTGTGGGAATGTATGTGAGTGTGTATGTGTGTGGGGAGGGGGTATGTGTGTGTGGGGGGGGGGGGATGTGGGAGGGAGAGGGAGAGAGAGAGAGAGAGAGAGAGAGAGAGAGAGAGAGAGAGAGAGAGAGAGAGATTTAATTCCAAGGAGAGGGATAGACAGAGAATATATATATATATATATATATATATATATATATATATATATATATATACGTATATATAATATATATATATATTATATAATATATATATATATATATATATATAATATATAATTTATATATAAGCACACACACACACATATATGTGTATGTGTGTGTGTTTCGTTATGTGCGTGTTTGTGTGTTAAAGCTAAAAGCTCGTCTTCCTTTGCACAGAATTCAATTGAATAGTTTCACTTGTTTTTCTTTTCCCTTTTTTCAGAGACATTCACCGCTCTTCCTTCCCTCCTCCCCCTGCAATGGCTGACTATTGCCTTCCTCTTCGTAAATAACGGATTGGTTGACTGGTTTTCGTGACTGGGGAATATGAAACAGAAACGAGTCCCATATCCGCTATGTATTGCATATGCATTTGTTTGATTTATGGCTTGCGTGCGTGGATGTGCGGATGCAAATAGTACGAATAAAGAGTTTCTAAAGCAGATTCAAGTGCGAGATTCAACGGAAGGTATTTGTTGCAAAATGTGTGCCCTCTTTCTATTTATCACTTTCTTTAGATTTGTTTACCGTATCTCACTCTACAGCTCCCCTGCTCTTTTTTTTCTCTCTCTATCGGTCTCTCTCTCTCTCTCTCTCTCTCTCTCTCTCTCTCTCTCTCTCTCTCTCTCTATCGGTCTCTCTCTCTCTCTCTCTCTCTCTCTCTCTCTCTCTCTCTCTCTCTCTCTCTCTCTCTTTCCTCTCTCTCTCTCTCTCTCTCTCTCTCTCTCTCTCTCTCTCTCTCTCCCCTCTATCTCTCTCTCTCTCTCTCTCTCTCTCTCTCTCTCTCTCTCTCTCTCTCTCTCTCTCTCTCTCTCTCTCTCTCTCTCTCTATCGGTCTCTCTCTCTCTGGGTCTCTCTCTCGGTCTCTCTCTCTTTCTCAGTCTCTCGGTCTCTCTCTCTCTCTTTCTCTCTCGGTCTCTCTCTCTCTCTCTCTCTCTCTCTCTCTCTCTCTCTCTCTCTCTCTCTCTCTCTCTCTCTCTCTCTCTCTCTCTCTCTCTCTTTTGGTCTCTCTCTCTCTCTCTATCGGTCTCTCTCTCTCTCTCTCTCTCTCTCTCTCTCTCTCTCTCTCTCTCTCTCTCTCTCTCTCTCTCTCTCTCTCTCTCTCTCTCTCTCTCTCTCTCAATCTCTCTCTCTCTCTCTCTCTCTCTCTCTCTCTCTCTCTCTCTCTCTCTCTCTCTCTCTCTCTCTCTCTCTCTCTCTCTCTCTCTCTCTCTCTCTCCCTCTCTCTCTTCCTCTCCCTCCCTCTCCCTCCCTCCCTATGTAAACCACGGGCATTTTATTCTTTTGATCTGCGTTCGTATGTAAACAGAAGAGCAAGTAAACTGAGCGTGACAGGTGCTGCCATCCTCCGATAACTTGGCTACCTTTCTTTCCTCCCTCCATGAGCCACCCACGATGACTGAGTATTGTTTCACCTTTTCTTAGATTCTGGAGGTAGTGGGACACGTAAGTATGTTGATTCATATTATTTTTTCTTTTTTCTTCTTTCTCTCTCTTTTTTATATTCTTTGGAATCTGTTTCATTTGATTATTTGCAGTTACGTTTCTTGAGATTTTTTTTTTTTCGAATTCTGTTTTATATCTGGTCCGGTTTATTGAAACAGTATTTTCTGAAAACCTGCAACGCCAGCAATAACAAAAGAGGAATGCATCTCTTAAAAGTGCAAAAGACCTTGAGCAACGTAGTAAAAAGAAGTTATTCTCACAGGTGTATGTTCCGGCATCTGGTCGAGTGGCGCTTTGTTTTCCCGCGAAGAAATTCCACGCGTTTTAGTTACCCTTTGGATTGAGTGAAAACTATAGTAAACAATAGCACCAACAACAATGACAACAATAACAATGTATTGCACGGTGGGATTTAAAAAATGGCAAGAACGGTTTTATCTTTCTTATGGTAGTTCAGTGCTTAAAACGTATTCAAATTGCCATAGCATTTAGTTATGTGAAAATGAGGCGTGGAAAAAGTCCAACGTGTAGTCTTCAGTGTCGGGGTACAAAAACAGTGTAAAAACGACTAGATAACGGTGGTTTTCAAACGTGAATTTTTATAATCGAAAAATATTTGGTTTGTTGTGCGATGCAGTTTTCACTTTTGTTGTTTACAAACTTTGACCAATGATCATTGTTAGCACGGTTTGAAATTCACCAGCGGTGCACCACGTTTAATCTAATGGATATTAGGTAATGCAGCGAACTTATTATTTCATAACTATTGTTCGAGTGAGTTAGTTGCCTAGGCAGTGTATGCAATAAAATTATTGCAGAATTAACCTAAACTATAACAAGACCATTTTACTGCGATAATTTATTCCATATATTTTCAGTATCTAATGACGTCATTATATTCTGCGTCCTAACACTATTAGAGAGAGGGAGGGGAAGGGAGGGAGGAAGAGGAGAGGGAAAGGGAAAGGGAGGGAGAGAGAGGGAGAGGGAGAAGAAGAAGAAGTAGAAGTAGAAGTGAGAGAAAAAGAAAGAGAGAGAGGTGAGAGGCTTAGGGTCAGGAAAGGGAAAGGGAAAGGGTAAGTGTAAAGGAGAATGAGAGGGAAAGGGAGAGGAAGAGGAAGAAGTAGAAGTGAGAGAAAAAGAAAGAGAGAGAGAGGTGAGAGGCTTAGGGTGAGGGTGAGGATGAGGAAAGGGAAAGGGTAAGGGAGAATGAGAGGGAAAGGGAGAGGAAGAGGGAGGAGAGAAAGAAAAAGAGAAAGAGAAAGCGAGAGAGACCCAGAGACAGAGACAAGGACAGACAGAGAAAATTAGACTGAGACAGAAAGTCAGAGAAAAGGAGACAGACCGCGAACATGAATGGATGAAAGAAAGAAATAAGAAAGTTGAAAGAGCAACAGAGTTAAGCCAGACGTAACTCCGCTTTACTCGCACGGTCACAGACGCCAGCGATATAACTAAGGCTTAGTGCGCTAATTAAACGAGCAAGCCCTTAAGAACAAGAATAAAGGTCAAAGGTCAAAGAGAGTATCGTTGTTTTACTCGGGGTTAACCTTTTTCAATGAGAATGATAAAGGTCTTCATAATCACAGTTATATCAATCATGATAAACAGACTAATGATATGATATTTTGCATAATATTAATTGCATCGATTCTTATAATCACACTAACGAAATTGCAACATACGTTCAACATCTGCTTTTTTCGGCAAAGGAAAGACGCAGGTATATGATCTTCCTTGGTTGCATTGGCAGTGGATGTCCCCGAGGCTAGTCTTGTGTTTGGTCAATAATCTGGATCTACGCCATCCTTGGGTCGTCCTGGGATGGGGTGGGGGTGAGGGGAGGGGGCCGGGGTGAGTAGAGAGTAGTTTGTTTGTGTGTGCGTAGGTGGGGCGTGTAGTGTGAGTGTGTGTGTGTGTGGGGGGGGGGGGGTGTAGTGTGTGTGTGTGTGTGTGTGTGTTTGTGTGTGTTTACGTGCGTGAGTGAGAGAAAGGTAAAGAGAAAGAGAGGGAGAAAAACAAAAGAGAAAGCGTGAATGAAGGAAGAAAGAAGCCATCTACCTGCAAATGACCTAATTTCAAGCCTTGTTCGAAGGATCTAAATATTTACCCCGGCACTCATTCAAGAAATACCTAACTTTGCATAACCGCGAATATAGACAGAAGAAGATGAGTGTTGACCCTTGACCCTTCTCGTCTCCCCCTCCCCCTTATCTCTTTCCGAGTGTAACCTCCGTTTAACCTCGCCTTGCCTCTTTGACCTCTGACCTCTTCAATCTCAGAAGATATTCCATAAAGAAATCAATGTTGGCCTGTGTACTGTATACTTTTATTGACGGGCTCATGTTGCATAAGGGTTTTGTTTATTCATTCATTTTTCAATGGAGAAGGATGAGAAGAAGGGGAGGGGGGAGGGGGAGGGGAGGGGGAGGGGGGGGGGGGAGGGGAAGGGGAAGGGGAAGGAGAGAGAGAGAGAGAGTGGGAGAGGATAGGGAGGAGAAGGGAGAGAGAGATGGAGAGGGAGATAGATAGATAGATAAATAGATAGAGATAGAGACAGAGATGAGAGTATTGTTAAATATTATGAATGTGGAAGGCAAGAATATAGAATAGGAAAAGAGGAACAGAGAAAATGAGAGAAAGAAAGGAGAGAGGAGGCGGTCATTTTGCGAAGCCAGCCTGCCTAATTTTCCACCGGGAAGATCGACCCGGCCTCGGCTCAGTGGCACCCACACCTTCCCTTCTGGTCCAGGTGGTGGCACTGCGGGTGTGGGCGTTGTTAGTAGAAGTGGGCGTGTTTTAGGTAATCACAAGTATGAATTTTGCTGCAAGTCTGCACACAATGTTTCTTTGCTTGCATATTAGATTTTTTATAGATATAGTTTTTTTTTTTCTTTCTTTCTTTCCTTTTTTTCCTTTGGACACCTTTCCAACCCAACCTTCCAGCCCACCCTAGAGGCTGAGCAAGCGTCCGTAATGAGCGATCAGTATCGTGTACATACGTTCATATAGGCGCCTGTGTCCGCAACCAGAAAGTTTCACACACACACACACACACACACACACACACACACACAAACACACACACACACTTGTATGTATGTCTGTGAATAGAATCACTGAAGCCAGAAATATGGAATATGGAACTCCGTTGTGCCAGAATATATTTCTTTATTTTTGTCCTACATTTCTCTCCCTCGCTTCCTTTTCAAAGGAACACGAATATCCTAGGCTGAACTATTTCCTCTTTTCTCTCTCTTTCTTTTTTTTTTTCTCTCTCTCTGTCTCTCTCTCTCTCTCTCTCTCTCTCTCTCTCTCTCTCTCTCTCTCTCTCTCTCTCTCTCTCTCTCTCTCTCTCTCTCTCTCTCTCTCTCTCTCTCTCTCTCTCTCTCTCTCTTTCTCTCTCTCTTTCACTCACTCACTCGCTCACCCACCCACTCACTCTCTCACTTCCTCCTCCTCTTTCTCTCACTCTTTCACTTGCTCCTCCTCTCTTTCACACACTCTCTTCCTCCTCTTCCTCCTGTTTCTCTCCCTTTCCTTCTTGTTTATGATACGTTAGCAAATGAGCGCAGGGAAGTGCAAGTATACTTGAAGTGTGGCATTTAAGATTTCTCTACACCGGCATTCGAGTGTTCTTAAGCGAGACATTAAGTAGTTTTCACTTACATTTACGTGAACACACACACAACCACACACACACACACACACACACACACACAGAGAGAGAGAGAGAGAGAGAGAGAGAGAGAGAGAGAGAGAGAGAGAGAGAGAGAGAGAGAGAGAGAGAAAAAAGAGAGAGAAGAGAGAAAGAGAGAGAGAGAGAGAGAGAGAGAGAGAGAGAAAAGAGAGAAAGAAAAGGGACGAGAGAGAGAGAGAGAGAGCAGGAGAGAAAGAGGGAGAGAGAGAGAGAGGGAGAGAGAGAAGAGAGAGAGAGAGAGAGAGAGAGAGAGAGAGAGAGAGAGAGAGAGAGAGAGAGAGAGAGAGAGAGAAAGAGAGCAATTGTAGCGCCAGTAAAGAGTCGTACAGTCATCCACCCCGAATATGACGGCTGGAGTAATAGGCGTTTGAATAGAATTACAGCCAGTGATAATGGCCTCCTGGACGGTACCTTTGGCCCAGGATAAAGGGTCATGTGAAGAAGGAAAGGAGGAAGGGAGGAGGGAAGGAAAGTAGGAAGGAAGGAAGAATAATGGGAGAACGGCTAGGGGTGAGAAGGAGGGAGGGATGGAGGAACAGAAGAGGGAAAGAGGGAAAGAACCGAAAGAGAGAGATAAAGAGATACAGAGAAAGAGAGAGATAAAGAGAGGAATAAAGAGAGAGATAAATCGAGAGAGAGAGAGAGAGAGAGAGAGAGAGAGAGAGAGAGAGAGAGAGAGAGAGAGAGAGAGAGAGAGAGAGAGAGAGAGAGAGAGAGAGACTTTTTGACTTTGACGAGTTTATTGAGACAAGTGATTACATACATCTCAAAAGGATGAGGTAACATAGGTTATCCTCACCCCAATCTTAGTCCCTCTTTGGGCTCACATATATTTTACAAGACCTTACAGCTATGTCAACATGTTGAAATATATACGGAACAAAAGCCGGGTCAGTCACAAGCATACACAGTTAAATAAAGAGAGAGGAAGAGAAAAAAGTAATGGAGAGACGAAGATGATGCGACAGAGAAGAAACCGGAGGCGAAACACTACACAAATAGCGTCCACTCACTCAGAAAGGGAAAATGGACCTGGGAAATAAGCACCTTGTATCCCCTCTTATTCCTGTCGGTTTTCTTTTTCTTTTCTTTTCTCTCTCTCTCTTCGATTTATATATATATATATATATATATATATATATATATATATATATATATATATATATATAATTTGGTTATACATTTCATGCGGCATCGATTTTCTCCATCATTTAGCACAGTTGGCAGTATGATTTCGGAAGTTTTTAAAGTTAATTGTGCGTTTCATTTATATATATATATATATATATATATATATATATATATATATATATATATATATATATATATCTATATTTTACCTTCAGTTCTAGTCTATCCTTTCTCAGAAGAGTTTTACGGGAGAGGGGAGAGGGAGGGAGGGAGAGTATGATATATTGGGGGAGGGAGAAGATTGGGGGAGGGGGAGGAGGATCTCCAAGCAGCCATAGTGCTGATGTGTCCAAATACGGAACCTGGTTGGGTCTTATCTCCCTTAGTGGTCGTGGCTGATCAGGTGTCCGAGTGGACGATCAATACTTCCGTGTGTGTGTTTGTTTGTTTGTTTGTGTGTGTGTGTGTGTGTGTGTGTGTGTGTGTGTGTGTGTGTGTGTGTGTGTGTGTGTGTGTGTGTGTGTGTGTGTGTGTGTGTGCATTGAGGATGTGTATGTCTCAGGTGGCTGGATGGTATTTTGATATTTGGAGTTGTTTGGCGAAAATGTAAATTTCTTGCATGTCTGCTTTATAATATCATTTACCTCGATTGTCTGCTCGGTGTGTTTAGCAACCATTGTTCAGCACCAATGTTCCTTTACCGAATTAGTCTTCTCAAGTTCGGCAACGAAGAATGTATTAATTGATGCGTTAAATTTCTCAGAACAGTGTGGGGAAACTGACTGCAAATTTGGGACACTTCAGTTTAAGATCTAAAGCCAATTTGTTCTACTTGCATCGTCATGATCATCAACATTTTGTTTTTATTATTGCATTGTTGATGTATATAATTTTAGATCTATTTGTATATTTATAATTTTAGATTTATTTGTATATTTATAATTTTAGATTTATTTGTATATTTATAATTTTAGATTTATTTGTATATTTACTCACTAGTTATCTATATATTCTTTTCATCTTTAGAACCATAAAAGTCATATACAATGGGATTTTTCTAAAATGTGGGTGATCGCCTGTGATCTGGCGGCCAGTCGTTATCTGTACCTGATCGATATAATTGGACTGGCCAAACTTGGCTCAGCAAGATCACGTTTCCCAGTAGCGCATTGGTGCTTCACTTGGGGAAAGGACTCAAAACGAAGGGAAGCTGAGACTATGCCGTTTGAAGGATTCGAATCCAAAAGAAGCTTCGTCTGGGATTGAGACGACGCTGTTTGAATGATTCAACGCCAAGACCACTCCTTTTGAAGGATTCGAAGCTAACTGAAGCTTTGGATGTGAGACCACGCCATTTGAAGGATTCAAAGCCAAGAGAAGCTTCATTAGTTATCGAGACCATGGCCTTGAAGCGCCATCCACTACCACCTGTGCTGAATATGATAATTATGATATTCATAACCCACCAGGAAACGAACATCATGGACGCAGGTCGTTGCACAGCCTTTGTTTTTACACTTTGGG
>NW_028234409.1:30921231-30923731 GCF_977035675.1 Penaeus japonicus | reverse complement strand
TGTTTTGACCTGACGTGTCCTGTTTCCGCCTCGAAACTCCAGCTTCTTTAGCAGCTGCATTTGCTAACGGAAGGCCTGAGGCGTAGAAAGTGACTCAGGATTCATACTTGAGAAGGACACAGAAAGAACCCAGGGCAGATCAGACAGATCAGGTCAGACGGAAAGACAAGAGAACAACCAGACCAGACAGTTCTGATCTCCGGCCTTTGGCCGAAGCCTAGTGTATTAACAAGAGTCCACAATAAAGACCATGACACGTGAACGTCTGTCTGTTTATCCACCGGATCACATCCAGGGCATCGAGTGCTTTACAACTGCTAGCAGCGGGTTACAACAACCGCTGGTGAGGTAGGTTACAGGGAAAGGGAGAGGGAGGGAAAGGGAAAGGGAAAGGGAAAGGGAAAGGGAAAGGGAAAGGGAAAGGGAAAGGGAAAGGGAAAGGGAAAAAGATAGATAGATAGATAGAGAGAGAGATAGATAGATAGATAGATAGATAGATAGAGAGAGAGAGAGAGAGAGAGAGAGAGAGAGAGAGAGAGAGAGAGAGAGAATGAAAGAGAGAGAGGGGGGGGGAAGGAAGAAGGGAAAGGAGGAAAGGATGGAGAGGTGGTGAAAGACAGGATTGCATGCAGTTTATACAATTAAAGGCCCTACTACTCGCGTCCCGTTTTCTTTGGACGAATTGCGCAACAGCCGAGATAGCGGAATTTGGTCAATTGGAAGAGTAATACTGGTTAAATAACTATTAGAGATATCTGTATGTCTGTGTCTGCTTGCATTTATGTCCGCTATCTTAGGAAATTGCAAATCCCAAGTATTTTGATGATTATCACCATAATAACGCACTCACGCTTTCACCCTCAATCCACGTGATCAACTCGAGAAAAAGGAGGAATCACATAAAGAACAAGAATAAGAAAATGAGTCAACAAGAAGGAAAGAATGTTAATCTAAATGTTTAATTTCGTCTACGAATTCTAGAGTAGCTTGTTGTCAGACCTCCGCCCATGACGAGAGGGGCGCCCCGCCCACGTTGCATGACGTAGACAATAGACGATTTATGTTGACTTATGTTGCTTTAGACGAAGGAAGATATTCTATTTGTGGTGATCTTGATCATTTTGAATTTTGCAAAAAAAAAAAAAAAAATGTGGAAAAGGGGGGTTTTCAAGTTGGTCGCCTAAGACTGTAGTGTTGCGTTTTTTTATTTTTTATTTATTTATTTATTTATTTATTTATTATTTAGAGTTACGTGAGTTTGGAAATGCATCGAAACTTTTAACTGCATGAAAATCAATATTCAAGTCCCTTCAGATAATGCACGCTCCCCCTCACCCTCCCTCCCCCTGTCACCCTTCCCTCCCCCTCTTCCTCTTCTTCCTCCTCCTCTTCCTCGTCTCAAAAAATAGACGTTAGATGGCAGTGATTAGCCACGCGGAAAGCGCCTCAGATGTTCTTCGAGTGTTCTTTGTTCCTTCCGTTCTATCCCGCTTGTTATTTTCGTTGTTTATTTCTCTATGTTTATTTATCTATTTATCATTTATTTATTTTTACATTATTGATGAATTATTTACTTGTTTGCCTATTATTGTTGAGTATAAAGACTTTGAAACCGATGCTTTGTATCAGTGATTTGAAATCCTGGTGATGGTTGAATCACCAAGGGTTGGGAATTGTTGCCCATTGTAATTGATTTGCCCTGTGTTATCTCATTATGCGTGGGGGGTGGACCTTAGCATTTTCATTCATTGGTTCGGTCGAAATCTAGCCGGTTCATATATGTATATGTATATATGTTTAATATATATGTATATATGTATGTATGTAGGTTATGTATGTGTGTATATATATCACAATATATATTATATATATATATATATACATATATATATATATATTATATATATATATATACTCCCTCCTCTTTATCAATCTCCTCTCTCCTCCCTCCTCCCTCCTTCTCCTCATTCCCTCTCACTCTCTTCTTCCTCCTCCTCCTCTCGCATTCTTCATGCCTTCCTCCTCCTCTCTCCTCATCATTTCTCCTCCTCCTCCTCCTCCCCCCTCTCCTCCTCCTCCTCCTCCTCCTCCTCCTCCTCCTCCTCTTTCTCCCCCCCCCCCCTCTCTTCCGCTACGAATCCGATCGCCCGAATATGACCTTTTCTGACCTTTGGAATTACCTGTTCCTGGTAGACATTGATGAATAACTTGTCGTCCGTCGTGAAGGGATGTATCTCTGGTTTAAACTGTGCCTTTTCTTCTTCCTGCTTTGTGTTTGCTTGGCTGCTTATGGATTCATTACACAGACACACACACACACACATATATATTTATATATATATATGTATATATACATATATATGTGTGTGTGTGTGTGTGTATGTACACACACACACACACACACACACACACACACACACACACACACACACACACACACACACACACACACACACACACACACACACACACACACACACACACACACACACACAAACAC
>NW_028234409.1:30916231-30918731 GCF_977035675.1 Penaeus japonicus | reverse complement strand
TCGCTCTCTCTCTCCCTCCCTCCCTCCCTCCCTCCCTCCTTCCTCTCTCTCTCTCTCTCTCTCTCTCTCTCTCTCTCTCTCTCTCTCTCTCTCTCTCTCTCTCTCTCTCTCTCTCTCTCTCTCCCTCCCTCCTTCCTCTCTCTCTCTCTCTCACTCAATCTTTCTCTCCCTCTCCATCCCCCCCCCTCTCTCTCGCTCTTCCTCGCCATCTTTCACTTCTCTCTCTCACTCTTCCTCTCTCTTTCTCGGTCTCTAACCCCCCCACCCTCTCTCTCTCTCTCTCTCTCTCTCTCTCTCTCTCTCTCTCGCTCGCTCTTGCCCCTCCCCTCTGTCCCTCTCTCTGCTCTCTCTCTCTCTCCCCCTCCCTCTCTCTCTCTCGCGCTCCCCGCCCCCCCTCTCTCTCTCCCTCTATTCTCCCCCTCACTTTCCCCCTCTCTCACTTTTTCGCTCTCCCCCCATTCTCTCTTCCTTTCTCTCACCGTCTCCTCTCTTCTCTCTCCATATATGACCACGCCCACCTCGTAGACCTTTAATCATGCATAGAGAAAGTTGATAAAGGGAACATCCCCTTTTGCAATAATGCTAGGGGTCGACAGGATGCTGATTTTATTTGTTTATCTGTTTTTTTTTTTTTCTTTTTTCTTTCCTTTTAATGCTTATCGGTTAGTATATCCTTTCTTCTTGTGTTAGATTCTGGTCTCTTGTCTTCATACTCTTTTTGTTTGTTTACTTTTTCCTCTCTTCTTCCTTCGTTCTCTCTCTCTCACTCACTCCTTCTCTTTCTGTTTCTCTCTTTCTTTCTCTTTCTCTCTCTCTCTCTCTCTCTTTTCTTCTTCTCTTCTCTTCTCTTCTCTTCTCTTCTCTCTCTCTCTATCTTCTCTCTCTTCTCTCTTCTCTCGCGCTCTCACTCTCACTCTCATCTCCCCCTCTCTCTCTTTCTCTCTTATCACTCATCACTCACTCACTCATTCGCTCTCTCTCACTCACTCTCTCTCTCTCTCTTTCTCTCTAGCTCTCTCTCTCTCTCTCTTCCCCTCTCTCTCTCTCTCTCTCTCTCTATCCTCTCTCTCTCTCTCCCTCCCTCCCTCACCCACCCACACACCCCCCCCCCCATTCACTCACTCACTCACTCACTCACTCACTCACTCACTCACTCACTCACTCACTCACTCACTCTCTCTCTCTCCCTCCCTCCCTCCCTCACCCACTCACTCACTCACTCACTCACTCACTCACTCACTCACTCATTCTCTCTCTCTCTCTCTCTCTCCCTCCCTCTGCCTCACCCACTCACCCACTCACTCACTCACTCACTCACTCACTCACCCACCCACTCACTCACTCACTCTCTTTCGCCATATTGTAGATTCGAAAAAAATGTTTACATCATTGGCATTAACGATTTCTCTGCTTATTTTTTCTCGCGCGCAGCAATTCCGGGCCAGGAATAGAATGTAGTTTGGTTGAGAGAGAAAGAAAGAAGGAAAGAAAGAGGACACAGGTGAAAAATAGGATAAATTGGAAGTAGGGGAAGGTGGAGAGGTGCCGAGGTAAAGGATGGGAAAAGGTAGATGGGAGGAAAATAAGGAGGGGAGGAAGGGAGGGAGAAAAATTAAGAGGGAGATAGGGGAAGATAACGAAGGAAGAGTAGAAGAAATAGTAAGAGAAAAGAAGATAATGAAAGGAAGGGAGAGCGGGAGGAAGATAATGTAAGCGGGAACGGAGAGAGAAACATTATAATTAAATGTGGATTTTGCCGTATTTTTTGCGTGTGTGCTTTGCGGTTAATCAAGATTCTTTTTTTTTATTTTTTTATTTTTTTTTGCAAAATAGATTTTTCGATTTGTTTATCTAATTTTTTTATTACTTTTTCTTGTTGAGTGTCTCGCATTTATCTCGTCTCTTTTATACTCTTTTACTTTTTTACTCCTTTATTTTTCCTCTGCGTTTCTGTCTTTTTTTGCATTTTCTATCGTTGACTTGATAATTATTATCATTTTTCGTCCCTTTACCATTTAGTTTTTTTGTGATTTTCTCTTGGATAGATAAATAAAACAAAAATCTTTGTTTCTTTCGACCCCATAAACGTTATTGTTTACACATAGGTATTTCAGCCAACTGTTCACCGGTTTAACTAGTCGAGCTTTGCGCTAGCGGCTGTCGGATAAATAATGTAGTGTGTTTAAAGTGAAAGTAGAGGCCATCACCATAGTGCAGTAAAGTAGAGCCAGAGGAAGAGATAGTGAGAGTGTGGCGATTAAAAATGAGGGAGAAAGGGTGAGGATGTGGGTTGAGGGTTGAGGGTGAGGAAAAGGGAAAGGGTGAGGAAGAGGAGATGGGAGATAAAGAGAGAAGGAGGAAAGGAGACAAAGATTCATATGCACACGCAAACACACATCCACACATACACACACACATACCCCCACCTACACCCACCCCCACCCACACACCCACACACACAGTAAGGGGAAGAGATCAGCGCAGAGATCCGAGTTGCTAT
>NW_028234409.1:30886231-30888731 GCF_977035675.1 Penaeus japonicus | reverse complement strand
TGCTTCTTATCTCATTAAGAATTCTGTGATTTATTGATATATGCATCTTCAATTTTTTGGTAGGGTTTGATTTGAAAAAAATGTGTAAGTGGCAGAGGTAAAATATGATTTACAAGATTAGTGTGGCTGGCCCTGAAACGATAATGTGATAAATAAGAAATTTATACAATAAATAATCATTAGAATCAGTGATAAAAGTCATCCCTCAATCTCTTTTTTGAGTCAAGCCCTAAATCAAAAGTAAATTACATTATTTGTTATTCTGCAATTAAATCATATGTGTTAAATTTTCTTTTATTCTTTAATGGTGTTTGCATCAGAAGTAGTTTGTGGATGGTGTTCATGGAAATCACACAAGCAGTCTAGCAACTCTTGAACTGATACCCTTAATTAATTAATTGATAATTTGATTTTGTATAACCAACCTTTCACCAATTTATATATAGACCCTGAACTTAGCAAAGTCACTGAGGCCTCTGAGTCACTGCTCTTATGAAAATCATCATGAAGAAGAGGTTAATAAACATATGGAAATATGAGTAAAAAGCTCTGTCAGTTAACATATTATTAGTTGATAGATATATTTTTAAATGAATGAAGATTTGTAGCTAGAGGGACAAATGTATATTAAAAGGTCTTATTATGATTATTAATCTCAATATATTTATGAAACTAGGTATCACAAAAATGAGTATATATTTGTGTAGTTTAGATATAGATAAGGATTTTTTTGTACCTCACTGCTTCAGGCAAATTTACGTTTGGTCTAACTCAACTCTATATGATTTTGTATATTTTCACACACACACACACACACACACACACACAAATATATATATATAGACCCCCCATTTTTTACATTACTGCATACATTGTTTTTTTCAGTGCTTTTAAGATAATAAATCCATATCTGTTATATAATTAAATAAGCAGGTTTTAAGATATGCATTTCAAGTTCAGTTCTGCAAAAAAGGAATCCTTAGGTGTCGGTAATTGGATAGAAGCTCCTGCTTTGGTTCATACCGTCAGAACAGAGAAGCACTTTCCTCTTGATTTAAGAAGGCAAATTAAAGCTTGGTTTCTTCAGCATTTTATCAAATGAAACATTATTAGAAGGCTGGTCAGGATCATAAAAGCTTTAAAAAGAAATAGTTTTGTCCTTTTTTTGTTTGTCTTTTTAGGTCTCAGCAATAGTAAAGCTTTAGGCCTCACATTTTACAGTAAATAGGATGAGAATAGCAGCTCTAAATCCATGGCTTTCAGTGGCTGACCTAAGTACATCAGTCTTTTTTCCTTTTACTGTCTCCATCATAATGGACTATAGTTATAGTACCCCAAAGCCAGCCATACAATATGCAATTTTAAAAAGGTTATCAGTTGATTGAGATAGATGTGGGATGTCTGTGCTATATACAAAGCTGTTACAGTAATATCAGAAGATGTAGTGAAAGACTGTCTTAGAGCAACAGTCTCTAAGGCTGATGGTGGCTGACCCAAGTGCATATTTCTGTTGTAGGGTTATGGCCCAACATCAGGGAGCATAGGGAACAGGGTATGTGTTTATTCAGCTTCCTCAGTGGCAGTCAATTTTGGAGTCACCATCTCCACCTTTTTCTGTTTATTTTTTAATCATCTATGTATTTATTTATTTTTGCCCTTGTGGATTTTTGATAGCATCAGCAGCTGTTAAGAAACATTAAAGGAAATTAAGTGCCATATACAAGAAGGCACCCTTATGGTAAGATGGTGTCATCAGAATGCCCTGAGGAAGCATGTTAAGGTTTTCTGTAGGATAGTCCCCCTCCTAACCAAGAAGCAGATCCTGTGTTTGCAATGTGTGAAAAACACATTTTCTTTACTCCTCTGGCTTCTAGTGATAACATAATCCTTTCAGATAAGCAGAGTTGCTGTGGCATTTGTAATTCCCCCCCATACTAGGGCTAGACAAAAAGCTGAATCTTGTTACCACAACTGAAGTATTTATTGAAGATTATTGAGTGTTGACTTGAATTAAAGCAGTGAATGATATATATATATATATATATATATATATATATATATATATATATATATATATATATATATATATATATATATATATATATATATATATATAGATAGATAGATATATAGATAGATATATAAGAATATATATATAGATATATATATATATATATATATATATATATATATATATAGAGAGAGAGAGAGAGAGAGAGAGAGAGAGAGAGAGAGAGAGAGAGAGAGAGAGAGATAGAATGAGAGTGAGAGCAAATGAGAACAAAAACGAAAGAGAGCAAGAGCAAGAGCAGGGGAGAAAAAGAGAGAGAGATTGATGGTATGAAAAGTGAGAGAGAGAGTGATGCAAAGAAGAAAGAGAGAGCGTGATGTGGAGAAGAGAGAGAGAGAGAGAGAGAGAGAGAGAGAGAGAGAGAGAGAGAGAGAGAGTGATAATTAAATTTACCACACTTGGATATCAATCTGAGATGAATGTGTGTAT
>NW_028234409.1:30873731-30878731 GCF_977035675.1 Penaeus japonicus | reverse complement strand
TTTCTCATGTGATGCCTATATGAGTTGATATAAAATAAATAAATGTTGAAATTATAATAGGACCTTTCCATCTAATAACATATATTTTTCCAATTACACTACATCCCTCAGGAGTGGTAGTGTTCATGGTCAGACATTTACAATCATGAAATGGGCCGTGAAAACCCTAATTGACACTCTCGGAGAAAATGACTTTGTAAATGTTGCTGCAGTAAGTATGGTTTTAAGTTTGATATTGTCTAATATATGATGAATGTTTATTTTCAATTTTCATTAACCCTTTAACCACCTGAAAAACCAAGGGGGTCCCCCAGCATGAACAAAAATAGTATTAGAATGAAAGTCACATCATCTGTAAATATGGTTAACACTGAACTTGGACCTGTAATATGGACCTGTAAAAACTTACCATTATACCTCTAGAGCCATCACATCATCTCAGTGACCAATGTATATATATATATATATATATATATTATTATATATATATATATTATATATATATTATATATATATATTATATATATTATATATATATATATATATATATATATATTATATTATTATATATATATATATATATATATAATATATATATATATATATATATATATTATATATATATTATATATATATATTTATATATATATATATTTTTATATATATATATATATATATATATATATATATATATATATATATCTGTATATATATCTGTATATATAACATGATATTACTGGAATGAATAGGTTTTTTGATAGCAAGGACATTTTTTAATGTATTAATGTTGAAAATATTGTCATTTTTATTATACATTTTATCATGTACAAATTCATCTATTACATGTGTTGCATTCAAATTAGGGTATAGTTGAAATTGCTGAAAATGAAAAAGGAGAAATGTAAAGCTGTGATGCATATTATCCTATTATGCATATTAAGGTACAATTGATATTTTATGTTATTCATTTACAGTTCAATGACACAACTGAGTGGGTGAACAACTGCACATATTGCAAGGTAGGTTATTGTGTGACACACTCAAGAGAATTTGCCTTGTCTTTCTTTTGTTGCATGTACTCTCCAGAAAATAATCTTTGGCGTCTTTGAGAAAATAATTGAATATATTTAATTGATTTACAAATATATTTATGGCTATGTATTGATTTTGAATTTATTTGCCTTTTCATGATTTAGGTAAATGGAACAGAAGAAGATAATGAAGACTGCCATCAAGTTTTAGTCCAAGCAAGCACCAGCAACAAGAAACTATTATTCAGGGCAATTGATGAGCTTGAAGATGGTGGAATAGCGAGTTACTCAAATGCTCTAGAATTTGCACTTAAGGCCTTCAAAGAGGTAAATGTTTGCTCATATCTTCTCTTCTATATATATTATATTACGATTTTGTTTTATTTTATTGAGTAAATGCCTTATTCAGTTGTAACAAAACTTTTGCAAAATATGCAGAGAGCTTACTTGATTTTTCATGTAAAAAGGTTTCTTGCTAGAAATGGTACACTAATTAAAGGTATTTGTAATATCAAACAAAGCAAAAACCCAAGTTGATGTCAGACTCTTTCTGGCAAGGTTTCAATATGCATTTGACTATTAAATAATATACTTAGCTCAGAACTACCCACTCAAAATAGAAATATTGAAATGCAAATTTTAGCTTTTGTCTCGTGAGTGAATGGTGATAAACCATGAACTCCGTTACAGCTAATTTTTGTTGTGTGAATTGGGGTAGTAAATTGGGGGTCGCATGAATATGACTCTTGACATTCATTCCATTACATTTCAGTATTCACAAACCAAGGAAAGAGGCGAAGGTGCTCAGTGCCACAAGACAATCATGCTCTTCAGTGATGGAGGAACTGAATGGCCAGAAGAGATTTTCAAGAAGTTAGTAGTGAGAGTACTTCTTATTGATATACAGATTAGATTTATTCAGGTTTTGGATACTGTTGGCCAGGCCATAAGCAAGACCTGGGTAAAATTCTCATCCATAAATCTTAGTGAACAGAACTGAACATACCTATGACATCTATATTGTATCCATGATTATGTAGTGTTGTTTATTATCTTATTTATCATTTATATTAAATACTTTTTTCATGAGAAGGGAGAAAATGAACATGTTAAATCTACCTTTGTCATCAGATATAAGGCAGACGAAGATACAAAGGATGTTCGCGTATTTACGTATGCTGTGGGTCCCCACCCCATCCCTACAGCGGTGTTAAAACAAATGGCATGCTCAACAGGAGGCCAGTATTCTGTTATCACTACAAGAAGTAGTGTCCGAACAAAAATACAAGTAAGTTCATTCTGGCAATTTTGTCATCTTACTTTCTTGGTAGTAAAATATCTTAGTGTTATAGATATCTTCATTATAATATTGATGTGTAAATGCATATAGGCATAACTGTTTATATCAATGTTCCTTTTTGGATGCAGTAACTGTTATAGGTTGCTGAGAAGATTTTTCCTGTGTTAGACATAAACAAGAAGAAAAGTGACAAAGTACTGATATTTTTAGATTAATGGGTAGATGCTTGATTAGATTTTATTATGTGAAGGTCATATGGAGTCTGATGTCAAAATATTTGGAATCATTTTTTTTTTTTTATCTTATTTCATTTGTACTGCATGCAGTATATGGGGTTGATATTCGGTGTTGTAAAGATTTGCCATTATGTGTTATATGTGATATGGTTAATGAAGGTTAACTCAAGTTGAAAGGTAAAGGATTATAAGTTTTTATCATATTAAAATTAGGACTGTGTTTACTGATATCACTAGTTATTAGTAAATGTACAGTTATTCAGTTTATATTTGATCTGATTGTTCAGATATGTGTTGTAAAATCTTTTTACAAGTCAACTCTTGGTGTACTTGTAATACATGCTGATGATCATCTTGTTAAAGTTTTTAGAAATTGAAAATAACTATCTTGTAATATTCACAAGTTATTTTGTTTTTTGATTCCTCAGTGATTTACAAAAGAAAAAAAAAAACGTTTGTTAGATCGCACTTCATATGGTCTTTCACAAAATTTCAATAACAAAAACTCTTTTTATAGAAACCATATGGACAGCTTTTCAGAGAGAGTGAAATAGAAAGCAGATGGATATTTTACATAATTAATCATTTTTCTCTTCTACGTATTAGAATTCAAGCACAGGTGAAATGTCCAAAATGGGACTGATGTTTTATATAGTGCTTCTTTATGCTTTTTCAGATGGTATTTAACATTAAGTTGAGATATTGTCAAGGTATTGTGATCTAGACTGTAATCATTGTGTATGTATATGCATATATATGTGTGTTTATTTGTGTGTGTGTGTGTGTGTGTGTGTGTGTGTGTGTGTGTGTGTGTGTGTGTGTGTGTGTGTGTGTGTGTGTGTGTGTGTGTGTGTGTGTGTGTGTGTGTGTGTGTGTGTGTGTGTGTGTGTGTGTGTGTGTGAGTCTGTTAACATACATATGAGCGTATGTGTCATAGTATCTTTTAGTGAAAATCATTATTTATTACATAATAGATTGCATAGCTAAAACTGATAAAACTAGGGATTTGGTTTGAAAAGGTGTCATTCATAACTAAAAGGCTGTTTATGTTATATAAATTAAATAAGATCTCACATAGTCAAGTAGCTTGTAGTAGATCTGACCTATGATTTTTTTCAGTCAGATTGTTTATTCATGGAATGATAACAGTTCTTTTCTATTCTTTTTTTAATATTTTTGCAATGTGATTGCTTAATATGATGTTCTTTCAGGAATCGTATACAAGCTTACTCTCCCCTGCTCACCCCCTGAATGGAAATCTTTCTGACCAATATACAACTGCGTACACGAGTGCTGTGGTAATTGAAACAGAGTCCAGTACTGGAGTCCACCCCTAACACCCTTTCATACAGTTTTTGGTCTTGTTCCTATTCTTTCCAAGTGTTTAAAGTTCGGCAGTTGTAAGGTTTTGAGTTGCTTGAGTCATGCATCATTACTGATTCTGATAGATTGTTTTTTGCAGTGACACAAACATTTGATATGTCCCCTTTCTGGTTGAATGAGATGCATTTCTTCACTGAAGAAAACCCTTCAACTGCCTTACAGAGATCTCTGCTGTATACTCAGCTCTGTGGTTTTTTGGACTTACTATTACTGACTACTCTCTGCATCCTCATCACACCCTTATATGCATCAGCAATTCTCCCTTTTTTCAGTTTCATTACAATCAAATTAAACCAAAGTTAACCCATGCAGAGGGTTGGTCATTTGATGTGGTGGTGTGGTGACAGTCTTCATTACTAAAGTGTGTATTTTTTCTTCTTTAGAGCAAACATTGGTGGACGGCCCTCTTTCATCCATCAAAATTGTAATGTTCTTCAAACACCTTGAGTTGACAGATTCCCAAAGTAACTCAAAGTAACTCTGCTCATCTTCTTTGTTAGCAATGCCATCAGACTTTGTTGCTGCAGCATCAGTAAAAATTTCTTGCAAGCCATTTCAATTTGCAGCTGCTGATTTCCAAACTGTAACACCAACAAGACTGCTAGACAAAATATGATGGTTGCATGAATGTAGCTTACAGTTACGTATTTTTTAGTACTTCAAATTGCTATGATGCCCCTTTCTTTTCATCTTTTCTTTAATGTTCTATAAATGTTTAGCATATTTATGCACTATTTGCAACTTTAACCTTTTGGTATCTGCCAACTCAGTTGTATCAACTTTCTTTTAAATAGTAGACGTTATCTTTCTATGTTAAAGATTGTATGGCATTATGTATTTCTTAGTGTTTTGATGTAGTCCTTTATTTGTGTTTTCCATTTGTGTTGTGATATATGTTTTATGCAGAAAATTTGATTTAAAGAAAACAAAGGTTAAGATGTGAATAATGTCAATTTTGAGACATGGATCTTAGTAATATTTATTTTGCTTTGTACTTGAGTTTTGCAGGTGTTAATATTCTGTCTTTGTTCTTATGTTTTGCTTGTTTTC
>NW_028234409.1:30853731-30863731 GCF_977035675.1 Penaeus japonicus | reverse complement strand
GTAAGCTTGAACATATGCCAGAGCTTTTATTTATTTGTTCCTTTATTTTAGGTGAGGGACATTGTTTTCCATGTTAAATTATATGGAAAAAAAAATATTTAAATATTGCTCTTTTATAATTACTGTAGATCCATTTCAATAGGTATGTGATATGTTATGTATCCTTTAATGCCATTTACACATTAAAAGGTACTTTGGTTAACCACTGTCAGTTTTCATGATTTTGTAATTAATATCTTGACAGATATGACTTAGAAATATCACCAGGAAAAGCAATAGGTATGTGATATGTTTATGAAATAGTAGATTGAGTTAAAAGTGGCTCATGCTCTCTTGTTATAAATTTCATCCCTCAAGCTGCGTTGTGGCACTCATGTCTCCAAGTGTTGAGGCATGGTCAGAGTGGGGCATGACACAAATTGGTGGACAAGAGTCATGTGTTATGGCCCAAGCTGTCTATTATTTTGGAGAAAACACACGTCATTCTGCTGTGATGACATGCAGTAACCACACTGCAAAGGTGAGCTTTCTTTTGTTAGACATGTATGGTTTATGTGGAAAGTCAGGTAAGTATTATTGATAATTGTGTGTCATGATCCTTTGTGAGTGTTAATACTGCTATGCAGGAGTTATGATTATGAGTTACATGAGTAACACACAGATATTTATAATGGGATCTGTAGGATCTGTAATACCATTTTTTAAAACCCAGTTAATGACAGGAGGATGTTACTACTGCAGCACTATATAATTACCTGAAAACCTTGTCCCATAAAAAAGAAAGACACATTAGTAGTATGGAATGCAAATCACCTGGCCCTATATAAAAAGTTTTAGCAAAATATATTGCCAGAATGCATTTCAGAGGTAATACAAAGGAAGTGTTATTGATCAGATGTTAAAGTAACATCCATTCATGTAAATTTTTTCTTTCATATTTCTGTGTTTTTTTATCTATTCTTGTACAACTGCTACATTTATTGAAAGATAAGCAAGGTATGTTAAAGATGTACCAGGAGTATACTGAAAGTAGAAAACACACATCCTAAGTTATCAGTATATCATATCACATTATATTTACGAAATATGTTTCCAGTTTTGGGTACGGCGTCTAGTAAAGGCAAATGCAATCCTGGTTGCCATCGAAACAAAACCAGAGGAATGTGGCGTATACTCCAGTCTTCCAAATATCACACCAGAAAGAGTTACTTCCGTGAAACCTTGTGCATATCAAGCAAGGTTTAGAAGACGGCCATCAAGCTGCCTCATGGGTAACTCAACAGTAAGTACCATAACAAGATTGATAGTTTCATGAATGTTGTGTCTCGTGAGTCTGAAATTTATTGTATTGGATTTTTGATGGTGATAGATTTTTTTCTGTGATATGCTTCTTAAATTTATTCTGTTTTGGACATCCAAGCCTTTAGAAACTCTTAAATCAAGATCACTGAGGGATTGATTCATGATTGACTAGCATTCAATGTATCAGAACAGCAGATTGGCTGATACTCAATATATCACAAAAGTTGATTGGCTAATAGCTTAAGGTGATTAGTCTTAGAAGACAAACTGCTGAGTGACGGACGTTAATGTCTCAAAAACTAGCCAGTCAATGAAATTTATTAAAAGACTCAGATACTTGTTGCTATGGCCTGGATTTTGACACCTCCCTGAACAATAACAATATTGGTTTCTTAGGTTCAGTAGCTTCAACGTTTTGGAAAATACATAGCCAAACTTTTTTGACGGATTTAGTATAAGAGATGTGTAATATATCAACAAAAGTAATGAAATTTGAACTTTAAGCAGGAGGTAGAGTGAAAGACATTGCATTTAGACTAGTATTAACACTAAGTTTTTATCCTTCAATTTGCCTTTAAAATTGTTATATTACAAATGAGATATATATTTTTATTTTTTTTGTCCCACAGGATTATTGCAATAAATCATCACATCCGACAGCAGCTTCATTGGGAACCATTCTAAGTGTTTTACTTATTAGTAAATTCTTGGGAAGTATATTCTAAGTACTGTGATTCTATTGGTACAGATGATATTAGGTATATTTTCATGTATGGAACTCAAAAATTAGAGTTTATATTCTATAAAAAAGCAGAGAAAAAATGATTGAGGTTGACTTTTTTATTCCCTCATTAACTGCATGTTATGCAGAATTTATTGATATATCATTTAAGAATTCTTACTGGATCAGTTATAACCTAAAGAAAAAGTTTAATTGTCAGTATGAATAGTTAAAAAGCACCATCTTTACAGTATTTAATTTTCAAATTATACATTTATGATTACAGAACATATATGATTTAAGCCTCTGACCGTGTAATTTTTCTGACCACTTGTTCCTCTCACTGCCTCATTTCCCCATTAAAAAGTAAAATTGAGTTTTTGTGCTTGAAATATATCTTCTAAATCATTAGTTTAGTAATTTTGTTGCTCACAGGGAGCAGCCCCTAAGCCTCTCCCACCCGGTTGCAAATATGTGAAGATGATTTCCTCTCTGCATTTATGTATTTTTTTTCTCTCGCTCTTTCTTTTTCTTTCTTTTTATTTAAAGGCTGATGGGTAAATGTGTTTTTTGTAGTTTGTGGCGAATTGACTCCCTGTGGATATGTCCACTTGCACAGTCAAAGGATTACCTGAGACTCATGTCACATAAGAATGTACTCTAGAAACATTTAATGGTTTGTTTTTCCATGCACACATACACTCGCACACACACACACACACACACACACACACACACACACACACACACACACACACACACACACACACACACACACACACACACACACACACACACACACACACACACACACACACACACACACACACACACACACACACACACACACACACATTTGTATATTTAGTGCTGTATAACAGAATAAGGCTTCTAGTCTTCCTTCACTGTATATTGAAAAGTATTTTTTCTCCCTTTTTATCTGGACCAAAGAGAATTATGCTATAAAAAATATATCTTGATTCCATGAAACATGATTTAAATCTTGAGACATTTTCATTCATATTCCATTGTTGACTTTAATATGAAAGAATATATTTTCATTCATTACAAAGTTTTGCAGTGGTTGATGACATACAATGGTTGATAAGAACCATTTTGCACTTACTATTAATATGACAGATTAGTGTTTTTTGCTCATTCTAGATCTCACTGTGATAGATAAGATCTATATACTGTCCATTATCTGTATAGCATGTCTCGACTAAAAGTTGATACAACTCGCGTTTTAGCCAGACTAACATCTATAGTATTCTATAACAATTTCCAATTCATTGATTGTAGAATTCTTGCTATATTCTCTTAGAGTGGACCTTTTTAAGATAAAGCATAACCACTTAAATATTTCATAATTGGTGTAAACTTACTATGGATCACCACTATGTAGTGATAAATTAAGACAGTTTAACATGTATTTGTAGAGAAATATATTTCGAGTTGCATGTAATATCTTTTCTACTTTGCTGTTTGTAGATGTTATTTTCATGTGGTTACCGTGAATAATAGGATGAAAGCAAACATGAGAAGGGTAAGCTACCAAGCACCTGCCTTAAAGATAAACTGACCAAAGAAAGTATGTGGTGTATGTGGCTATGTAGTAAACACTGAATTTGTCAGGTTGATTGATTGATTTGTGTCTTATTTCCATGTCTCAATGTCTTTTTTTTCTCAAAGATTAGGTGATATCTAGAGTTGGAATTTTGTAATCTTGATAGTTAACTTGATATATTTTTTCTTAATTTTATTTTTTATCAGAATGATATCTTACTGTTAATGCAAACACAGGGAGCATAGAAGAAAAGGATAATGAAAAATGTATAGACAATATGAAATGGTATAAGTTAATGATAAACATAACTACTGGGAGAGCACTGAGCAGAATAAGTCTATGTTACCTGTTATGACTCACATTTATGTATTCTTCAGTGAGTTAGTTAACTGTATGTCTAAACACAATGTATGAGTCTCAGAACAGTGTACAGTGTAATATTCACTTCATTCAGTGTTTATCCTTATGGTTGTTTCTCTTGAAGAGGAAAGAAAGAAAGGATGGAAGGTATGAATGAAGGAGAGAAGTGAATGGAAAATAAGATGATAATACTAAAACATGATTATACAGTAGTTGATTCTTCCAGAATAAGAGAATTTTCTGAAAGGTGTCTTCATATCTTATAAATGCCATGTGTTTTAGAGGTGTTCTTATAGGTAATATTTACTTCACTCTTAGAATAAGATTTTCACCTACAAGTAACAGTTCTTGTACAGTGCATCAACAGAATCACCAAATATAGCTTAGTGTGAGCAAGTTTTTATAACCCAGGAATGATTTTTTTTTCCCTCTCTTGAATTTTTTCTTGCTTCTTATTCTTATCTTCTCCTTCCCTTTTTGGATTGATTTTATTTCAAATGTAAAGTAAAATCTGAAGAAAAAGAAACTTTTAAATGAGAACAACTGAATGATTGATATCCTGTTTCGATGCTATGATATTTAGTTGGTTCAATATATTTTGCAGAGAAATAGCAGAAGATTCAGTCTCCAAGATATAAACTTTGCTAGATTATTTGATTATAAAGCACAAACCAAGTTGATTACCCAGTCACTTAAAATTAAAAGAAAATAAGATTACAGAAATGCAAATTATACCCTTATGATATTGATTTCACGTACTTTTATATTACTTAAAGATATCTTATGTAATATCTTAATATGTAAGAAATATTGTAATTTGTTCTATATTTACAATTTAGCAGTACCAAAAAGTATTTAAGAAGTATATAATTATTATTTTATAAGTGTTTCAAACTTCTGAGAGGGTGAACCCATCTTATAGATATATACAGCTTAACTACAGTCAATGCTGAAATAAGTATATATTCTTAAAGCTATATTTGCAAGTATGTGAACGTATTTCTCCAGTACCAAGAAGAGTAATAGCTATTGTGACGACACTTATTTCCATACATAAATGATTTAATACACAAAGATGTATGAAATCAAATATACCAAATTCACAAAATATTAATTAGATACAGTATTACACCTTAAAAGAAAAAATGATGATAACGAAAATTATCAAAACAAATAAAATATAAACATTGTATGTGGACCATTTCTTCCGATTTGAATCTTACGTGTAATTTTTCGTGGACTTTATGTTACTGCTTTCATCTTCCTTTACTTTTTTTTTTTTTTTTTTTTAATCATTTTCTTCTAAGGCTGTATTGTATCATTCTTTATTAAGCTCCTGAGGATGATCATCACAATTACCTTGCTCTTCCCCCAGAATGATGATGTGCATAGTTAATCTAGTAAATGCATCCTAGTCAGTTGTTTACCCTCAGTATAGTTTTTTTTTGAAGGATGAATATACTGCAAAGAATGTAAGAACTTATTCTGCATGTTGTAGAGGAAAATATTTATCTGTATATTTAACTTTTATTGATTTTGATGATGTAAATAAATGTGATTTTTATCATGTGTATTGTAAAGTACACAGAGATTATTGCTCTGCAGTAAATTGTTATGCACAGTGTTATATATGTGTAAATAAAATACTTTTTAGTGGCTTTATGAAGTATGATTTACCAGCAGCACTTATGCAGATAAGAGATCATCAGCATATTTTGAATAAAACAAAGCAAATGGCAAAAGGGAGATATAATGAGAGAGAGAGAGAGAGAGAGAGAGAGAGAGAGAGAGAGAGAGAGAGAGAGAGAGAGAGAGAGAGAGAGAGAGAGAGAATATGTGTGTGTGTGTGTGTGTGTGTGTGTGTGTGTGTGTGTGTGTGTGTGTGTGTGTGTGTGTGTGTGTGTGTGTGTGTGTGTGTGTGTGTGTGTGTGTGTGTGTGTGTGTGTGTGTGAGTGTGAGAGAGGAAGAGAAAAAAGTTATTGAATCTATTATGCAGTCTTCTCAAATAAAAGAAAAGAATAACAATGAAAAAAAGTTTCTTTTAGAATCTTTATATTGCAGAGGTTGGTTGAAAAGTGAATGTAAAAGTGAAAAGTGATCGTAAATGTATTACTCCTAATAACCCGGGATGATTGTGTTATATATGTATTTATTTTTTCGAGATAATAAGGACTCTCAGAATCATTTAAACATGTAAAATAACTTCTGACAAGTATTATATGATGATAATACTAGACACTAATATCAATATTTTGCGTGATAATAATACCTGAAGCTTGATGAAATACAACATTCTTTATCACAACGTATAAATCTGATACAAATAATCCAAGAAAAGCCATTAATTTATTCCGTTTTCAACCAATAAAGAATTCTACTTTTCGTGTTCTTCAGACATATCAAATCTTAAAAATGAGACTGATTCGAACAGCTTCGAACTCGAGAGCTTTCAATCCAGTTAATTTCAGTTCACTTCAGTGCTTTTCAGTTCAGATCAGTTAATTTTATTCCAGTTCACTTCAGTGTTTTTCAGTTCAGATCAGTTGATTTTATTCCAGTTCAGTCAAGCTCAGTTCAGTTCAGTCCAGTTCATTTCACTCAGGCTCCACTCATGGCCTTGTAAAACTACAGTTTACGTATTAATGAATTCCCAATTTAAAATTACATATTTTACACATGAAATGATAATTACGAGTTCTGTACATCTCTCTAAAATATATTGACGATTAATATTGTTTTTTATCATTACCAATTGTTATGATGGTTATCACTAAGATGATGATGGTGGTAATGATAAGACAAAGATAATAATGATGATGAAATAATATTGATAATAATGATTGTAGTGATGATGATAATGGTGACGATGAAAATGATAATGTTGATATTAATAATGATGGTAATAAAAATGATGTCCTGATCTCATTATTAACTATTACAGCATAGGTATAATCATGATTGCATATTTTACCATTTTCCTTAATTAACTTTGGCCAAGAATTGTTACAGGCTAATATTATCATTACTCATTACGAATTGAAACAACTTGATGTATATTTCATGCATAAACCAAATTTTCAAATGAAGACTTTTTGTTCTCTTCATATCACCAATGCAATGATCAGGAATGATTGATATATCTATGAATAAATCATGGTAATTATTTATCAACTTTCTAATGCATTTGGTCATTCATGCATTTCATATTCTAAACTGTAAGCAAAATTATATTTTAGTAAATGGTAAAAAAGAAAGAAAGAAAAGAAAACAAAACAAAAGAAAAAAAAAATGTATGTATATGCACGCACACACACACACACACACACACACACACACACACACACACACACACACACACACACACACACATATATATATACATATAAATGTATATATATATATATATATATATATATATATATATATATATATATATATCGTATAGAAAGAAAAACAAGTGAAAATAATTAATCCCGTTGATTTAATTGGAAACAAAGTTGCACTGTAAGAGATTAAAGGTTAAAGGGTAACAGTGCAAAAAATAAGCATTTCGGTCACAAAGCAGCATAAGGCAAAGTTAATAACGCCGATATGCTATATGCGAAGTAAAATAAGTATTGAAATTTGGGCGAAGATTTAGGTTTCTTCACACCTTCAATCCTTCAGTATGTCACCTATAAATCTATTTATTCTTGTCTCTATGAATTTTGATACTGTTTTATATACATATATATATATATATATATATATATATATATATATATATATATTATCGAATTACGTTTTGATCACTTAGTTTTCTTAATCATGACATCTACAACGAGAATCGTTATTTATAACTCATGTGCATTTTTTTTTTTTTTTTTCATTTATGTTCTCTTTCCTCTTTTCATTTAACCCTCTTTCATATGCATGAGCTTTTTTATGAAGAAGGTTGCACTTCGCATTTGCAACTCAACATGCAAAACGCGCAGAAAATGTCAATACCACGAATTGCAGAAGAAAACGGAAATGAGAACCAAAGGGAGAGGCGGAGGTTTCCAAACCACTAGAGCCACGGAGGGTTTCGGCTGGAAATTAATGACTTGGCTCGTTTAACAGTAATAACGATGGCTTAAATACCATGGGTTTAGGCGGGCCACAGTAATGAATGAGCTCTGCAGGTTAAGTCGAGAAAGATTAGGGAGCAAGGGACTTCCCATTTTCCCATTTCTTAAGTATACGGTCGCGTCGCATCACTTTTCGGAGGTGGTGAAGAACCCCATGTCATCTTCAAGCTTATATTCCAAGCTAAACTTTATCAATCCGTCTTACATACTAATTACCATCAATACTACTGCCATTACCAGTGTCCCATATATTGAATTTCGCATCTGAACACGTATACAAAAAAATATCCAAATAAACATAATGAAACATTAAGCAAATATTCCACACACATCGCTCAGCTCTGATGGCGGCGCATCCTTTAGACATTAGTAATATGTCCATCACAAGCCATTGTAACTAGTAATCAGGGCTGCTCAGTGACTTAATTACTTTGCTCTATGCGGACCGACATAACCCGACGGAGTTTACATTCAGACAGATTGTTGATGGACTGGGAAAATAAGTACCGGCATTTTAGCGATATACTTTACTTTACATTTGACGGATTGGTGATGGACTGGTAAATAAGTACCGGCATTTTAGCGATATACTTCATTTCATAATGAGCTTTTTGTTTTTGTTTCCGAGGTATTTTTAAGAATAAAGAAAAATAAAGGAATTGATAAGTGTTTCATTGTGATCATCTCTGGCGGTTTATAGACTTATAGTTATAATTATGATAATGATCAAGATAATAATAATCATGGCGATAGTAATAGTAAGAATGACGGTTATAATAATAGTAAAATAATGATGACAACAATAATGATGATAATGACAAAGATAGTTTCAACACTAATGATGATAATGATGATACTCAAGCTGTCGGTAATGATAATGATGATAACAAAAACGACAAGGACAATAATGATAATGACAATAAAAGTGATGATTATAATATGGCAGAAGATGGAAAAATGATAATAGTGATGATAGTAATAGTAATGATAGAATAATGATAATAATGGTTATGATCACAACAATAATGACAATAACAATAATGATGATACTGATAGTTAAGATAACAATAATAATGATTTTTTCAATGATAGAAATACCACAACCAACAACAAAATCAACAATCCAAACTCTTACTATTTCCCTAACTACAAAAATTATAGACCACGAGATAGCAACCCCGAGATAAGATTTTTTTTTTTTTTTTTTTTTACACATCCAGAATAAAAACAACAACAAATTCGTAAATAGTCTAACCATCCACAGGACACCTTCTCCCAATCCTTCTCATCTCCTTCTGCCTATTCTCGCCCTGGGTAGAAGTCCGAAAACACGGGTTCTCTTGCTCTTCCTCCGGCAATGCAAAAGTGGATGTTCACTTCAGGCGAAGAAACTCGCGCTAAAAAAAATTCGAACCGATGGAATGTTCAATGTTTTGTTCTGTTGAGTAAGTTGTATGGAGGAGAAATAAAGTGGTTTTTGTTGTTGTTGTTGTTGTTCATGGTGGTGGTGGTGATTGTGGTGGTGATGGTTTGATAGGGATGGAATTGTTTTTTGTTTGTGTGTATTTTTAAGTGGTGTGTGTTTCGAACCCTTTGGATGAGCTGATGAACCGATCGAGCAGGAAAGTGAGATAGCTGTTTTTTGTGAATGGTTCGATAGGAATAAAGGTGATTTAGAAAGAAGATCATTAGGTGATTGCGATGGAAGGCTTTATAAAGGAGAGATCTTACGAGAATGACTTAAAGGAAACACCAGACTACCTCCTCCTCCCGCCTCCTCTACCCTCGTCCTCCCACTCCTCCCCCCCTCCTCCCACCTTTCTTTTCTCCTTCTCTCCTCACTTTTACTACCCACCCCTTCTATTTCCCCCCCCCCCCTTCTCTCCCCTCTCTCATTCCCCTATACACGTTAAACACATGCGCGCTATTTCTTCACACTCA
>NW_028234409.1:30788731-30791231 GCF_977035675.1 Penaeus japonicus | reverse complement strand
CTCTTAATGTCTTGTTCTAATACTATTTGTATATGCTGTTAATATCTTGTTCCAATACTATTTGTATATGCTGTTAATGTCTTGTTCTAATACTATTTGTATATGATAATGTCTTGTTCTAATAATATTTGTATATACTGTTAATGTCTTGTTTTAATACTATTTGTATATGCTGTTAGGTCTTGTTCTAATACTATTTGTATATGCTGTTAATATCTTGTTCCAATACTATTTGTATATGCTGTTATGTCTTGTTCTAATACTATTTGTATATGCTGTTAATGTCTTGTTCTAATACTATTTGTATATGCTGTTAATGTCTTGTTCTAATACTATTTGTATATGCTGTTAATATCTTGTTCCAATACTATTTGTATATGCTCTTAATGTCTTGTTCTAATACTATTTGTATATGCTGTTAATATCTTGTTCCAATACTATTTGTATATGCTCTTAATGTCTTGTTCTAATACTATTTTTATATGCTGTTAATATCTTGTTTTAATACTATTTGTATATGCTCTTAATGTTTTGTTCTAATACTGCTTCATTTAATTGATTTCAACCAAACCGGAGCAGGATGGATGTCAGAGGCACCAGCGTGAATGAAGCAGACTGAATCCCAACGGTTGCTCTTCCATAATGTAAGAATCTTTCGTGGAATGATTTCACTTATTAATCCATTTATCTATTCGTTCATTTATCCTTCGTTTTTGAGTCTGGTGATACTGATGCTAAGGTGTATTAACAAATTATGGCACTTTGTAGTAAGTGTGCTAACTTAGTTATTGACCAATGAACATTATTTTTGGTATTATTATTACTACTAATATTGTTATTATCGTTATCATCGGGTATTTATCCATTTGTTATCACCATTCGCATTCTTATTCTCGTTTTCATTATTAGTCATCATCATTGTATTTTTTATTACTATTGTTATTATGATTTTTAACAATAATAATGATATTGTTAATGATAACGCTAATATTAGTAATGATGATACTGATAATAATGATTATAATGATAATGATAGCAATAACAACTATAGTAATAGTAGTAGTACTAGCAGTAATCATAATAATAATAGTGATAAAGATAGTGATAATGCCAATAAAGATAATGATTTTAATATAACAAGAATACTACTGATAACCAACGGCGAAAACAATAACGATAGCGATAGAGAAATTAATAATATCAATAGTTATAAAAATAATCAATACTAATACTAATAATTGCAAGGATAACACAAATAACAACAACAACAATAACAATAGCAAGGATAAAGATAAGCCAGATATGCGGAACAGATGCTTCGTCCGGGGTAATATGACCTCAAATGCTGACTCGCAAGTGTGTGTCACCGAGTACATTCTGAGCTCGGTCCTTACCCACCGTGATGCTCAGCCACAGTACTGACCGCCAGCGACAGGGTCAGGAAGGAAGCTTACGAGGTTGAACGGGGCTCGAGCTGCCAACCGCGGGAATTTTAGGCTGACGCGTTACCACTGTACTAGACGGTTATAACGATAATAATAATGATACTATTGATAATGATGCAACAGAGGTAATAACGATAATATTGATAATGATGCAAGCAATGATAATGATTACTATGACAACATAACCATGAAGAATAACAACGGCAATAATAATGGCTTCAGCAACAACAGTAACGGTAAGGATAATAACAGTTGATATTAATAATATAATTTGTGGTATGGTTTAATTTTCATACGCAAGGTAAAGAAAATCCAGACATACCATGATACTAATGATTGCAATATTGTGATGATTATGATGACGAAAGCAATAATTATATTAATCAATATTCATATAATACTGCTAATATTGCTAATGATAATAATATCAGTATAAAGATATGATAATAATATTGATGATGATGATAATATTGATAGCAATAGTATCAATAATAATAATAATAATAATATCAGTAAAGACAATGATGAAAATAAAGATAATGATAATAATAATGGTAATGATAATTGTAAGGAGAATACTGACTACTATTATAATGGTGATAATGATAAAAATAGGAATGGTGATAATAATAATGATGGTAATGATAATAATAATAAAAGTAATAATGATTATAATAATAATAATTATGATAATGGTAATGATAATGAAAACGATATCAATAACAATAATGATAGAATGATAATGATTTTGATAACAGTTATGATTACAATAATGATGATGTGGATGATAATAATACTGGTAATAGAAATGATAGTGATAATAATGATAATAATAATGACAGTATGATGTTAGGCATATAACAAAAAATATATCATCCATAGTAGTAATACTGATACATCGTTATGCTACTATTTGTAATAATAATGCAAGATATATCAATCACAATAATGATGATAAAAATTATAACATTATGATTATGATGATGATTATTATAATGGTGTAATAAGAACAATGTGAACTGAATCATAGTATATAAATAATGTAATAGCATGCA
>NW_028234409.1:30746231-30748731 GCF_977035675.1 Penaeus japonicus | reverse complement strand
TCTTTGACGTTTGAGGAAATAGGGGAGTTAGGTGAAGGTGAAGAGGTGAAGTTAAATTAAAATTTGCTGAGAGTTTTCATCTTTAAGAAGGAGGGGACAGGATGGTAGGATAATTTTTAGTTCTGTTACGAATGTGATGCTAAATTCAATCTCATGTTTTGATTGATAGGTTGTTGGAGAAGTGTTGCAAAGTACGGGGAACAAAAACTAAATGGGGAGACGTTTGCGCAAATGCACAGATACATCGAAATACACTCATACAAATCTTCTGTATGTAAATTGATAGATACATATAGACATAGGTAAAGATATAGAGATATGTAGATATTGATGGACATAGATATATATAGATATAGATATGGACATAGGCATAGATATAGATATAGCATATATACAACCGTATTACATTTACATGATTCATGGATAAAAATCCTTTTTGCAACAGCTGTGAGACATCGATTAAAAAAAATATGCAAAAATAAAGAAGTGAAAAATTGAAGTCTTCATTCCATAAAAAAAACTCAGCGTAGAAGCAAAAGATATTGCGTTCATATTAACACGACATACGCCACGTTTTCTTTGAACAGGAAATAAAGAGAACATCTTGGAATTCGTGAACTTAATCATTTTCTCCATTTCTGGACGACCAAAATTAAATAGACTTTGATGTCATACCTAGGAACTTTCAAGACGTTTAATTGTTCATTTTTGTTATTCTTGCAATGCACGATATAGTATTATCAATACTGATATTGTTGATATTGTTGTTAACCCTCTAAATGGCATTACTATTTACGAATTACATTACGTAATCCCAATACAACATACCCTCGATGTAAACTTGTATATACCACCTTGACACAAAGGTAATCGGATGCCTTACATACCTCAGAGGTTATATGTATTTTTGTGTAATAAATATTGCCCAGAGATCATAAAGATGATAATAAATTGGTGTAACGCACGTACAATGCAAAGTCTATCCTTAATGACAATCTTCTCCTTACCTGCAATATTGCTAAGAGATTGCGCGTTTGCCTATTCATTTACTTCATCAACTTCATTTTTAGAGATCGTTGAAAATAAGTCATACTGTATTGATAAATAGGACTTCAATACGATATCAAAGTTATTGATGATAATGACGATGCAATAGTCATGGTGGCAGCATCAACAGCATTAGCAATAGTGATATTGTTGAATATGGCGGTCGCGTATAGCCAAACTATACGCGGTTTTGAAAAGATCTGACTTTATACATGTAGTTTATTGATGTGCATTGTAACTAATTACGCAATGTATATTAAGTAATGATTTATCAGTATTGCGCAGTTGCCACAATACTGATAAGAGATATTTTATTGATGCTTTATCCCTGTTGGTTCTACACAGTCCCAAAAAGTATATATATATATATATATATATATATATATATATATATATATATATATATATATATATGTGTGTGTGTGTGTGTGTGTGTGTGTTTGTGTGTGTGTGTGTGTGTGTGTGTGTTTTTGTTATATATATATATATATATATATATATATATATATATATATATATATATATATGTATATATATATATGTATATATGTATATATATATATATATATATATTATATATATATATATATATATATATTATATTATATATAATTTATATATATATATATATGTATATATATATATATATATATATATATATATATATATATATATATATATATATATATATATTTTTTTTTGTATAACATATCTTCTCCATCATTTAGAAAGGAAAATAAAAGTGGTGTTAGGTGAGAGTGTATTGCAAGTATTTTGCAAGTATTGCATGGCGATCGAAAGTAATATCATAAAGTGCAACACGACAAAATAATAGATGAGAGCCATTTTCTTTATTGAATGCAATACTTCAAGTACAGGACACTTACTGTGAATATTATATATTCCAGTATTTGGGAAGCACTGGTATGATATATACATGAATTATATATATATATATATATATATATATATATATATATATATATATATATATATATATATATATATGTGTGTGTGTGTGTGTGTGTGTGTGTGTGTGTGTGTGTGTGTGTGTGTGTGTGTGTGTGTGTGTGTGTGAAAGGAGAAAGCGACAGAAAGTGAAAGTAAAGGGTAAATGAAATAGATATGCATCTTTAAAAAGGATTCAGAAGGATCTTGAATGCCTTTTTGAAAAAGGAGATGAAGAATTGGAAAGGAAGAAAGAGCGAGGGGAGAAAAGAGTAGACAAACAAAGAGAGAGAGAGAGAGAGAGAGAGAGAGAGAGAGAGAGAGAGAGAGAGAGAGAGAGAGAGAGAGAGAGAGAGAGAGAGAGAGAGAGAGGATAAGAGAGAGAGAGAGAAAGAAAAAAGAGAGAGAGAGAGAGAGAATAAGAGAATACGAGAGAGACTAAGAGAGAAGAAAAATAAAAAAAGACGAAGTAACAAAACCAGATCCAGCCACAAGACACGACCAC
>NW_028234409.1:30703731-30713731 GCF_977035675.1 Penaeus japonicus | reverse complement strand
TTGTCTGTCTCTATCTCTGTCTCTGTCTCTGTCTCTGTCTCTGTCTCTGCCTCTGTCTCTCTCTCTCTCTCTCTCTCTCTCTCTCTTTCTTGCTCTCTTTCCCTCAAGGTTGAAGTCAGTCAATTGAAAAATAAGTCTAGTCACGTAACAAAATAAGAGGAATGACACGTCACGGAAATGGTCATTAGAGTCATTATATGGTATCTTTTATAAATTGTCATGAATTAGTAATCACACTAATGCATAAGTCATTATTCACATCCGTTCAAGAAGTACCTCATATATGCCTAATACATTGGGAGACACCATTATGGAATATCTATCTATCTATCTACCTATCTATCTATTTTTTTTCAAATTCACAGCAAAGTTCATCCTTCCAACGATAAAAATAAACGATAGCATAGCCACATCTATGCAGTCCCTTTCATCATGAAGGTACTCTCCCTCTTTTACAAAAGACCTTATTTTTCAATAATGCCGTAACGCAAACAATACTAATACGCTACTTAAGGAGAACAAAGTACCTCAGTCCCGAACTCAAAGGGACCTGTTGATCTACGAGGTTAGAATGAAGGCCGCTTGTTAAAACACCCGGCCCATCTCCCCAAACGCCATTATTCAACGGGGGTTTGCCGACGCTGCGGATTCAATAACATGATATATTGTTGGCTTTAAGAGAGCAGTATATCGTTGTCGAACATTCTTGAGCTATAAACTTTGAGAGAAGGAAGAAGAAAAAGAAGGAGAACACGATTATGATTGAAAATAAAGGGAGAAAAAAGAGAGAACAGGGTTGATAATCTATCTGCTACAAATCACATAGGAGGAGAGGAGATAAGGGATAACGGGCTACGCCTCTGGGCGAAAGTTCAAAGACGGAAATAAACAAGGTCTGAAGCAAGCATGCTAAGGATCGAAATGGAGGAAAATACGGAAAGTTGTCAAGAACGACGAAAAATCACGAATCTCGAATAATAAACCTCCTTATCCCAAGAAGTTACTGATTGCCATCTAAAACACCGTAGCTGAATAAGGAAGATTTTTTAGATGTAAAATGGAAATAATATTACGTTCATGTGGATCTGAGGAAAAAGAGATAAAAGTTTAACGCATGTGTAAAAAGTTGTTTCCGTCAGTCAGGGGCTTTGTTCAGTAGGAATCAGGGAGAATGTTAGCGCACACACACACACACACACACACACACACAAGCACACACACACACACAAACACACACACACACACACAAACATGCACACAATTTATGTGTATGACATACTACATAGACATCCACGTCCCCCCTCCCCCCCCCCCACACATAAAACACACAAACAAACAAACATCTAGCCCTCTCCCAGTTATATAAGCGTACGTACCAACGCCCATGAACACAAGCATCTACATGAGAAAACGTCCCAACGATTAAATCAACCTCCACGTTGCAAGAGAAATTGCAAGTGCAAGGATGATGATAATCCTGCAAGAAGAATGCTCGCATCATCGTGAAAGAAGGACGCAGCATACTCGGGGGAATGCCGAAGCTATTCTCACGTCTTGAGAGTAATGGATGGGATCTGGAGTCTTCCGTTTACTTCGGTTGCGAATGGGTGAAAAGTCGAGAGAGAAGAAGAGACGACATTGAGAATGAGAAGGAAGAGGGAGGAGAGAGAGAGAGAGAGAGAGAGAGAGAGAGAGAGAGAGAGAGAGAGAGAGAGAGAGAGAGAGAGAGAGAGAGAGAGAGAGAGAGAGAGAGAGAGAGAGAGAGAGAGAGAGAGAGAGAGAGGATAAACTCGGTTATTAGAAGGATAGATAACGGGGTTTGGGAATGGGGAAGAAGGAGGAGGAAAATAGGAGTAAACTGAATGATAATATGAATTTCCAAGGATGGAAGTATATGATGATAAATACGAAGGATGGATGGAAGTATTTGATTACAAATGGTGAAAGGGAAAGCAGATATATATAGATAGCTAGGTGGATTTACAGTAGATATACTCTTCCTATAGATCGAAAATGATTGATCGGCAGAGAGGCAGAGAAAGAGAGAGAGAGAGAGAGAGAGAGAGAGAGAGAGAGAGAGAGAGAGAGAGAGAGAGAGAGAGAGAGAGAGGGGGGGGGGGAACTGTAAGTTAGAAGAGAAACATAATCTAAAAAATGGTAAGAGAGAAAGAGAGAGAGAGAGTGAGTGAGTGAGAGAGAGAGAGAGAGAGAGAGAGAGAGAGAGAGAGAGAGAGAGAGAGAGAGAGAGAGAGAGAGAGAGAGAGAGAGAGAGAGAGAGAGAGAGAGAGAGAGAGAGAGAGAGAGAGAGAGAGAGAGACAGAGAGAGAGAGAGACAATGCCAACAAGGGAAGTCCATCAGCCGGACGGAGAGACAGACAGAGCGGGACACGGTGGCTCCCCGCGAAGTACGGTGGTGAGCCCCGGGACAGAACATGTGTCTCGTGGTTCAACAAGACGATCGCCCAGAAGGAACACGTGTCTAAGGAGCGGGTCCATCAGTCGTGTGTACCTTCCCCCTACCCCCCCCTACCCCCCTCACTCCTCTAACCCCCTTCCGTTTCTCTCCTCTTGCTCTACCTATCCTTATTCTCTCTTTTTTTTCTCACCTCTTTTCTCCTCTCCACTACTTATCTCTCCCTCTCCCTACCCACCTCTTTTCTCCTCTCAACTGTCTATCCCTCCCTCTCCCTGCCCACCTCTTTTCTCCTCTCCACTACCTCTCCCTTCCTCCCCCTATCCCCCTCGCTGTCTCTCCCCTTCTCCTTCTTCCCTGTACCCCCCCCCCCAGCCTAATCCTCTATGGAGGGGAAAGGGAGATGTTAGGAACTCAACACGGTGTGTCTGTACACCTGGTGACTTAAGCCTAAACAAATTTGCAATTAGCGGTGATATATTGGCGATTCGCAGGTGAGCGGGGTGATTGAATTCTCTCCTGTGGAAGGTTATTTAGTTTTGTTCATTCAGATAGATAGAGAGAAAAATAATTAGATACAGTATGTATAAACGTGTATAGGCCTACATGTATGCGACGTGAAATTCATATATCCCATCTGTTATGTGTTCATGAGGTTGATAGTTTTCTTATCATTATGATTCATCAGACTTCAGATATGTGATATATCATACCGTCAATTCATACGAAAGAAACCCTAAGGTAGAACCTACTCGAAGAATCCTCAAAACCTCATTAAAGATCTAAGGGACTTTTCTAAATTTTCTTTCACACTCGGAAACTTTCACTTATCTGCACAGAACCGTCACACAAAAGGACTCTTTCAAAAATGTAACTCAAAATCCGCCTAATAACACAATGAATAATAATACAATGAATAGGCATTGAATTAGGATTAGTGATAGGTGTCGATGGAATAAGTCTTATTAGGGACAGTTCAACCCCCATTCCCTTCCTTCGTTATTTACGATTTAGTATAATGTGTAATTATGTCTTGTAATAGACTTTGTCATATTGTCAAAGCTTTTCTAATTATGTTCGGGGATTCACAACAGAAAGTCTTGTGGCAAAATTAATGAAATGTATGATATTAAAAGTATTTCAAGAGAGTGCTTGTGTACGAAATAGTGAACGGGGCAGTAGGAGAAAACATACATACATAGATACATACATATATACATACATACATATATATATATACATATACAAATATGAATACACACACACACATATATATAATATATAAATATATTTTTATATATATATATATATATATATATATATATATATATATATATAGAGAGAGAGAGAGAGAGAGAGAGAGAGAGAGAGAGAGAGAGAGAGAGAGAGAGAGAGAGACAGAGAAAAAAGGAGAAAACAAGATGCAACTGCCCACAAGCACACCATCACCCTTGCCAAGCAGACAGCAAGCAGCCGCCCGAAACCCCCTCCTTCGCAACCCGCAGACAACAAGCAAGGCCTCTTCTCCCACCACCACCTCGTGAAAACCCACCACTGTTCCCAAACCAAACCAAGCCAGCGCCTCCGAAACACGACGCTGGCTTGGAACCCCGAACCCCCTTCTCCCTCGTCATTATAAAAACACAGCCATAAGCCATCATTTTGATAAACAAGTGTACAAGCCTCATCACCATAATTTCCAGCATACCAAAACATGATACGAAGGCTTGAGATGGACATTAAGTGACTTGTCATTCTGGACATGAAGGTACTCCGGTAATGAGACTCGTAGCTGCCTCGTGTCCCGCCGGGGTTCTTGAACGTCGTACGTCTGGCAGCGGCTACTTGGGGGTGATGCTACCGGGAGACGAAAGAAGGAAGAGGGGAAGGGAAGGGGAGAGAGAGAGAAGACGATGATAAGAAGTGTAACAAAGGGTAAAAGGGGGGAATGAGGTGAGGGAAAGAGACAAAAGGAGGAAATTAAGGTGAAGGAGAGAGGCAAGAAGGAAATAATTAGTTGAAGGAAGGAGAAGAGAGGTAAGGGGAGGAAGATGAGGTGAAGGAAAGAGGAAAGAAGAGGGAAAGGGAAAGGCAGGAGAGGGGAAAAATGAGGCGAAGGAAGTAAAAAAGGAGGAAAATGAGATGAACAATAAAAGCAAGAGAATGATAACAGGTGAAGGCGGGAGGAAAGAGAGAAAGATATATATATATATATATATATATATATATATATATATATATATATATATATATATATATATATATATATATAGGAGGTGTAGCAAACAGGCGTGAAAAGAAAAGAGTTGGGAGTATTTTTAACACGACGATGATAATAATGCTAATACGAATACGAATACGAATGATAAAAATGATGATAAGAATAATGACAACATACGTGCTCACAATGATAAAGAATATAGTAGCAATAATAGTGTTAATGACAACAATGAAACTACTATTCACCTATTATAGTGGAATTGATGATGATAGTGATATTAATAGTAATAATAATTATAATAATAGTAATAATAATAATGATGATGATAATAATAATGATAATAATGATAATAATAATAATAATAGTGATAATAATGATAATAATGATAATAATAATGATAATAATGATAATAATGATAATAATGATAATAATAATAATAATAATGATAATAATCATAGTATCAATGATGATTATAACAATAATGGTGATAATGATGATAATGATAATGATCATTATGATAATTATGATTACAGTAATAATGAAGTTAATGATGAAATTAGCACTGATAATATTAAATAATAGTAATGATGATAGTAATAATAATGTTAATGGTAATGATAATAATAATAATAATAAATAATGACAATAATAAGGATAGTAATAATGATAACAATAAGTATTCGATAATAGTAAAATTGATGAATTGATGATAACGATGATGACAGTAATAATAGTAATAAAGATGATAATGATAATTACAGTAATAATAATTGCAGTAATGATAAATCTAATTTTCATCATTGCATTACCGACCAGACAATAAAATCCCAGAGTTGAAAACACCGTCAACACCAACAATGAGAACCACCCACAACGCCCACACCGCTTTAGATACACCGCATGCAACGGCGATGACGCAATCCACCTCGATCCCAAAACTCTCAAGAAACGAAGAAATATAGAAACGGACATACATCATGGGAAAAAATAATCAAATCTGAAACATGTCCGCGGTGTCTTTTGATGGCAAATTATTTACTATGAGCGCCGTGCCTCTAGCACCAGCACCTGCTATGCTCTAGAAACAGTAGTGCAATCTAGTTGCTGTGGCGGATCTACTCGACTCGCTTGTTTGGGAATGAGGAGTGATTTAGAATTAAGAAGGAGTTTATACTGACAGTGGAAGAGCATTAGCAGTGATCTAGGGATATCGTCGATCGAATAATTAGCAAAGGTTGGGAATGATCGGTGATTTATAATTCAGGCGTGATCTGTAATTGACAGTGATTGATAATCAGGTGGTAATCCATATCTAACAGTGATCGGTAATTAGCAGTGATTTAGTAATGGCAGCGCTTTACGAGTTATTCATAAAGTTACGAGTTACACGTAAACTCAAAAGGGTAATTCAAGAATCCTAAGGGTAATCACTAGATTTTTTTTCGGATAACAAAGGAAATCTTTTAGGTAATCCAGATACCCGCGAGTAATTCAAGTACACCCCCCTCACCCTCCCTCCCTCCCACCAACAAAGGGAATATCCTCAACGAAAAAAAAGGAAGTTGCTTATTTGCGAGAATTTTGCAACTTTGCACATCTCTCCCAGAAACTTCCACCCCAAGGAGTAGATCAGCAGCGAGCCTTCCTGGCGACATTTCCGCCATTCGCCTCGTCTCTTGAGGTCTGACTTGATTAACACTTTTGCGAGAGGATCGAGGACAAGGAGTAATGGCTGGCCGTCCCGCCGCTGGACGACCACGCTAAATTAACTCGTGGAACGTAATAAGTTAAGAGTTATTAGTGGTATTGAGAGACGCGCCAGGCATACAGACGGGGCAGGTCCTACACCACCTGGCTAGCCTTGACCTGGGCTTAGCAGGTGGTTGTGGTGGTGAGCTGTGGTGCGGTGTGATGATGGTGTTGTGTGGTGATGACTGCTTATGGGCAGGAGAGGGGCGGAGGAGGAGGGGCTGGTGTACCTCGGAGCACGCACGCACACACACACACACACACACACGCGCGCGCGCGCACACACACACACCATACACACACACACACACACATATTGCTTTAGAAAAGTGACAAAAGTGAGGAAACGAGGCGAAAACATTTATAATTTTTGAGGTTTCGATTTTTAGATAAACACGTTTAGATACATAACACAAATACCATACAAGAAAATCGTAATGTTTTTGTGTGTGTGTGTGTTTTTTCTTTTTTTTTTTATATATCGATTCAGCATTATTTTTTGTTTTATCCTTGTGTTAAGAGTATTTCATGTACGACACGTTGCGTCATCCCGTTGATATCAAGTCGGTGGTGCCAGTGGAAGGCTCTGATAACGGGACAAGTCATACCCGTTAGTCGAATCGAAGGATAAATGAAAAGACAAAAGGAACAATGCCGTGTGCAATATCAACGTGATTCCAGACATCGATATATTTTATTTCGATATATTTTATTCCCACAAAATTTTGACCGTAAGATCTATTACATCACAACCATTACCCACACAACCATAGCGCTAGCACACCTTTTTACCACACAACATGGACTCAAAAGACAGCAAACCAGACCCAGCATCACCATACATCACCACCACCAACCACCAACCACCATCACGGGAATCACCACAATAAGAGTCCACACGAGGAGAAACATTAGCATGGCCGGGTGTGCCTGCTCATTATAGAGCCCCGCCTCTCAACTGCGGATAATAACATTCAGTCCGCCCTTATGTCTGTCATCCTGGAGGATCCCTACTTAAGGAGCAATGACGATGTAACACTGATCGCTAGGATGATAAGGATATGTTCGGATAAGCTTGGATGATCTCGGCTCACACGAGATCACTTTCCGGTCAATTCAAAGTGGGCCACCCCGGGTCCAGGTAATGTCTAGGTGCTTAAAGCGCAATGGATATGCTTTTCTCTCTTTCTGTCTCTCTCTCTTTCTTTCTTTATCTTTCTTTCTCTCTCTCTTTCTTTCTTTATCTCTCTCTCTCTCTCTTTCTTTCTTTATATTTCTCTCTCTCTTTCTTTCTTTCTCTCTCTCTTTCTCTCTCTATTTCTTTCCCTCTCTTTCAGTCTTTCTTTATCTTTCTTTCTTGTTTTTTCTCTCTCTCTCTCTCTCTCTCATTCTCTGAGTTTGGAAGTGTTGGTGACGAAATGTTGTTCGTTTATTCAGGTATGCATCATTATGTTGCACGAAACTTATGTTAGTTGATGCGCGGATAAGAATGACTTTGTGACAATTCATTTATTTGCGCGAATGCCCTTTTCCGGCATTGAGACTAGGTATTCCTTTTTTTTCATTCTTTGCAATGGAATGATATATGTTTCACTGTTTATATGTGCACGAGAGCATTGCTACGTGCGTGCGGACACACTTGTTTATGAAGCAGATTGTGTCTGTGCACCCGTTTGCATGAGAAAACATGCACAAGTATTACAAGTGTGAGCCGGCGGTCTGCATTGAAAACACCTGGAGGAGAAACGTAAGGCGTTAAGCCTCGGAATGTACGAAGTGGGAAGGGGGAGGAGTTGGGGAGAGGGAGGGGAGAGGGAGGGGGAGAAGGGGAGTTGGGGGAGAGAGGGGGGAGGGAGAGGGAGAGGGAGGGATGAGGGAGAGGGAGAAGGAGGGGAGAGGGAGGGGGAGGTGGAGGAGAGGGAGAGGGAGGGGAGAGGGAGAGGGAGGGGGAGGGAGAGGGGGAGGGAGGGGGAGAGAGAGGGGGAGGGAGGGGGAGAGGGAGGGAGGGGAGGGAGAGGAGGGGAGGGGGAGAGAGGGGAAGGAGGGGGGGGAGAAGGGAGAGAGGGGAGAGGAGAGGGGGGAGGAGGGGATAAGGAGGGGAGAGGGGGAGGGAGAAGGAGGGGAGAGGGAGAAGGAGGGGAGAGGGAGAAGGAGGGGAGAGGGAGGAGGAGAGGGAGAAGGAGAAGCAGGAGGGGAGAGGGGGAGGGAGAAGGAGAAGGAGGAGAGGGAGAAGGAGGAGGGGAGAGGGGGAGGGAGAAGGAGGGGAGAAGATGGGGCGAGGGAGGGGGAGAGGGAGAGGGATGGGGAGGGGAAGAGGAGAAAGGTTAGTGAGTTGGAGGAAAAGGGTGAGGGAAAGTGGAAGGGGGACGGAGGGGGAATGAGGGGGGAGGGGGCGGTTGTTCGATAAGGAAAAAAAGTAGAGGAAGAAGAAGAAGAAGAAGAGGAGGAGGAGGAGGTAGTGGTAGTAGATGAGGTACTGGAAGTGAAAGAAGAAAGGAGATGGAGGGGGAGGAGGCAAAACAGAGGAAGGAGGAAAGAAGTAGGAGAAGGAAAATGAGGAAAAAGAAAAGAAGAAGAAGAAGAAGAAGGAGAAAAAGTAGAAGGAAGAGAGAGAAGAGGTGGCGGGACGGACCACCAAGGTGCTGAGCAGATCGAATCACCTGCCACCCAATGGTTTATAGTTCACCGCGTAACTTCAAGTTTCTCGTTTGGAATCTGGGTTTTCTAATCAAGATTATTTGGAGAGGTAATTCGATAACTTAGATAAGGAAAACACTCAATAACTGCGTTAATTACATCTTACATACACATTAAAGATAAGAACAATAAATGATAAATAAATACATACATACATGCATACACACACACACACACACACACACACACACACACACACACACACACACACACACACACACACACACACACACACACACACACATACATACATATATATATATATATATATATATATATATATATATATATATATATATATATATATATAAGAGCAGATATCACACCCACTCACACACCCACATAAAAACAGTCGTCAACACGCAAGTAATTAATGAAGCCTATGATCCAGCTACGGCTCAAAGGCAGGATAAATTCTGGAATAATTCCGGGATAATCCGCTGGCCGGACCGGTCCATTTCCGAGCCTGGACCGCGCTGCTCCGTTATTAAGGATTCGGTACGGTGGGTGGAGGGACGAGCAGCCACCGCGACCGGCTATTTCCCCCAGTATCCCCCCCTCCCCTCCTCTCCGTAAGCTTGCATCTTCCCTGCTCGCATCTTCCGTACGTTAAACAGACGCACATACACTGTGCACTGAATGGCGAAGCACTCTGCAACGGCAGAAAGAAAAAACAGCAACAATATACCCACAAACGTATGCAATATTTCGAGAGCGTCTGCCACGGTGTCTTGTACGTACTTGAAGCGCAGCGTGGTATAGCTTTGATTTCGGTGAAGTGCGATACCGTTATGATTTTCGTATAATTTTCGACGTATAAGGAAAAATTCAGGATCTCTGTGAGTGTTCAGAATGAATAACTATGTTGGGATGCTATGCAGATTGACGGGAGAAATAAAAGGCTGTACAAGGAATCGTTT
>NW_028234409.1:30691231-30696231 GCF_977035675.1 Penaeus japonicus | reverse complement strand
TGATCGCCATGGATCTCTAAGTTGTCTTACAGCCTTGGAGACTTTAATATCTTCTCTTAACACCGTCCGAAGATAAATCAAGCTTGTCTTCTTTAATTCATATGCCGAACCTTTATGCAAATGGCGTCGGTGTTAAATGGAATGTATAAATAAAACAGGTTATTATGAGAATATGAATTACTCCTTTTAACGAAGGCGACCGCCCAGGCTTGGATCAGACCGGAAGGTGTAGTTGTCTCGCTTCGTTATTTTTATATACAATTGATGGCTTTAATTGACTCGGTTTCGACCTCGAGGCGCTCTATACAAGACCCCCTTTGACCTGGGAGAAGGTCAGGTCACCGGACGAGGCCAAGGGCACTAACACCTCATTGAGGGATCATTAAAGCTACTGGTCACGAGTAAATGGGATGTTTAAAGACATGTATTCTTGTTGTTAGGGTTGTTTGAGGGGTCAATTCACAAGGTCGCGTGAGGTCTCTGTTTGTCGTTTCCTTTGACCTCGTCCCGCAGGAGGTCGTCCAGGGATTAATTGATGAGGATTCGTGACAGTAAGGGGGACTAATCTGGGATTTACGGCTATAGATTAATTTATGGGGTTAAATTTAGAATAATCTGGTTTAAATATTTTGGTGAGTACCCTTTGGAAAGGAATCCTATCTCTCTCTCTCTCTCTCTCTTTCTCTCTGTCTGTCTTTCCTTCTCATACAGACATACGTACACATCTATATCTATATCTTCATCTATATCTATCTATCTATGTATATATATATATATATATATATATATATATATATATATATATATATATATATATATGTAAACACACACACACACACACACACACACACACACACAAACACACACACACACACACACACACACACATACATGAGGAACTTATGAGGAAGAGTACAGTATCATTATCGATTTATAAAGAAGTAATCTATATGTAAACTAAAAAAGTGTTTGTCTTTTCTTGGTGAGCACCGGAGTTTATTTTCATCTTTATTCCTCTATCTATCTATCCATTTTTATCCATTTCTTTTATGTCAGATTTAATAAAATTCTCTTTTTCTCTTCAAGCGCAATCACAACTTAATTAACAGAACAAGGCAATCGATTTCCTGTGATTTATTGTTCAAGAGACCATGCCGTGACGAGGCCTTTGTGTCATCACGACCAACAGCACTTTATCAAGTCATTGAAAGATGAAGATAACTCACATTTTTTTTGCGTGTGTGGGGGGGAGGGGGGGAGGAGGGTAACTCTTTGTATAACGCACTGTTCTTTATATATTTTATATATATATATATATATATATTTTTTTTTAGCTTTTTTAGTTAATTATTATTTTTTCTGTTTAGTCAAATTGAAAAATCGTCCTTATCCTTAGTATTATTATTTTGTTATTGTTTATTCAATTATCAATGCTATTGCTGTTGTCAATGCTTTGTTTTATTTTTTTTCTTTTTCTTCCTCACTTTCCCTCTCACACCCACCTCCTTTCCCTTCCTTTTACATTTCCCTCCCCTCCCCTTATTCCTCCTCCTCCTCCCCTCTCTTCCTCCCCCTATCCCCTTCTTCTTATTCCCTTTCTTCTTTCCCTCAATCACCTCCCGGTCCCTTTTCCTCTTCTTCTTTCCCCTATTCCGTTCTTCCTCCTCTTCTCCCCCCTTCCCTTTCCCCCATCACCCATTCCTCTCCATTCCTTCTCTCTTCCCCTTCTTCCCCCTTTCTTCCCCATTCCGCCATCGCATGAGGACGAGACATAACGTGCGTCGCTAATTGTCGTTTTGCCAAGGATCGCGTAAGAAACACAGCCATTAAAATCCGGGAGCGCGTAGAAAACTAGTTTTATGATCTCCACTCAACTCCAGGTAAACGCTGCCCTTGCTATTGCTATGCCCGGTAAGGTGGGCGCAGGATCTCATATATCATGCTAAAGTGGAAATTACATCCCCGTCTCAGCCTCTACCTCCTACTTCTCTTGTACTCCCCCCTTCCCCTTCCATTCTCTTCTATTCTGTTTTTCTGTTATTCTATATTTCTTTTTTTTTGTCTTCTCTTACTTCCTACTTCTTTTGTATTCTCCCCCTTCCCCTTCCATTCTCTTCTATTCTCTGTTTTCTGTTATTCTCTATCTCTTTTTTTTTTGTCTTCTCTTTCCTTATCTCTCACTTTTGCTTGCCTCCTCACATTCCTCCTTCTACTCCTCCTCCTCCTCTTTGCCTCTCTGTCTTATCCACGGCGTCGGGAAATGAGAGGGGGAGGGGTAGGGGGTGGAGGAAGGGTGAGTTAGAGAGAAGGAATGAGTGTGGTAGGGGGTGAAAGAGGGAGGTGACGGAGGGAGGAGGGAGGAGGGAGGAAGAAGTAGAGTAATAAAGGAGAAGAAGGAGGGGTGAAGGGGGAGAGGGAGGAGAGGTGAGAGATGAGAAAGTAAATGTTGGGGGGGGGGGGGTCTTTCACGAAGTTTTATTTCAAGGAAGTTTTTTGTAAATTGTATTTGTTATCACAAGATTTTCCAGACAATATCATGAGAAGGATAGTTTATTAAGTATATTGCTTTCTGTTTGTAATCTCTCTCTCTCTCTCTTTCGCTCTCTCTTTGTCTCTGTCTCTGTCTGTCTGTCTGTCTGTCTGTCTCTCTCTCTCTCTCTCTCTCTCTCTCTTTCGCTCTGTCTCTGTCCGTCTATCTGTCTGTCTTTCCGTCTCTCTCTCTCTCTCCCTCTCTCTTTCTCTCTCCCTACGTACTCTAATTCAATAACAGATATACTAGACTTGCCAAAACTACGAATAACACACAGTACAATAGCTCTTCCTGTTAACATAATTACATTCATGAAGTCTTAGAATTCGATTTATTCTCACTTATTCTCCTTATCACTGAACAAGATACAAAAAAAAAAAACAAATAGCAAAAAAAAAAGAAAAAGAAAAAAAAAAGATATTTCCTTGCAACCGGCTCCTCTTACTTCCTCATGTACCTACCATTACTACCATTACAAGTAAATCCCTTCCCTACCACTAACCATTAATCTCTACCATCAGCCGCAAATACGTAAACACAGCTACTATATCCACAAGCTGAGATAACCAAGTTCTTATCTCGCCACCTGCGCTACTACCTCCCTATTTCTACGCCCCTCTCTACGGCAACTCACCTTGGTTCATTAGTAATAATGTCTAACCCATTAAAGACTTAATTTATCTTCAACATCTGCCATCTCTAAGTTGCCATACAGCTCAACGCCACTGGTAATTATGTGCTATATCAGCACACATATGCGTCTTTATTAGAGTTATAGCATCGCCTTTTATAACTTAACTATAGTCGTATGTATAACTACCTCCTCTATCCCTCCTCCCTATTCAGCTATTCTATATCGGCCTCCTCCCCCCCTTCCTCTCCCCTCCCTCCTCCCCTCCACATTTGCCACATTAAGAAATCCTCGCAAAGTACTGCGGCGGTCGGGAATTTTCGCCCTCCAGCCGGCGTTAAGATAATTACAGGCAATTAAAAGAAGTTAAATAGATTAGCAGGAGCCATGAAATCTTCAGCGTAAGAAGGGCACTGCATACAAGATTTTTTTTTTTTTTTTTTTTTTTGCGTCTGGTATTTAACGCAAAAGTGTCATATGCTGAAGCAAGTTAAGTCGTCCAGGTTCTTAAATACATGAGTTATTTGGAATATGCCACAATTCAATTTATTAGACATAACTTACAACGGAGATACCTTTAATTAATAACATGAAGGACAATAACTTTGAAAAATATGCAGCTTTGTGAATCACTTTCATCTCCGTTGAAATGCCATTTAAAAAAATAATTATGACAGTACTTATCATAGCCTCCTAATTATGCTCATGTTCAGACATTAGATATCAAGAATAAGTGAAATAGATAGACATTCGATAGATGTATTGCACAACAGTTCTTCTTGGGTGTTTTCTCAAAGACGATGTATATATCAATATCAATTTCACACAACAAAACTCATGTCAAATCACATCGAAGACGTTCACAAACACAAGCCACGTTCTTTGATGTGATCTTTATGTGCTTTGTGCCACTTATTTGCAACATGTATGTGCTAAATATCATGCACGCTATATTATGGTCTCGCCTAATATTCTTTGTTTTTATGAGGTCGCCCTCGTACATATTACAGCTACTTCATTCTAAACCCTTTTTATAATTATGATAGTTGTGATGCTGATGATAATAGATATATTGATAATGATGATGATGATGATGATTATCATTACCATTATTATCATCATCATCATCATCATAATCATGATAATAATGATAATCATAAAATATAAATATACTATAACACGTTCTAATTCAGCCGATAAGAACCCTCTTCTCGAAAGTTTATGTATATGTATGTATATGTATATATATGTATATATATCTATATATATATACATACATACACACACACACACACACACACGCATATAATATCCCGCATGAACCTCACATACCACTATATATAATAACCCCTCGTTCATCCCGAAAGGTTATAACACTGCATATCCTGCCTCACATACGAAGCCATGTTATTCGTCTGCCACATATCACTGAGCGACACGCCTTTCCCCCGAATCCCCTGGGTTATCGCTGCGTCACATCTCCCAGTATACGGCATGGCGAATGTGTCTGCGGCAACAAGAAAACAGGCAGAGCGAATCGCAACTCGGGGATGCCAATTGGGAAGGTGCGAGTCATAAGGCAACAAGGGCATAAGGACTGGGAGACGAAAATGGATTTTTTTTTTTGGAGGGGGGAGGGGGGGGGGGTCGAAGGGATGTTGGACGTAACCGAATATAAAAATCTATGTAATAAGTGTACCTATACAATATGGCAACAATGGTGGAGATAACAGCTATGGAGGTAATACAGACAACACTTTGTACCCAGTTTGTGAGATAATTTATAGATTAGTGATTAGTCAACGAATAGTATTTCTTCCAGAAAATCTACACATCTGA
>NW_028234409.1:30671231-30673731 GCF_977035675.1 Penaeus japonicus | reverse complement strand
GACAATGATAAGGGTAGCAATAATAATGATAACAATAATAACGATAATAGTTGTAATAACAATAAGTGGATAACAACAATGGTAATGAAATTGTATAACTGATAGTAATGGTAATGATAATGATGATCATAAGAATGATAACAATAATATTAATGGTATTATCAATAATAATACTAATGATAACATTACAAAACCAACAATGATAATCATGATAATAATAATGATAATGATGATGATGATAATGATGATAGTGAAGTTGATAGCAATTACAGTAATAATAATAATAACGGTAATGAATAGAATAGCAAAATGACAAGGACATTAATAGTAATGATAGCAATAAGAAAAAAAAAAAAACGTGATGATGACATGATGATAATGAATATTGATAGTGAGTAATGGCGGTAATTATTTTGATACATGCAGCGATAAACACAATCATTATCCATTTCTATCTGTCTATATAGATAGATAAAGGAATATGTATGTATATTTGTGTGTGTGTGTGCATCTCTCTCTCTCTCTCTCTCTCTCTCTCTCTCTCTCTCTCTCTCTCTCTCTATATATATATATATATATATATATATATATATATATATATATATATATACATATATAAAGAGAAAGAGAGAGAGAGAGAGAGAGAGAAAGAAAAAGAGGAATACAACGAACAGGAAAACAAAAACATATCTTTATATCTATACAGACATTAATTAAGGGATTCCACTTTAAATGGATTTTGAATTACACTCAGTATTTTTGAATATGTTCATTACTTACCGAGGAAGATGATTTAACTTATTATTTCTTTTTTCTTTTTTACTTTTTAATCATTAACTTTTTGATGAGCCAGAAGGATTATTATGCTGCACTGTGTAATAACCTTGGTTCATGGCTGCCTCTTGTTGATTAAAGTAAAGGATTTGATTTTTATCTTATTTCTTGATAGTATTGCTGTTCTCTATCTTTATATCTGTCTCTGTCTGTTTGTCTCTTTCTCTGTCTCTGTCTCGCTCTCTTTCTGTCTTTTCTCTTTTTCTCTTTCATTCTCTCTCTCTCTCTCTCTCTCTCTGTCTCTCTCTCTCTCTCTGTCTCTGTCTTTCTTTCTCTGTTTCTGTCTCTTTCTCTCTCTGTCTCTCTCGTTTTCTCTCCCTATTTTTCTTTGTAAATGTTTCTACGCTTGTGTGCATATCTGTCTATCTATCTATATGTGTGCGTGTTTGTGTGTTCATGCGTGTGTGTGTATGTATGTATGTGTGTGTGTGTATGTGTGTGTGTGAGTGTGCATTTGAAAATCTCTTTATTTAATTTCCACTTACTAATAATAATGCAGCTGACAATTCATCCCAAACATCATTCCATAATTCATATAACTGCGAATCAAAAAAAAAAAAAAAAAAAAAAAAAAATCTCTCAAAACACGTTTTTTCCAAATACCAGAAGAAAAAAAAAATCGAATCACACGCCACTCCAAAGACACCGCAGAGTTATTTCCTCTTAATTCATTTCACTAAAATCATAATGCAGTTTGATAAAGCGCGATAAGACAAAGGCAAAGAGAAGTTGCAAAGAGAGATGTAAAAGAAAAGTAAAGGGAGGTTATGTGTCGCTGAACGAATATCAGGAGCTTGCATCATGATTATTGCAACCCACAGGGACAGTCACTTGGCGGAAGTAAGATTTTAGATTTTGATTATAATCCTTTTAGATTCTGAGTTATATTGAGATGGTGAGATCGATATATTTATGTATATATTTGTATATATATATACATATATATATATATATATATATATATATATATATATATATATATAGAGAGAGAGAGAGAGAGAGAGAGAGAGAGAAAGAAAGAAAGAGATAGATAGAGAGAGAGAGAGAGAGACAGACAGACAGACAGACAGAGAGAGAGAGACAAAGAGAGACATAGATAGTGAGGCAGAGAGAGAGAGAGAGAGAGAGAGAGAGAGTAAGAGAGAAGGGGAGGGGGGGGGGGGGGAGAGAGAGACAGACAGACAGACAGACAGAGAGAGACAAAGAGAGACATAGATAGTGAGACAGAGAGAGAGACAGACAGACAGAGAGAGAGAGACAAAGAGAGACATAGATAGTGAGACAGAGAGAGAGAAAGAGAGAGAGAGAGACAGACAGACAGAGAGAGAGAGACAAAAAGAGACATAGATAGTGAGACAGAGAGAGAAAGAGAGAAAGAGACTAAGGGAAAAGAAAACCGCACCCAATCCGAGATCAATTCACCAAGCGTCTCCCGTATAAATCGCGGCCGCTGCTCTCCCGCCCGCCCGCCCGTCTGGCCGCCCGCCCGCCCGCCGCACCTCCGCCGATGCCTTCCGCCGCGAGACAGATCGACAAACGCTCGCTCGATCCCAATAATTACCATCCTCCTTGACGCCGTGGCCGACCGTAACTTATACCCCGTTCCTCCCACCCGCCGATAAACCCTCGATCGCCGGGACGCTCGGCATGTGCTGTACCATTGTCT
>NW_028234409.1:30651231-30663731 GCF_977035675.1 Penaeus japonicus | reverse complement strand
AAAGAAGAAGAAGAAGAAAAAGAAGAGAGAGAGAGAGAGAGCGAGAGAGAGAGAGAGAGAGAGAGAGAGAAAGAGAAAGAGCAAAGAGAAAGAGAAAGACCAAAGAGAAAGAGAGAGCGAGAGAGAGAGAAAGAGAGAGCGAGAGAGAGAGAAAGAGGGAGAGAGAAAGAGAAAGAGAAAGAGAGAGAGAGAGAGAGAAAGAAAAAGAGAGAAAGATAGCAAACAAACGCAAATTCACCCAAAGAGAAATCGAAACTCCGCCACAGGAAGCGTACACACGTGAGGACGCCTGAAAGTGATGCTGAAGCGTTTCCATCAATCACTGTAACTGCTTCCTATTTGTTAGCGGTCGGTTTCGTCTGTCCCGTGATGGATGCTGCGGCCCTTTACTGTCTCCTCTCTCTCTTTGTCTTCTCCTTTTCCTCCTCTTTCCCTCTTTTCTCTTCCTTCTTCATCTTCTCATTGTTATCTTCTTTCCCTTTTCTTTCCTCCTCTGAATCTTTTGTTTGTTTGATTTTACTTGTTTGATATTATCTCTCGATAGGTGCCGCATCCCTTAATATCTCAGCCATGTATGAGAGGCTATTCTCCCGGCAACAACTATTTCCGGTCGACATTACTCAAACGTAATAAAAAAGATGAAACAATGCTGGGCGCGGGATGCCGTACATTTTCTCGCACACACACAGACGCAAAAAAAAGGAAAAAAAAAAGATGAAAAAAGAATAGTAGAAGAAGAAGAAAAAAAGAACATCCTTCGGTATTGATTGTCTAGTTGGTCGGTGCTACCCCCCGTCCCCCGCCCTCCCCCTACAAAGAAAAAAAAAAATAGATTTATGAAAATAAGAAAAAAGTCAAAAAGGAAAACAGACACGATAAAATCACTGAATTCCTCGCTCGTCCTCGAAATCTGCGGGAAGGAATCCCCCGGTCTCACCTTCAGGGGCCACCACCACCATGCTTCCTAAAGGGACCTCTTACCTCGTTGCGCTACCATTGATATCTCCCCTTCTTATCTCTCGTCTTCATCTAGGTGCTGACGGGGGCTTGTTCTGCATAGAAGCTTTAGAATATTCGATGTATACAGCCTGCGCACATTAGAAGTCAGGTCACGTGCTGAGTAACGATGACAATATCTCTCAAATCAGAATAAATTACATGAGCCTGATGACTACCGCGGCCATGGGAGACTCACAAGAATGAAACTCGCCTGAGGGAACATGCGGGGGCAGTCACGGGTGTCGCCTTCACACTCTTGAGTTTTTTTGTTGTTGTTTTTTCTTTGCTCAGCTCTCTTCTTTATTTCGTTGTTCGTTGGTAGCTTTAAGAGACCTTTTTTTATGGCGATGTGGCGAATTTATTTTTAAGATTCTCTGTATGTTGATCGTCTCCGTTCCTTTCTCTCTCCCTTCCCTCTTCTGATCCCCACACTTCTTATTATTCTCTCGCTTCGCCCTCCTCCTCCACCCCTGTCCCCGCTCCGCCCTCTTCGCTCGGACTATAAGCGTTTGATTGCTCTATCTCCGTCCGCTCTCCGTGCCCTTTGGCCTTCCATGAGCCGTCACCTCGTCGCCGTTTCTCACGCCAGAGCTCGATATATTTCGTCCCCGAGAGCGCGCGAGAGGAGGTGCTGGCGGGGCGTCAGCGAACTACAAGAAAAATGAATTGTTAATGGTCCTCCGCGGTGACGTTAATTCGGGCGTTATCAACACCGAGGTCGATATCGACGGCGCGAGGGGCTTACCTTTGTCCGGTATCTTGCCAAAGGTCTCTTTTTACGCTCTCCATTACCCCGCTGCCCTCTTTATGTGCGCCCTTCCTCGCGGGGGAGCTCGGGCGGGCGGCAAGGGCGCCTCCAACTGCGCTCCTGCAACGGCGCTGACGTCAGGATGTCCGAGAGCAGCTCTTCCCCGCCTCGAACAGCGCAAGCGGTTCCGAGGGCGAGCGCAATAAGTGAGGCTCTCGGAACCTCTTCAGCTGTTTTTGCTGTTAGGCGGCCACAATAGGCCCGTCCAACGGCGCCGAAAGTCACCCGCGGCCGCCACATAAAGCCTCCATTCATAGCCTCCATAGCCTTATTCACACGACTTGTCGCGTTCGGACGCCCGTTTTATCAAGCCTTTACCGGATGCTATAATTCAAGATTTTTCTGCCGTTTTTTTTTTTTTTTTTTTTTTTTTTTTGCGCCCGACGTACACTCGGATCGATGCCCGTGATTGGCACTTTCAGGCTTTAAATTTCATGATTATCTCATCTAATGTCTCGTAATGACTCACCTGGGCTTCAGGTTCGTTGATCAGTTTACACCTCAGCGCTCGTGCACGGACACACCCCGGCGTGATCCACAGACGTCTGTCAGGTAGTTTATAAACCCCATCGCTTATGCCGACGCTGACTAATAGTTTGTTGGTTTAGGTTTGTACAGTGTGTCATCCCACAGGCCGCTTGGGAGTATCCATGTGCAGGGTTTATATATATATATATATATACATATATATATATATATATATATATATATATATATATATATATATATATATATATATATGTGTGTGTGTGTGTGTGTGTGTGTGTGTGCATATGTGTGTGTGTGTATGTATACACACACACACACACACACACACACACACACACATATATATATATATATATATATGTATATATATATATATATGTATACATAATCACACACACACGCACAGGCAGGGACATAATGAAACCCCTCTATGTTTATGTGCGCTGGCCATCAAGGCCATGCATAAAACCCCCATTAAGACCTGCAGCCGCGCCGGGCGAGTTCCCAGGAGCTGCCACATACCAGGGTTCGACCCAGCTGGTGTCAAGGCTTCACCCTGGTCGCGTTCGAGTCCCATCAATCTTGTGCTGGAGATAAGCCGAGATAAGGATTCCGTGTTTTCCCACAGATTCTATCCTTACATATCATTATCATATCGACCTGGATGCAATTCCGATCATAGTGGGTAGGATGCCCTGCGCCCCACACGTTCTCGGTTCGGCTTGCTTCGTTCTCGGTTCGACTTGCTTCGTTCTCGGTTCGGCTTGCTTCGTTCTCGGTTCGACTTGCTTCGTTCTCGGTTCGGCTTGCTTCGTTCTCGGTTCGACTTGCTTCGTTCTCGGTTCGGCTTGCTTCGTTCTCGGTTCGGCTTGCTTCGTTCTCGGTTCGACTTGCTTCGTTCTCGGTTCGGCTTGCTTCGTTCTTGGTTCGGATTCGCTTCGGCGATTTGCGGTCTTATTCTGTTTGTTTGTTTGTTTACGGAGGAAAGATATGAAAGAAGTCAGGGATTATTGTTGATTTCGTGATGAGGAAATGTCAAGATTCCATAACTTGTTATTTATATTATTTTCATTATTATTATCATTATTCTTATTATTATTATTATCATCATTATTATTATTATAGTTATCATCATTGTTATCATTATTATTACCAATATATTTATTCTTATTATTACTATCATCATTATTATCATCATTATTGTCATTATCATTATCATTACTATTATCATTATATATTATGATTATGATAATAATTATCCTCATCATTACCATTATCATGATTATCCTCATCACAATTATTATTAACATCATCTTTATATCTATTGCCATTTTTACTATCATCATCATCATCATCTTTCTAAATCCACATGAACATAAAGATCTCAAATTTCGTACTCGACTAAAAAACATATTTTTCATCCCTCTACACTTCACCACATGAGTTACACAAAGGCAGTATCATTACTTCTCCAAAGATGAAATATTCCGCCATTTTATACCAACACCCTTAACAAAAGAGGAGGAAAAAAAAGAACAATAAAAAGCAATAAAACATTATCACACCGGTACCTACTATTGCAATCACAAAACTTAAGTATACGGTTCTGTCAACTATAACCTGTATTAACGGCTTCTCCCAAACCATAACCCCTTAACTGCCTGCAACGTCGCAACAAGAATGCAACCGGGAGTAATATCGGGGTATCAATAATCAATGATTCTTGATCATTATTCCAAAACGTGACGCATAAGAGAGTCTGGCCGCTGTAAAGATCATTTTCTCTCCGGCTCAGGAATTTTGATAGGTCAGTAAGAAGGGAACTGAGGACGTGGTGGAGGAGGAGGGAGAGGAGGAGGAGGAGGAGGAGGACGAAAAAGAGGAAGAGGGGGAGGGAGAGGAGGAGGAGGACGAAAAAGAGGAAGAGGTAGAAGAGGAGGAGGACGATAAGGAAAAGGAGGAAGAGGAGGAGGACGAAGAAGAGGAAGAGGTAGAAGAGGAGGAGGACGATAAGGAAAAGGAGGAAGAGGAGGAGGACGAAGAAGAGGAAGAGGTAGAAGAGGAGGAGGACGATTAGGAAAAGGAGGGAGAGGAGGAGGACGAAGAGGAAAAGGAGGAAGAGGAAGAGGACGGAAAAAAAGTGAAAGGGGAAGGACGAAGAGGAAGAGGAGGATGATCATGATGAAGAGGAGGATGAGTGATAAGAAAATAAGATAAGGATTAGAATTAGGAGGAGGAGAAAGAAGAAGATAGAAGTAGGAAAAGGAGGAGGAGAACAAAAGGAGGGAAGAGATGAGGGTGAGGAAGAAGGAAAGGAAGAAGACAGAGGAGGAAGAAGACCACCAAAGACGAAAATGAAATGAAATAAAAAAACAAGCAATCTACGAAAAATATGCGGGAGCGAAAGGGGGGAAAGTGAGAGAAGAGGAGGAAAGAGGAAGAAGGAGTAAAGGATGGAAAAAGAAACAGGAACAAAAATATAGAGAGGGAGAGGAAGAAAGAAAGAGATAGAAAAAGAGAGAGAAAGAAAGACTGAGAAAAAGAAAGAAAAAAAGTAATGAAAGAAGAAGACGAAAAAGAAGATATGGGGGGAATATTCAGCATGGGTTATATAGAGAGGTTCCCAGGCAGGTTACACTCTCGAATTCGACCCGGGAATGCATCTATTTTTTCCTTGGGATCATTCTGTGTCATCTTTAGTATGCATTCCTTGATTTACGCCTTGAAAGGTATCCTTGCCTTGGGGGTTGCCTGCTGTATCATATGGATGAACAGATAAGGATAAGCATTTCTGCCATCTTAATCTATGCTAGATCTTAAGAATTTTTTTTTTTTTGTGTGTTTATTTATATATTTAGACTTATATGCGAACACACTTGCATAGAGTATATGCATACATGTATGCATATATATATATATATATTATATATATATATATATATATATATATATATATATATATATATATATATATATATATATGTGTGTGTGTGTGTGTGTTATTGTGTATGTATATATATATATATATATATATTATATATATATATATATATACAGGTATATATATATATGGTATATATATATATATATATATATATATATATATATATATATATATATATATATATAATATATTATATGTATACATACTATATATATATATATATATATATATATATATATATATATATATATATGTATATATATACATATATATGTGTGTGTGTGTATACATATATGTATATGTATAAGTATATATATATATATATATATATATATATATATATATATACATGTATGTATATACATACATATACACATATATACATGTGTGTGGCTGTTTCGCAATCACCCGTAATAACATAGACCCTTCTTCCCGCCCACAGCATGCAGAGAGACAGCCTTCCTGTACGCCCTCACGTCGGCCGCCGTCACACACACCGTAACACGCGCGTGCACTGAAGGATCCATCGACTCCTGCAATTGCGACTATAGGACAGAAGGACCTTCAGGTGAGTTAGTTTTGAGGATTGTGAATAGCATTATTATCATTATCTTTAGAGATAAAAATAATGATGATTATGATGGTAATGATGGCAATAGTAGATGTATTAGTAGTGGTTATGATAACGATTGTGATAATGATGATAATAATAATGATTTAATAAGGATAATGACAATAATGTAATAATGATAGTGATATAATAATGATAATAATATAATAATGATAATAATATAACAATGATAACAATACCAATATAACAATAACAACAACAATAATAATAACAACAACAAAAATAATGATGAAAACAATAATAACAAAGTCACTATTTAAAAAAAAAAAAAAAAAAAAAAAAAAACACACACACACACAGACATCAACACCACATCGTAATAACACGTGTTTCTACCGCAGGACTCGACTGGGAATGGGGCGGCTGTTCCGACAACATTGACTTCGGCGACAACTTCTCCCGGCTGTTTGTCGACGCCGGGGAGAAGGGGCGCGACCCGAGGTTTCCGATGAATCTTCACAATAACGAAGTGGGGAGACTGGTGAGTGTTTTTTTTTTCTCTATTTTTATTTTTTATTTTTTTTCATAATTAGTTTATTATTAATAGTAGTGGTAGTATTATCATTTTTTTTCTCCCTTTTCATCTTCGCTTTATCATTACTATTGTGTGTTGTTATTGATATTATCATTATTATTATCATTATTATTATCATTATCATCATTATTGTTATTATCATCCTTATTATTGATATTATTAGCTTGTTATTATTATTGTTATCATTATTATTAGAATTATCATTGTTATCAGAATTATCATTATTAACCTTATTGATATCATTATCATTATTGATATTATTATCATTATCAATATCATTAATGTTATTATCACAATTATTATCATTTTTTTCTCATCATTAATGTTATCATTACCATTATTATCATCATTATTGTGATCATTACCATTTCATTAATATCCAACCATTGTTATCATTAATGTAATATAATCTCATTATTATTATTACTCTTATCATTATCATTATTATTATAACTTTCATTTCTAATAATAACAATATCATTAGTAATCATTTTTCTATTTTAACTTTGCTTGGTTGCTGTAAATAAACCATTGAATTTTCTTTCTTTCGATGTGAGTCTGTCTTTCGTATATTGGCTCTGTGTAATCATTTAAGACTGCCTTTCTTTTCCATCTGTTTATGTATCCTTCTCTACCTCTCTTTCTCTCTCCTCTCTTTCTCTCTGTCCCTACATCCCTCCCTCCCTCTCTTTTTCTTCTCCTCCCTCCATCTCTCTCTATCTACCTCTCTCTCCCTGAATCTCTTTCCCTCCCTCCATCTCTCTCTTTCTCTCCCTCCTCTTCCTCTTCTCACTCTCTATTTACCTCTTCCTCTCCTTCCTATACCCAGATCCAATGCAATCCCCCTCGCTTTTTTTTTCAACATAAAAGACAAACATGTACACAAAATAGAAAAAAAAAAAAAAAAAAAAAAAAAATATATAAAATACATGATGGCGATTTCGAAAATTCCCATGAAATATCTTAGGGGATACGGTATGCGATAAGAATTTCTAGAGGGAGTAACCGTGAATGCCAACGTATTTAGAGATCATATCAGAAAAGAATGATTGATAAACCGTGAAATAAGGAAATTGCACAGACCGCTACTTCGGGTAAATGACCTTATGGTGTTTTTGCTTTTGGCCGCTAAGGTCAAAGTTTGGCGATGTAGTGATAGGAGAATGAAAGGAAATAGAGATGAGAAATATGTTTTATTTATTTATTTATTTATTTATTATTATTATTATTATTATTATTATTATTATTATTATTATTATTATTATTATTATCCTTATTATTATTATTATTATTATTATTATTATCATTATTATTATTATTATTATTATTATCATTATTATATATATAAATATATCTACACACCTTATTATTATTATTGTAATTATTATTATTATCGTATATATATATATATATATATATATATATATATATATATATATATATATATATATATATATATATATATATATATACACACCTTTTTATATGAAAGGCAAATGAAAGTTTGATATGAGAGAGATACATTGTTATGTCTGGAGACATAGTAACGTAAGGGGTGAGAATAATAGGCTATTTAGTAGCATAGTCACATAAAACACATACAACACATACACAAACACATACACACATACATACAGAGAGAGAGACAGAGAGAGGGAGAGAGAGAGAGAGAGAGATGGAGAGAGAGAGACAGAGACAAAGAAAGAGACAGAGAGAGAGAGGGAAAATAGCAGTCAACAAGAGAGAACTTTTGGGAAGAAAGAGAGGGGAAAAAATCCCAGATCAGTATTACCAGACCGAGCTAGTTCCCAGACCCGCCGCAAAAACACTTTTTCCCCTCCTTTCGTGGTGAGAAACATTGTCTTGGACATTTCTTGGTTAACTTTCGAGTGAGGCGAATCAGCACGCACTCTACCTGTTTTTTTTTCAAGAAAACGTATTTCTCTCCGTTACGCCGGCGTCTCTGTCATGACGTATTTTATTGTGTTATTTGTTTCGTCATGTCATCGTTATTAGTGCCTTTTCTATGAGTTGGTATCGTTTATATATAATCATCAACTACGTATCGTCTGTATTAGAATCTCTATAATGCTAATAAGTATTGATTAAGATAATAATAGTTTATATCAGCAGTTCCCCTTTTCACTTCATGATGCAAAGGACGTATCTTTTATCTTGACCCTGTGGTCTGTTTCCTTGTTCATCTGTTTTTCCCTGTTGACAAAACTTATTTTTCACGAGACAAAAGAAGAATCCATCTTTAACCATCCCTGTGTCAAGTGCTTAATGACCCCTCACTAAGTGGCTTTAATTACCCCTGACCACTTTTCTTTGAAGTTCCAATTAAACAGACGCCCAAAAAAAGGAGACCCAATTCCCGGTCGAGTCCTGCGACCAAAACACAAAAGAAATTGGACATATTCGGCAGGTAACATAATTAGTCTCGGACCTACCACCGAACCTACCATAAACCGGGGTTCCTCAACCACAACTATTACTAGTAACACTAACTAACACTATAGTTGGACCCTCTACCCCCTCCCCCCCCCTCCCCTCATCGACGCTCCATGTTGTTTATTACTCCCTGCTTGTCTCGGAGTTGATGCTTCGGCAAAGGGAGGGATTAGATCTATTTTGGAAAGGCGAGGGGAGGGGGAAGGGAGGGGGAGGGGAGGGGGGGGGATGCTGGATACACAAAGGATCCCTTGATTTCTGGTTTTAATTGCTGCTTTCGACGCGCAGTGATGTGTCATTTCTATGCGGTCTGATTATGGTTGGAATCCCTTTGATGTTGTCTTCTTTTATCTCCAGTTTGTTTTTGAATGGATCTAGACTGATACGTTTTTTTTTTATTATTGATTCTCTCACTACATATAAAAAAAATAAGACTACCGGGGTATTTGATATGACAAATTGCTACTCGAACAAGAAGAACACAGATACCTAATCTTTATACCGCTGATGCCAATCATGACAGTGTTTATAGCTGCGTTTACTACTGCCACAAGCGCCGTCACAGCCGCGTCACACCACTCGAAGCCTCAAGCAAATTCTCTTAACGCTCTTCGGTGATCGCGACCACGTTACCAGAACGAATTCTCGACCAAAATGCTACCGGCGCCGCTGACGTTAAGATGAGATACTACCACTGCCGAGGCGAGTTTGGTCTTTCTTTCTTTCTTTCTCTCTCTCTTCTTTTTCGTGTTTCTCTTTGCTCGTCTTTCTTCGTCACATCTCACTTGCCGTCTTTCTTAATTTATCCCACTTTTCTTTTTTTTTTGCATCTCCGTATGACTGTCTCTCTCTCTCTCTCTCTCTCTCTCTCTCTCTCTCTTTCTCTCTTTTCGTGTTTCTCTTTGCTCTTCTTTCTTCCTCCCATCTCACTTGCCCTCTTTCTTAATTTATCTCACTTCTTTTGGCATCTCCGTATGAATGTTTCTCTCTCTCTGTCTCTCTCTCTCTCTCTCTCTCTCTCTCTCTCTCTCTCTCTCTCTCTCTCTCTCTCTCTCTCTCTGATATATCGACATGAAAATGATGATTAAAATGCGGACTCTATTATGATAAACATGTCTTTCCCGAACGCATTTGCTCTCTCGGAATTATCCTGACGCGCCGGTGGCAAGACAGACGAACAGACATCACATGCTGGAAAGGCCAAGATCAGTGCGAACAGGTTAGAAAAAAAGACATTCCCAGCTGCCAAGGCTCTTCCACCATTATTAACATTCAGACGCCGAAAATAAACTTTTGATACAAAGGTTTATGTGCTACAGCTGTAATACTGTCGTAGATCCCAAGCGGACGCGAGTGGCACTCTCTTGCCTCACTCGCAAGCTCAAGCAACATTGGCTGCGTCCGTCCACGCATCCGAGCAGCACATCTGACAGTCTGGCCGTCATATTCATGCAAACAACCATGCAAATGATGAACACGAAAATCATACTAGTCATGAAGTAAGTGAAGAAGTTATTGAAGGCAAGATAATAGTCGCTGCGGTGTTGATAATGATGTTTGTGCGGAGGGCCGCCTCTTGACACCGACCGTGGCAAATTTTGTACACTAACCGACCTCGACCCGCCTCGCTGCCGCTCCCACGTCGGATAAAGTTATCTCCGGGTTGGGTAACGGTGTTCGGGTATTTGGATTGTTACTCGGGCTTCGATTACCAAAGGTTCGGGCCATCAATTTCGCGGTAGAATGGTTGTTACACGAGACTAGGCAGTGAGATATAACGAGGAGTGTTACATTATGAGGGAGATCGCCTTGTTATTTATGACTCGGTGTGAGGCGACCATAACGCCGGTCTCTTTTTTTTATGCTACGTCGAGAGGAATTCCAAAAAAAAAAAGATAATTAGTTACGCTGCGAGCACAATATTTTACATATATAAAGTGAATTTTCCTTCTAATGGCACGCCGTCTCTAACGAACAGTAAAAACTAATGTGATAATCAAGTAGATAATGATAATTAACCGCGAAAATGTATGTAGAAAAAAAAAGAGAGAAATAAAATACCAACTGGTGTTGTAGAAAACCGTTTAATTAATTAAGGTTCTGGATATATCACCGGAATCAAAGTGTCGAGCACTTGTCCCTCAGCCATAATTTACGAGAACTTGGTCGTCTTGTTTACTAGAGCTATCTCCATCTGCTAAATCTAAGGACGAGAAGATCCTGCAGAAGGAGGTGAATGGATGGGGGATGGAGAGGAGGAGGAGGAGGGGGAGAAATGAGGTGGGGGGTCGAGGAGGGGGAGGGGGAGGGCGGGGGAGAAATGAGGTGGGGGGCTGGGTGGGAGAAAGGTGGTGGTGGTGGTGGTGGTGGGGGTGGGATGGGCGGGGAGAGAAATGAGGTGGGGGGTCGAGGAGGGGTGCTAGGTGGGAGAAAGGTGGTGGTGGTGGTGTGGGGGGGTACTTGAATGGTGAATGAGTTGAGGGGGGGTGGGGGTGGAGGGAGATCGAGCAGGAGGGGGAGGGGATACCTGAATGGGGAAGGGCTGGGGGAAAGAGGGGGGGGAGACTTAAAAAAGAAGGGGGTAGGGGGGGGGGAGTGATACAGTGAGGGTCTCTCAAACTCTGTAACTTTATGGATAAATCAGACAAGAACCTTATCCTTAATGACAAGAAATTTAGATTAAAGAAAAACACAAACAAATAAATCAGTAAAAAAAAAAATAAAATAAATAAATAAAATAAATAAATAAAATAAAATAAGGAAGAAAAAATTATTCATGGTCACATAAACTCATGAACCTTATACGCCATCAACCTTTTTTTTTCTTCTGATTCAAGGACCAAATGCGCGCTTAATGTATAATAATTATCTCTCCCTTTTCACTTGATAACCATTTGCCTGATGATGATAAATGAAGACAATCATAATGAATAGAAAAGAAGTGAGAAAAAAAATTGTTGATAACGTTGCAAATCAATCATTATATCATCCAGTGAGAAGACTCATGGAGAGATGATGATGAAAAGAAAGAAAGAAAAAAAAAATCCATTGTGTTCAAAATCATTACCGCCACCCACACCGTCCCACCCATGTAGCCTAAGTCAAGGCTACCCAGCCTGTCCGAACACCGCGGGAGGTAGTGATCACGCTTGTGGCGAAGAAAGGAAGGAGTTAGAGAGAGAGAGAGAGAGAGAGAGAGAGAGAGAGAGAGAGAGAGAGAGAGAGAGAGAGAGAGAGAGAGAGAGAGAGAGAGAGAGAGAGAGAGAGAGGAGAGAGGAGAGAGAGAGAGAAGAGAGAGAGAGAGAGAGAGAGAGAGAGAGAGAGAGAGAGAGAGAGAGAGAGAGAGAGAGAGAGAGAGAGAGAGAGAGAGAGAGAGAGAGAGAGAGAGTTACGTGGTTGTGATGAGCGTGGTGGAGATAGAGAGATAGATTGTGAGGGGCGTGTTGTGGAGAAAGGGGGAGGGGAGGAGGGTGGGTGGGGAGAAGGGTGGGAGGGAGAGTGGGTAGGTGGAGGGAGGGAGGAAGGGAGGGTAGGTGGGAGGGTGGGTAGTGGAGAAGGGAGTGGGGGTGAGTGGGAGGGAGGAGGTGAGAAAGAGAGAAAAAAAAATATATACATACATATGTATATATATATATATATA
>NW_028234409.1:30641231-30643731 GCF_977035675.1 Penaeus japonicus | reverse complement strand
CCCTCTCCACCCCTTCCTTCCCTCCTCCTCTTTCTCTTCCCCTCTCCTTCCCTTCCTTCTCTCTTCCCCTCTCCTTCTCTCCTCCTCTCTTTCTCTTACCCTCTCCTTCCCTCCTCCCCTCTCCTTCCCTTCCTTCTCTCCTCCTCTCTCTACCCCTTACTTCCCTCCTCCTCTCTTTTTCCTCTCGTATCAACCTACTTCTATGATCCCTTACAATCCCTCCTGCCTCATCTCCCACTCGTTTCCCTCTTTCCTCCCCTTCCTTCCCTCAGATTCCCATCCTCCATTCTCTTCTCCTTTCTTCACCCCTTATCCTTGTTCTACTTCCCTCCTCCCCTTTCTCTCTCTTCCCCTCTCCTCCCCTTCCTTCCCTCCTCCTCTCTCTCTCTTCTCCCCTTCCTTCCCTCCTCCTCTCTCTTTTTTTCCCCTCTCCACCCCTTACTTCCCTCCCTCTCTCTCTCTTCCCCTCTCCTCCCCTTCCTTCCCTCCTCCACTCTCTCCCTTCTCCCCCTTCCTTCCCTCCCCATCCAATCTCGCCTTACTACGTCTTCCCACTTTTCCTTCAAGCATCCTCCTTCTCCGCTATCTAATCCCGTCCACATCCCTACTCTCCCATTCCCCCCCCCCTCCTTCTCCTTTCGCCCTCCCCTTTCTCTCATAATATGACCCATTACTGCGTCAACAAGTTCCCGGATCCATCGACCGACCGAATGGCATCTCGACGGCACTTTTCGCCGCCTCTCTTTCTCCTCTCAGTCCCCTCGATCCCACGCCGATCTCTCTTAATCAGAGCCGCACACAAACCACGGGTTGAACGCACGTGGGTCGCTGTGAATAGGGAGGAGAAGGGGGGAGGGGGATGGGTAGGGAAGGGGGAGGGAGGGGGGAGGGGAGGACAGGGCAGGGGGGCGGGCGGCGTTCACTTGTAGCGTGGACGGAGTATTACAAGTCATTTGTTATCAGTATGGCTTGACCTCTGGCCGCGCGCTGCAGGGGGCCGGCCCAACCCTGCCTTCCAATAACTTCATTCACTAGGACCCACACCTCCCTCCTCCTCACACCTCACCTCCCCCCACTTCCGACTCCTCACCTCCCTCCTCTTCCCTCCTCCCTCCTTCCTCTCCTCCCCACCTCCTCCTTCTCCTCTTTCCTCTCCCAGGGCAACCCTCCTCCCGGCACCTCGCCTCCTCGCCGCCTCTCTCCCGGCCCCCCGCCTCCCTCGGATCTTTTGTTTCGGAACGGCGTACGTGCGCAGACTGGCGAGGCGGCCCCGTTGGTTATTGCTCGTCACCATTATGTAGCTTAATGTTTGCTAATTGAGTTGAGATTCGGGTTTCCTCGGTGTAATCTGATCAGAAAATGAGAGGCTTCCAGGAGCGGATGAGAAGATGAAGCATTATGACAAGGGACGAGGTCCTGCAGCATCACCCGCAGGAGTTTCACTTATTCCTCCTCCTCCTCCTCCTCCAAACTTGTGCAGCGGAGTCCTCCATCATAACCCGGCCATTCACACACCCGCAATGATCGATAAAATACAGTTTCACTCACATAATAGACCACGCAGGGAGAAGCTGGCGAAAATGGAAGGCGGTTACCCACTTTAGCGCGCGATTAGACTTGCGCCTGCGCAGTGTGGCGATGGCGCTGATAGAAGCGGTGCCAACAGGTGGGATTCATAAACAATGTTGAAGTTACGTCTCTTCTCGGTTGCGAGAGCCAGCAGTATTCCCTGCAGTATCAAACAAGGCATATTATGTTTAATTATGAGGAAATAGCAAAAAACTAATTCCATTAATGAATATGACTTATAAAGCTGAAGCTGATGTATGTTAGCCTCATGTTGGCACCCCTGTTGTCTGATAGACTCGTTGTTGCGCACCTGGCGGCCCAACATTTACGCGCCGATCCGGTTATTAATCACATAATAATCGGTTGTTTATGCTCATTCATCATGATTCAACAGCCGGAGAGTGGGACTGATCAATCTCTTTTATTGGCCGTTGTCGGAGAATTGTCAAGGCTATCAGTAGAGCGCGAATCGAAGACATTACATTATACGGACTTCACCGGATCCCTGGCGTGTCTAGATCTTACCTCTGATAGCGAGCTTACACTCTTAATAATAATGACCGCCAAGGACCGGTTTGGTGTAGTCAAACTTCTCTAAATATTACTCTCTTAATATCTCCACTCCGGCGTTATTGAAATTTGGAACACTGGAGGTAAGACGATGTTCATCTTGTCCGTCCGGGATAAATGAATCACGCGGTTGACTGCCCGTTGACGAATGGCAGCGATGGCAGTCCCTCATCGGGGTCGAGTCGCGGCCACCTCCAACCACGACGACTGCCATTACGTCCCTAATTAGTTAATCCTCTCAGCCCCTTATCACTTCCGGTGCTCTGGCCATCGCTTTCTATCAAGCCCCTTTCCATCGCGGGGACTGTCAGAAACAGGCCGGTATTGCACCCGCGAGGAATCACCCCAAGCAATCCACCCT
>NW_028234409.1:30633731-30636231 GCF_977035675.1 Penaeus japonicus | reverse complement strand
AATCTGCATATTTTACATCACTACATGGACAAGCCAACATATATACATACATATACATATGTATCACAACATCAAACACCACCACATAACACACACACCACCAAATACACAAACACAACGTACTACACACACACTAACCCTAGCACACACACATATGTCACTCAACGCACACATACATAATGTAAGTCCTACTCACCTCTACATACAAACAGGACGCTACGAAACCAAAAGTAACACAAACAGTAAAGAAGCACTATTGCAATATAGACAAAATATTCTTTTTCTGATTTGAAAGATGTTCAGTTGAGTCAAGAATTTACTACATTCATATGCAGGATACATAATTATCAATACCAGGAAATTTATAGCAATTATCAACAATTATAATTATTATAGTAACCCATCTAAACCTTTATCAAACCGATTTACATTTTCCCTTTTTTTTTCGCCTCCAAGTGGATAACACCATCGCCCTCCCGACTATTCATCCTCCCTGCCCCCATGTTCACCCCAAGATCAAAACCGCACTACCACACCTACACCCACACACTACCGAACCCCCATTTTATCCCGCAAAGGAAACTTCGATCCTTCCACGAGTCCTGCAAGGTTCAAAGCTTCGAAAATGGTTCCCGCGCTGTCACACCAAAACATGAACTATTCCACACTAAAATCGTGGGTAAGTCCGGATCCGCGAGTTTCCATTAAAGTTTTCGCTCGACCTTTCCGTGTACCTTTCCCCGTGTTTGTCGCAAACTGCTGGGTTGTGTGCCATGGAATAGATCCCCTCCTTAGTGAAAGCCTACATGAACCCGGACAGAAATACTACCAAGGGGTCAAAGTGTGCTCATATAGGCGCTGTGGGTGTTCAAGGGCCGTCATCACTCCCCCGAGAATAAAATTTCATTATGTAAACAAACAAGTTGTTGAGGGTGTATCGGCTTGTGTTAGAATGTTAGGGGAGACTGCGAGGAGGTGCTGTTAGGGTTTTGTGTATCTATTTGATATTTGCTGTTCCTTTTTTCCTCTGCATTGATTAAGCCAAGTTTGTCTATCTGTAACGCATATTTTCCAGTCCTGGTAATGTTCTATCATCGAGAATTATGAATTTATTATCAATCTCATATCATACTTATAAAAAAAATCAATACTTTTTCTCTTCCTCGGTTCTCACACGAGTATGGTTCAGGACGCCGATTCGACGGGAGGGCTTTTTCCGCGTGAGAAGGTAATCGGGGTCAAGAACGCAGGAGGTAATAGCCCCGCCGCGCCTCCAACAACCGCCAGCGGAACAGACGGAGAGAAGGCAAAGAAACCCCACCAGGCGGCGGAGGAAAGAGAGAAAGTTCCTAACGCGGTTGCTTGAAATGGCCTTAACCACAACCCGGGCCGGATCACAAGCCACCCTCCAAGAAGGACCTCGTGTACCTCGAAGACTCGCCCGACTTCTGTGTCAGAGATCGAAAACTTGGTGAGTTCCTTTAATGGTATTTTCGTAACTATGATAGTGAGGACAATATCCTTTCCCCGAGGAAAACGAGAATATTAATTATTTTAAATATTCACCCAAAGAGAGGCGGTTCTAGTTCACCGTTTGGCTTTTTTTTTTTTTTATTTTTTCCTCCCTTTTATTTTTTCTTTCTTTTTGTTTTTTTTTTTTCTTTAGTTATTTCGCTCAACTCCCTAATAGCTGCTCGCTAATGGGGCCCTCTATGTTTTTATCAATTCCCTCAGGCATCAAGGGGACGCACGGGGACGGAGGGAAGTGCAAAAACCACAAGAACCAGCATCGCGTGACGGATGTGACACTGGATAGTGCAGCTGCGGCCTCGAGTACCTCCCAAACACAAACCCGCGTAATTCGTAGGGTGCAACGAAAGGTGGTATCCTGTAACTTCCAGTGGGTGCTAGCGGTCCGTGAAAGGGGTGGCAAGCTAAAGACGTGCAAGTACAAGAAGACGACGCACATCTGCTCTTAGTAGGAAAAAGCATTATTCGTAGAACGTGCGAAGACTTCAGGCAGTCGTAGAACGGATGAACGGAAAACGACGGTCAAGAGCTATCCGTGAAGATTCTTCAATGCGTGTTTGTTGAGAAAAGGACCATGGCCCTTAAATTAATTCTACTTAAACATGGATAAGGAAGTGTTTCCTAGGCTGCCTGTCGTATAGTACATTTGAAAATATAAGTTTAATAAGAAGTGACATAATAGAAAAAAAAAAAGAGGCTTTGTCCGGATTTATCTGCCTGCATTTTGTGTTTTTTTTTTTTTTATTTTTTGTTTTTTTTTTTATTTTTTTTTTTTTTATTTTTTTTTTTTTAGTTGGTCGCAAGTCGAAAACATTTGAAAAAGAAACGTAAATAAGATCAAAGCTTTTCGCGGATGCTTCAAGTGTAAATACAAGAATCAGAAAACATCCGTAAACAAACAAAGAAATGTTGATAGGATGATTGCCAAAGACACTTTCATTGAAGAGTGACAGACAATACAACCTTATGT
>NW_028234409.1:30618731-30621231 GCF_977035675.1 Penaeus japonicus | reverse complement strand
GGCAGAGGAGGCCATCGTGCTGCTTGGAATCATAATAAACCTGATAGATACAAGTTTGCTCTATATAATGCAGCTTTAGAAGTGTTACGGCGCTACCAATTGGGGGAAAGAGCAACAGAATGTCAAACAACGCAGAGTTTCTGACAATAAACATTCGCCCTTTTAGACCTGAACATCACGACAAGAAATGCACCGGAAATTTCTTTCACAGTGATGCACTCGACAGTTAATCATCCCCATCCTTCTGCTTCTGATGTTACTTCTTATCTGTCTACGCAACACAATGTTCTGCGAAACATACCGACGAAGCAGCAAAGGGCTGTCACAATTCTTAGGAAGCGACATAAACACGAGAGCCAAGAAGGCCTTCGAAGGCTAAATAAAAGTCTCAAGATGATCCCCGTTTACAAGTGCAGCGACGTTGTGTTTACGGCCGTTCACAGATATTTTCCTGTCTCGCCAACGCTCTTCAGCGTAAACTGATTATAAGTACAGTTAGAAAAAACACACTCCACTCTCCGCTTTTGTATATTTACACACTCTCATAACACCTTAGTTCTTTTTTTATTTTTGTTTGTTTGATATACACCTGGCGCTATCATCAATTCTTCTACAATCACGTGGATTTCACAGGCAGTAAGACATCTTCCTCTTGATTCGACACTTCTGACAGGTGACTTCGCAGCAGAACTTGAAGCGACATCTACAGTTCTCTTCCAACTGTAAACAAAAGAAGATCGTGAGATTATGATTCGAAACAGGAAAATATAGATGTATTATATGTACACAAATCCCCATATTTTGCTGAAGTCCAAAAATGTAAACAAGCCACTCCTGTGTTGGCGACATGCAAATCTCTAATGTTACAACACAGGGGCTGGAGAACCTATGCTATTTTACGATTACACGCTCATAAAATTACGGGGGCATGGCGTCCCTTGCACGTTACAGCTTATCCATCACTAATTAAGGGTCCACACAGCGATAATAAACAAGACGCCCCATGTAAACAAACTGCAATGAAGTTGTTGGAGAGCCTTACTAAAACTTCGTCTCCAGGCTCCTTCCACGCCTTCGTCAAGGGGTTTGCCTCACTCTCTCCCCCACCCTCTCTTCGCAGTGGGGGGTCCCATTCACCCTTACATCATTTCCCTTCGTCTTTTGTCCCTGTTAAGTGTTGGTGAATCACGTGATAGTTATCTGTTGGTTTGCAGCCACTTTCTTCGGCCTTTCAAATAAACTAACGGATGGTACTTGATGGACGATTTGCTCTCTCTCTCTCTCTTTCACTTTCTCTCTCTCCCTCCCTCTTTCACTCTCTCTCTCCCTCCCTCTTTCACTCTCTCTCTCTCTCTCCTTCTTTTCTTCCTCCCCCCACCTACGCTTTACTTCCCCGCCGCTCTTAACCTCCCTCCCTCCCTCCTTCCCTCATTTTCCTCTCTCAAACTACTCCCACGTCTCACTCCCCACGCCTCCTCACTCACTTCCCCTCACACAACGCCCACCTCACTCACCTCCAGTACCTCCTGCCTGATCCCCCGTCCACAGCACATCAGGTCGCAGCCAGACATATCATTGGCGGTTACATTGCACATCCGACCCTGCGTACCTAGGGATCCCGTCCGTTTGTTGGGTCTGTGGGGAGAGATGCTGTTAGTTATGATACCAGTGATAATGATAATAACTGTGATAATGATAATGATTGTGAGGTTACTAATAATGATTGTGAGGTTACTAATAATGATTGTGAGGTTATTGATAATGATTATAAGTTTATGATATATCATATAAATAATGATACTGATAAGATTTGAGGAAATCAAATGAGTAATGGCATAAATGAAATAAGCAATGATTGTTATATTGATTGTAATAAAAATGATGATGATAATAATTTTAACTTGGGATGATATCATGACATTAACGATAATGATCATCATTATTAGCATAATAATGCTAATAATAGTAATAAAACCATAATGGTGGCGATGATAACGACAATTATAATATTACTGCCGATGACAATAATAACAACATTAATGATGATGATAATGATAATATTAACAATGATGATAATAACGTTGAGAAAATAATATCAATAACAAAATTAGTAGTAGTAATAGTAGTGATAATAGTAACAGCAACAGCAATAATCATAATGACAATAATAATGATAATGATGTTAATGGTAATAGTAATCACACAAATTACAACAATAATAGTGATAAAGACAGTAATAATGATAATAGTGATGATATATATAGTAATGATAATGATAATGATGATAATGATACCAATGATAATAATGGTAAAAGTGATAATGATATTGATAATGATGATGAAAATGATAATGATAATGATAACAGCAAAAATGATAATGATGAATCATGATAATGATAGGAACAATTGACCATAATGATCATGATAGCAACAACAAAAATAATAATGATAATGATAATGATAATGGTAAGAATAATGATGGTGATTGTAATACTCATGA
>NW_028234409.1:30571231-30573731 GCF_977035675.1 Penaeus japonicus | reverse complement strand
AAAAAAAAAAAAAAAAAGGTGAGGAGAAAAATAGTCTTGGGTGCGATAGTGAGGCCAGCTGGTGACTCTGCTGCGTAAACTTGCAAGTCTAAATGTTGTTTTGAGGGAAAAAAGCGTAAACATACTGGGAATATTCAGATATTGTGTGTGTGTGTGTATAAACGAGTGGACACACACACACACACACACACATGCACATACACACACACACGCACATACAAACATACACATACACTCACACACGCACATACAAACATACACATACACGAACACACACACACACACACACAAACTCACTCTAAAAAAATAATGTTTTGTGTATTTACAACAAAATGTTCTAAAAAAAAGAAAGATATATGATACCAATAGCAACAACAACAACAATAATGTTAATGATAATTATAATAATGATAATAATTATGATAATGTAATTATGAAATCGCTTTTGCTATTACGACGACTAACGATGATAATAATGATGACAATGATAATAATAATAATAATGATGATGATGATAATTGTGATGATAATGATAATAATGGGGATAATAATAGTGATGATAGTGATAATGATGATGGTAATAGTGATGATAATGATGACAATAATAATAGTGATGATAATGATGACAATAATAATAGTGATGATCGTGATAATGATGATAATAGTGTTGACAATGATAATGATGGTGATAATAATGATGATAATGATAATGATGGTGATAATAATAATGATGATAATGATAGTGATAATAATATACTAGCAATAAATCCAGATAGGAAACGGGATGTACAGGAACCCTAGTTTTTCGAGGAAACAAACAATAAAAAAAAAAATGTTTTCCTTTTCCGTTCAATAAAGTAAAAAGTTAAATGAATAACTGACAAGGTATCATTCCAAGCACAGGAAGGCAAGTACGAAGAATATTATACGAGGTACAAATGGAGGAAAGAAGGTGAAGTGGAAGGGGGGGAATCAAGGGGAAGAAACAGAAGAATGGGATAGTGACAAGACTAAGAGACAGGGATAAAGGGAGGGTCTAAGCAAATATGACAGGGAAATGGGGATGGGACAGGAGTAAATGGCAGGAACAAAGGGTTAATTGAAAGGGGATAAGGGGAAGAAAAGGAGATAGGGGAAAGAGCAGAGATGAAAGGGAAGAGAAAGGGATAGGGAAAGAGACAGGGTCAAGATACAAGAGGAAAGAGCAGGAAATCATCAGACGACTTGTGAAACCACCTCGTAAATTAGGTCATTATCTCTCTCCGTTAACTGATCGTGTTTACAACTGTACGTGTACCCCAGCAGGCAGTGGCTAGAGTGAATGCTCTAGTGAAGGTTTCCCCCTCCCATTCTCCGCCTCGAACCGAGATAACAATCACGGTGGTAGAAAACTTTGGACAGGTATCTGTGATTGCAACCAAGAGGTGTCAGGCTGATTGCTGCTGTGAAGTGGATATATGTCAGCACCTGTGTTTGGGTTTGGGTTTGTGTTCATTAGTACTGTTTCTTTCTTTCTTTCTTTCTTTCCCTTTTTTCTAGTATTTAATCTTTGTTCTTTTGATGTACTGAGTCAGAGGTCGTTACTTTTTGTATTCGTAGATTCACTTATTTTCACATATACTCATGCTCCCTTTTTATGTGCCTTTTCTGAACATGTATATTCTTTCGAATTTTCTGTGTGCGATTCTTCCATGTGCAAGCAATTATGATCGCTCTTGAATGTCCGTGGTTGCTTGCAGATGTGATTGCGTGTTTCAGCTTCCTTTTGCTTGACGTTTACTATGCCATTCTATCATTGTTCTTGAGTTATATTGGTACATTATGGAACAGCTGTTTTATACTGATTTAATTTGAACTTGTTTTAGTGGTTTGTTTTGACTGCTTTGAATAAATTTGATCGCCACACAGGCACGAATTTCGTATCCCTTCTTCTTGAAAGTTGCTGATATCATTGCAAGCGCGCACACACATCTTATCTGATTCTTGCAAGTCTTCGCTTTTCGTCTCTCTTTGCCTGTTTGAGAGACCCACTCTGCAACTGTCTCCTTGCATATGCCGACCCCTCCTGCTTTGCTTGGGTGCAGCTTCTCTCAAATATTTCCTCTTTGCTCTCGTCACGTACATTCAAGCACACAAACTTCCGGATGGTCTGTTTTCTTCTTTTTTCTCTCTTTCTTCGTCTCTCTCTCTCTCTCTCTCTTTCTCTCTCTATTTCTCTCTCTCTCTCTCACTCATTCTCTCTCTCTATTTCTCTCTCTCTCACTCTTTCTCTCCCTCTCTCTGTCTCTCTCTTTCTCACTCTCTCTTTCTTTCTCTCCCTCTCTCTCTGTCTCTCTCTTTCTCACTCTCTTTCTTTCTCTCTCCCTCTCTCTTACTGTCTCTTTCTCTCCACGAACATTTTTTTTTCTCGAAATTTATTCTTTTACACAAAAGCTTCACCAATGAGTGTAAAGCAAACTATCATAGACCCAACATTTTTTTCCACCTTTTTTTCCTCAAA
>NW_028234409.1:30558731-30566231 GCF_977035675.1 Penaeus japonicus | reverse complement strand
CTTATAACGGAATTTGCTGTTGCTGATACCAATAGTAATATTAGTAAGGGAGTAATAATGATGATGGTGGTGATATCAATAATTGCAATTGATAATGATGGACATGATGATGATGATGTTAATGATGATAATGGTGAGTATGATTATACTGATACTAGTAACAATGGTCATGCTGATACTAGTAGTAGTAGTAATAGTAATTATAATAATTTCAACAATAAAAGTGATAATAATGATGATGATGAGGAGGAGGAGAAAGATGATAGTAAAGATAATAATAGTAATAATAATCATGATAATAATAATGATAGACATGATGATAAGACTGATAACAACGATAATGAATATTTGCAAATAAAGTAAATAACAAACAGAAAATGAAGAAAGATATAGAAGAAGGTTAAAGAAAGAGGAAAAAAAAAACACACACACAAAAACACAAATAAAAATACAAAAAAAAAAAAGAAGAAAAGAGAAAGAATAAGGAAAAATAATAAATAAAAAAACAACAAAACACAAAATCCTTGTCCTCCTCGACTCCTCTAAGAGAGTCTAAGGATAGAAATACAAAAAAGAAGAAGAAAAGAGAAAGAATAAAGAAAAACAATAAGGAAAAAAACAACAAACCACAAAATCCCTGTCCTCCTCGACTCCTCTAAGAGAGTCTAAGGATAAAAATACAAAAAAGAAGAAGAAAAGAGAAAGAATAAGGAATAATAATAAAGAAAAAAACAACAAAACAAAATCCCTGTCTTCCTCGACTCCTCCAAGAGAGTCTAAGGATTGATCGACCGCTGACTGACCGCATCTTAAGCAACCTAACCGCTCACCCATGCCATTAATCGCACCAACAAACACACTAACAAACAAACAAGTGTCGAACAAACAACTAGCAACCTCTCCTTGGCTGAAGACGGAGTATCTTGACGACTAAGGAGAAAATCTTCGTCAAAGTCGTCGTAAATTGTTTAAGTGAATCTAAATTAAGATTGTTTGAGTGAATGTTAGGATTTATAAGCTTCGGAGGCATAGGCATTGCTGCTCATTCCTTTTTTTTGTTCTCTTTTTCTTCTGTTTTTTTTTTTCGCTCTTTTTCTCTCTCTCTCCTTTCTTCGTCCCTCTTTCGTTCTTTCTCTCTCTCCTTTTTTCGTCTCTCCTTTGTTCTTTCTCTCCGTTCCTCCTTCGTTTTCCTTCCTTCTTCCTTCTTCTCTCTCTTCTTCATTCTTCCTTCCTTCTTTCCACTCCATAATTCATCCTTCCTCTATCGTTCTTTGTCTCCCTCCCTCCCTCATTCTCTTCCCTTATTGCTTTTCCATGCCTCCTTCATCCCCCTCTCTCTTCTTCTTTCCTATCTCCTTTCCCTTTTCTCCTTCCTATTTTCTATCCCTTCCTCCTCCTTCCTATTTTCTATCCCTTCCTCCTTACTCCTACCTCATCCTTCCTCGCCCCCCCTCTCTCCTTCCACATTCCTTCCTCCTTCCTCCTCCCACCTCCCTCCTCCCACCTCTCTCCTCCTCCCTCCTCCCTCCTCCCTCCTTCCTCCTCCCTCCTCCCCTCCTCCCACCCCCTCCTCCCTCCTCCCTCCTCCATCCTTCCTCTTCCTTCCTCCCACCTCTCTCCTCCCACCTCTCTCCTCCCTCTTTCCTCCCACCTCCCTCCTTCCTCCTTCCTCCTCCCTCCTCCCTCCTCCCACCCCACTCCTCCCTCCTCCCTCCTCCCTCTTTCCTCCTCCTTCCTCCATCCTCCCTCCTCCTTCCTCCCTCCTCCCTCCTCCCTCCTTCCTCGTGATCGAAGAGATGTTTACCTGCAACAGGTTAATGAACCAGGGCGCCCACTGTTGACATTGGGTCTTGAAGAGGGTTGCAGGTAGGTGGGTGGAGGAAGGAGGAAGAAGAAGGAGGAAGGAGGAAAGAGGAGATAGGAGATAGGAGGAGGAAAAATGAGATAGGAGGAGGAAAAAGGAGATAGGAGGAGGACGGAGGAAATAGGAGATAGGAGGAGGAAGGAGGAAATAGGAAATAGGAAGAGGAAGGAGGAAATAGGAGATAGGAGGAGGAAGGAGGAAATGGGAGATAGGAGGAGGAAGGAGGAAATAGGAGATAGGAGGAGGAAGGAGGAAGAAGAAGAAAGAAGGAAGAAGGAGGAAATAGGAGATAGGAGGAGGAAGGAGGAAATAGGAGATAGGAGGAGGAAGGAGGAAATAGGAGATAGGAGATAGGAGGAGGAAGGAGGAAATAGGAGATAGGAGGAGGAAGGAGGAAATAGGAGATAGGAGGAGGAAGGAGGAAATAGGAGATAGGAGGAGGAAGGAGGAAATAGGAGATAGGAGAAGGAAGGAGGAAATAGGAGGAGGAAGGAGGAAATAGGAGATAGGAGGAGGAAGGAGGAAATAGGAGATAGGAGGAGGAAGGAGGAAATAGGAGATAGGAGGAGGAAGGAGGAAATAGGAGATAGGAGGAGGAAGGAGGAAATAGGAGATAGGAGGAGGAAGGAGGAAATAGGAGGAGGAAGGAGGAAGGAGGAAATAGGAGATAGGAGGAGGAAGGAGGAAATAGGAGGAGGAAGGAGGAAATAGGAGATAGGAGGAGGAAGGAGGAAATAGGAGATAGGAGGAGGAAGGAGGAAATAGGAGATAGGAGGAGGAAGGAGGAAATAGGAGATAGGAGGAGGAGGAAGGAGGAAATAGGAGATAGGAGGAGGAAGGAGGAAATAGGAGATAGGAGATAGGAGGAGGAAGGAGGAAATAGGAGATAGGAGATAGGAGGAGGGAGGAGGAAGGAGGAAATAGGAGATAGGAGGAGGAAGGAGGAAATAGGAGATAGGAGATAGGAGGAGGAAATAGGAGATAGGAGATAGGAGGAGGAAGGAGGAAGAAGAAGAAAGAAGGAGGAAGGAGGAAATAGGAGATAGGAGGAGGAAGGAGGAAATAGGAGATAGGAGGAGGGAGGAGGAAGGAGGAAATAGGAGATAGGAGGAGGAAGGAGGAAATAGGAGATAGGAGGAGGAAGGAGGAAATAGGAGATAGGAGGAGGAAGGAGGAAATAGGAGATAGGAGGAGGAAGGAGGAAATAGGAGATAGGAGGAGGAAGGAGGAAATAGGAGATAGGAGGAGGAAGGAGGAGGAAGACTGAAGAAGAGGGAAGAGGACGTTGGTTAATGGACAAGCATTGCACAAAAATTTGCAACTCTGAGATGCGATTATATTGCACAGCGAGATTTTGAAAAGAGGAATGAAATAGATAATAATGACAGGTGAATGAAATCTTAAAAGAATACATAAAAAATCAAGTCCACCATCTCCATATCCCACCTTATTTTCTTACCCACATTTTTCTCAGCAGATGCACAGCCTCAAAAAAAAAAAAAAAAAAAAAAAAAAAAAAAAAGTGATTCACACACAATAATCCTTATCTTCACTGAATTCACTACCATAATCCGACAGTCATTGAAATGAAGTTTCCACTCACAGGCTTTATAAATAACTAAAGCTTTCTTTCAACGAATCGATCTCTTCAGTAAAAAAAAAAAAAAAAAAAAAAAAAAACTTTTATATCAAGTGAAGTATTGACGTGCAAAGTCCGAGTACAGATGATAATTTATATATAGAGTGTTTATTATTCATTGTGGTTAGCTTGCGAAAAGGTGCGATTCTGTCTGTGTATGAGAGGAACGTGTATATATATATATATATATATATATATATATATATATATATATATATATATATATATATATATATATAATATATATATATTTTTTTTTTTTTTTTTTTTTTTTTTTTTTTTTTTTTTTTTTTTTTTTTGTCTGTCTGTCTGTCTGTTGGTTTGGTTGTTTGTCTGTTTCTCGTCGATATGTTTGTGTGTGTTTTGTGTGTTTGTTAGTCTATCTAGGTTGTTGGTCGTCTTTCTTTTCTGTATTTAGCAGTTGTCTAGAATGTCTGTCAGTCTGTCTGTCTCTGTCTGTCTGTCTAATAGCGATAATGATGATGTTCATATTGATAATAATTTGGTTGATAATGATAATAATAATGATATTGATGATAATGATAATAATGAGGATAACAATAATAATAGAGATGATAATAACAATAATAATAGTAATGAAAATGATGAAAACGACAATTATGATGATAGTAATACTAATGATAGGAATAATAAAAATAATGATTATAATGATGATAATGATTATAACACAAATGATGATGATGATGATGATGATAAGAATGAGGAGGATACTAATAATGACAATGATTATGACATAATAAAAGTGATAACAATAATAACAATGATGATAATAATGACGATTATTATACTTATGATGATCGTAATACTGATAATAATAATGATAGTGATAATAATAGTAATAATGATTATAATGATAGTAACTATAACAACCACAACAATAATGATAACAATAAAGATAATAATAATGATAGTAATTATGATAATAACATTGATGATGATATAAAGAAACTAGAATATTGATGATAATGATAACAATTATAATGCTAATGTTAATAATAATAGCAATAATACTAATACATACGAAAATACTAATAATAGATATGATAATTAAGATGACGATAACAAACTATTCATGATAATAATACACCACTACTACTACTTCTGACATTAATGATAACGATAATGCTAACAATGATAATGGCAATAGAATAATTATCACATCCACTTAAGATTAATAAAAAGAAAAGAAAAAAAAATAATCAAAACAAATAAATGAATATATAAACAAAATCAACCGATCAAAGAAACACACACCAACAGATGAATGAACCTCCTTCGACAAAAATACCAAGCAATTCTAGCATTCAAGCAAATCAATAAATCAAGATGCAAATGAAACCCCAGGCACCTCATCTAACGTGACATCACAGCACAACGCACTTAAGCCAGTAAGCCACACGAGCTAGGCAAGGAAGCCTCACCAATCAGTGTTTTTTTTTTTTGTTTGTTTCTTTTTTTTTTTTTTTTTTTTTTTTTGTGATGATCGGTTTTCAAAGTATTGCGGCTGGACTTCACCACATCCTCATCACCACAGGCTGCGGGCGGGTGCAAGATGATGCCTCTTATCAGGGGTATATTGAGTACTCCTCTTGGGCGTGGGCGTGAGGTGTGTTGTGGTGGGGGTTTGTGAAGGAGGGGGAGGAGGGGGGAAGGGGGAGGAGGGGGTTGGTATGGAGTGGTGGTGTGGGGTGGAATGCGGGTGAGATGGAAGGTGTTATGGGTGTGAGAGGGGAGGCTGGGAGGGGGAAGGTTAGGTTGGGGGGGGGGGAAAGAAGGGTTGGGAGGGGGGTAAGGTGGAGTTAGGAGAGGGGGGAAGGTAGGGTTATGAGAGGGGGGAAGGTAGGGTTAGGAGAGGGGGAAGGTGGGGTTAGGAGAGGGGGAAGGTGGGGTTGGGAGAGGGGGAAGGTAGGGTTAGGAGAGGGGGAAGGTGGGGTTAGGAGAGGGGGAAGGTGGGGTTGGGAGAGGGGGAAGGTAGGGTTAGGAAAGGGGGAAGGTGGGGTTGGGAGAGGGGGAAGGTAGGGTTAGGAGAAGGGGGAAGGTAGGGTTAGGAAAGGGGGAAGGTGGGGTTGGGAGAGGGGGAAGGTAGGGTTAGGAGAAGGGGGAAGGTAGGGTTAGGAAAGGGGGAAGGTGGGGTTGGGAGAGGGGGAAGGTAGGGGTTAGGAGAAGGGGGAAGGTAGGGTTAGGAAAGGGGGAAGGTGGGGTTGGGAGAGGGGGAAGGTAGGGTTAAGAGAGGGGGAAGGTGGGGTTGGGAAGGGGGAAGGTGAGTTAGGAGAGGGGGGAAGGAGGGTTAGGAGAGAGGGGGAAGGTGGGTTAGGAAAGGGGGAAGGTGGGGTTGGGAGAGGGGGAAGGTAGGGTTAGGAGAAGGGGGAAGGTGGGTTAGGAAAGGGGAAGGTGGGGTTGGGAGAGGGGGAAGGTAGGGTTAGGAGAAGGGGGAAGGTAGGGTTAGGAAAGGGGGAAGGTGGGGTTGGGAGAGGGGGAAGGTAGGGTTAGGAGATGGGGGAGGGTGGGGTTGGGAGGGGGGGGAGGTGGGGTTGGGGGAGGGGGAAGGTAGGGTTAGGAGAGGGGGAAGGTAGGGTTAGGAAGGGGGAAGGTGGGGTTGGGAGAGGGGGAAGGTAGGGTTAAGAGAGGGGGAAGGTAGGGTTAGGAGAGGGGGAAGGTGGGTTGGAGAGGGGGGAAGGTAGGGTTAGGAGAAGGGGGAAGGTAGGGTTAGGAAAGGGGGAGGGAGGGGTTGGGAGAGGGGGAAGGTAGGGTTAGGAGAGGGGGGAAGGAAGGGATGGGAAGGGGGAAGGTGGGGTTGGGAGAGGGGGAAGGTAGGGTTAGGAAGGGGGAAGGCAGGGTTAGGAAGGGGGAAGGTGGTTGGAAGTAGGTAAGAGAGGGGAAGGTGGGGTTGGGAGGAGGGAAGTTGGAGTTGGGGGAAGGTAGGGTTAGGAGAAGGGGGAAGGTAGGGTTAGGAAAGGGGAAGGTGGGGTTGGGAGAGGGGAAGGTAGGGTTAGGAGAGGGGGAAGGTAGGGTTAGGAAAGGGGGAAGGTGGGGTTGGGAGAGGGGGAAGGTAGGGTTAGGAGAAGGGGGAAGGTAGGGTTAGGAAAGGGGGAAGGCGGGGTTGGAGAGGGGGAAGGTAGGGTTAGGAGAAGGGGGAAGGTAGGGTTAGGAAAGGGGGAAGGTGGGGTTGGGAGAGGGGGAAGGTAGGGTTAGGAGAAGGGGGAAGGTAGGGTTAGGAAAGGGGGAAGGTGGGGTTGGGAGAGGGGGAAGGTAGGGTTAGGAGAAGGGGGAAGGTAGGGTTAGGAAAGGGGGAAGGTGGGGTTGGGAGAGGGGGAAGGTAGGGTTAAGAGAGGGGGAAGGTGGGGTTGGGAGAGGGGGAAGGTGGAGTTAGGAGAGGGGGGAAGGTAGGGTTAGGAGAAGGGGGAAGGTAGGGTTAGGAAAGGGGGAAGGTGGGGTTGGGAGAGGGGGAAGGTAGGGTTAGGAGAAGGGGGAAGGTGGAGTTAGGAGAGGGGGGAAGGTAGGGTTAAGAGAGGGGGAAGGTGGGGTTGGGAGAGGGGGAAGGTGGAGTTAGGAGAGGGGGGAAGGTAGGGTTAAGAGAGGGGGAAGGTAGGGTTAGGAGAGGAAAAAGGGTTGAGAAGGAAATATGGAAAGGGGTAAGGGGCGGGAGAGGATGAAAGTGGATGGGGATGAGTGGCTAGGTACGGCGTGTGTGTGTGTGTGTGTGTGCAAGTATATGTGTGTGTGTGTGTAAGAGTGTGCGTGTGCGTGTGTGCGTAAGTGTGTGTGTGCTTGCAGGACTGAGAGAGGGCAGTGAAGTTATAAGAAAAATCTATCGTCTTCAGGTTACAAGAGCAATCCCAAAGTTAGCCAAGCACGAATTCATTACAAGAAGCACCTAATCAATTGTTGTTTACGTGGGTCTTGTTTTCTCCTTTTTTTATTCATCGCTGATAAAGTCTTGAAGTAATACAAGTCGGTTTGTAAGAAGATCTCGTTA
>NW_028234409.1:30551231-30553731 GCF_977035675.1 Penaeus japonicus | reverse complement strand
ATTTGAATTAGTTATACACGAAAGGATGAATTATTGTAGACATATAAGCAAACTGGCATCTTGTATCATATATCATCTCATCCATCATAATCAAACTGATACAAATATTCGTACATGAAATCATGTATAAATGCACACACATACGCGCGTACACATACAAAAACGTACACCTAAATACAACACACACGCGCGTACACACACAAACACACACGAGAGCGCAATCAAACACATAAAAAGCACTAACAAAACACATCAAAAACACAAACAAAAGACAACAAAAACACTAACAAAACACACCAAAAACACTAACAATACACACTCACACACAAACAAACACAAACACAAACACACATTCAAAGCCAACAAACATACAGACAGACATATACCAATGAAGACAAACGAATATAACCACGCATAAATAATGAGAGACAGACAGACAAACACGTACATATAATAAGCGAATAAAAGTGGCTCGACAAGAGTTCATGCCACGCTATTCATGACACTTAAACCCCATGTGTCTCGCTCTCTCAAAACAAATTGAAAAATGGTCATGAGGAAATGACCCTCGAAGGAAAAATCACCTCTTGGCACCCCCTTACGCAATCCCCCGAGGTGTCAAGGAGGTGAAAAGGGAAGGGGTAGGGGAGGGGAAAGAGGGGGAGAGGGAGAGGGAGAGGGAGGTTGGATGCCAAGGGTCGGAAGGGACGATGAGGGAGGGGAAGAGGGGGAAGAAAGAGGAGAGGGGAAAATGGGAGAGAGTAAAGGAGGTTGTATGCCAAGGGGTTTGGGAGTAGGAGCGACGAAGAGGGAGGGGAGAGAGGGGGGAAGAAGGGTAAGGGGAGGTTGTATGTCAAGATGGAGGTGGAGAGGGAGGGGGAAGAGGAGAGGGGGGGGGGGGTGTATGCCAAGAGGGAGGGGGAGAGGGAGGGGGAGAGGGGGAAGAGAGGAGAGGGGTAGAAGGGGAGGGAGGAGTTGTATGTCAAGAGGGAGGGGGAGAGGAGGAAGAGAAGAGAGGGGAAGTAGGGGAGGGGATGGTTGTATATCAAGAGAAAGGGAGAGAGGAGGGGGAAGGGGAGGAAGAGAAGAGATGGGAAGAAGGGGAGGGGAGGTTGTATGCCAAGGGGTATAGGAGCGACAAAGAGGGAGGGGATAAAGGGGGAAGAGAGGAGAGGGGAAGAAAGAGGTTAGGAGCAGGTGTAGGAGTAGAAAAGACGAAGAGGGAAAGGGGAAGGGGAAAGGAGGGGAGGGGAGAGGAGGGGAAGGGAAGGGAGAGAATGAGGCAAGTCAAGTGGCAAAGAGGAGAGTGAAAGAGGGGATGGGATAGGTAGGAAGAAGAAAGAGGGAGAGAGAGAGAGAGAGAGAGAGAGAGAGAGAGAGAGAGAGAGAGAGAGAAAAGTCGGAGAGCAAAGGGTATGAAACTAAGAATAGGAGGTAAGGAGAGGGGAGTTAGGGAAGTGGGGGTTGAGGTGGTGGGGTGGAGGTGTGGAGGGGTGGAGGGGTGGAGGGGAAGGGTGCTCACATACAACGTCCTATTGTATCTTGCGCACTGGTGATCTAGATTTATGAAATGTGGTTTTGTCTCTTCGTGATCGTCTGCTTCATGGGGCGAGGGTGTGCGTCGAAGGGCGAAGAGGGGTCTGAGGAAGATAGATAGATAGAGAAAGAGAGAGAGAGAGAGAGAGAGAGAGAGAGAGAGAGAGAGAGAGAGAGAGAGAGAGAGAGAGAGAGAGAGAGAGAGAGAGAGAGAGAGAGAGAGAGAGAGAGAGAGAGAGAGAGAGAGAGAGAGAGAGAGAGAGAGAGAGAGAGAGAGAGAGAGAGAGGGATAGCTAGACAAATAGATAGATAGACAGATAGATAGACAGACAGACAGATAGATAGATAAATAGATAGGAAAAGACAGACAGACAAACAGAGAGAGAGAGAGAGAGAGAGAGAGAGAGAGAGACAGAGAGAGAGTGAGAGTTATATAAATAGATAGATAGATAGATAGATAGATAGATAGATAGATATGCAGACAGACATATAGATAGATGGATAGATAGATAGACAGACAGACAGACAGACAGACAGATAGATAGATAAATAGATAGAGACAGACAGACAGACAGACAGTCAGAGAGACGGAGAGAAAGAGAACGAGAGAGACAGAGAGGAACAGACAAATCTCTACCAAGCGCACTCTTTACACTTAGTAGCAATATACTCCCAAGACTCCAAAGACTACAAAGACTACAAAGGTACTTGATGGCAGAGGAGATGACGAGGTGATGCCGTGTCAAGAGGCGGCAAATGGGACGGTTGTTCGTCGGCAAGTGTCAGGCGACCATGACCCATCGTCTTCATTTCTTACCCTCTTCTTCTCCTTTTTCGCTTTCTTTGATCTCTACTTTCTTATTTTGTGGGTTTGAGTCTTCTTTTTTTTGGTATCATTTGTTGATTTTTTTATTTTTTTTTCTTGTAAGCTTTGTTCGGCTCTCTGCTTCTTCTTCTGCGATTC
>NW_028234409.1:30521231-30526231 GCF_977035675.1 Penaeus japonicus | reverse complement strand
CTCTCTCTCTATATATATATAATATATATATATATAATATATATATATATATATATATATATATATATGCTTACATATATATATATATATATATATATATATATATATATATATATATATATATATATATAAGTATATATATTTTTACATATATATATATATATATATATATGTATATATATATATTTATATATACATACACACACACACACACAAACACACACACACACACACATTATATATAACATTTCGGTGTAATAGTGCATAAGCTAGAAACACACACACACACACTGATAACTGTTCTCGGAAATGATACATCAATAACTCACTAATACAGATACTATTGTCCTCCTTTGCATGACTGAAGCAACGTATCTCTAGGTACAAAGCTCACTTTATTTCAGTACTTAGAAAGAAAGCATTGCAGTACTGCCCTGTTTGGGATCTTTCGAGATTACCGAGATAAGAATCATGCATGCAGTGAACATAGCCTTTTTTCAGACGAATCTGAGTCTCCACCAAACCCTTTGAAATTTTGAAATCTTGTTAATTTTTAGTTTCAATGATGGGAACTTTAGGCAATGCTTTTATTATACTATTAATATTTGCTATTTCGTGCCTCGATATCTTAGCTGAATAGTTACTATATATATATATATATATATATATATATATATATATATATATATATATATATATATATATATATATATATGATACAGTTATGAGGAAATGATAGATGTCCGGTATATGTGTATGGGAAAAATATTAAATGAGAAACTAAAAAACAAATTGAATTACATATCTGTGCTTGTGCTCGTGTGTGTATGTGTGTGTGTGTGTGTGTGTTTGTAAGTGTGTGTGTTTGTATGTGTGTCTGTGTATATGCATGCGTGTGCGCTAAATGCTCGTACATATAATCATGTATATAAGCTAAGCATTACCACCTCTGCCTCCTCCATCCCCTCCCTCCAGCCAGAGTTCGCAGCCATAATTCACATCCTCTCGTTGCCACCGAAGCTTCCGTCGGCTTGCAAGCGAGACAGACAGGGCGGCGTGCAACATTCCTCCGGCCAAAGGGTTGCGAAGTGTCAAAACCCGGCTGCGTTGATGTCCACCCTGGCTAAGAGCAGGTCCGACCAGCGCCACCGCACAGTTATTGCACGGAGACCGGAATGTAGCGCGACAGGTCACCTGTCCCACTTCTTCACTAGCAGGCAGCCTTTTTTTTTATCTTTTTTTCTTTCTTTTTGGTGCATGTTTGCCTCTTTTTTTCTGTTGTTTTTGTTTATTTCCCTCCCGTCAGATGCATTGCCTGGTATACGCTACAGTGCGGGAAGGTCAGAGAAAGATATACAAGCTCGGGCACTTCTTTCTTCTTCCGCTTGTTTCTTCAGCATGTCATAATCTTTATCGATAGATATAGCGTCATTATCAGTATTATTATATATTTTTTTATAGTTATAGGATTAGTGGTATTAACTACAGCAATATCGTCATCATCCTTTTCCGTCTCCTCTTGTTCTCCTCCTCTCCACTATCAGCTCCATCTCCTCCACCTCCACCTCCATCTCTACCTCCACCTCCACCACCACCCCCACCACCACCTCCACCACCACCTCCACCTCTCCCACCACCCCCACCCCAACCCCTACCCCCAGTCCCCCACCTACACCTCCTCTCCCACCACTTCCCCTACCTCCTCCTCCTCCTCCTCCTCCTCCACCACCTTTTCCCATGTGTCACCCCTTTGCCCTGTGTTGCTACCAAATACACGTGGCCTCCTGAGTGTCCCCCACTAGATGCTATCGCGAAATCCCATCAGGTCGACCTACCATAGAGTGTGATGATTCTCCCGTTAAACCCGCGCTCTTGTGGTTCTCCCGTAGTGGTGAGAAGGAGAAGGAGATACGATACGCCTCTACATGGGATCTGGGTTAGAATTGTATCCATAGCAAAAGGAAAGTGAATGCATTGAAAATGTTGATGGTGATTGATCTTAAAAGAGATGGAATTTTCCCTTGGATGAGTTTGAATGTTGATGTTTTTTATTTCTCTTAGCGGTAGATGAGATTGAGAAAATAATATGTGTATTATACAATATCTGTGAAAAAATTAAATATTAGAGCTTCACTATACACTAGCGTATAAACACTCTCCATCATTACTAGCAATATTGGATTTGAAAATACATTTACACTAACCATACACGCCAAACAGAATTACAAGCAGACTGCTAATCTAAAAAATATATATATCTATAATACTAGATACTTTAGAAGCCGGAAGTTAACACGAAATTGTGACCATATTTCTGAAGGTCATAGTACAGGATTTTTATAGGCTTTCAAAACTTTCGTGTGAGTTACTTTCAGTTTTCATCATCACTACCGTATTTTCGAATCATTTTCCCTATATTTTTAAGACATTTCATCAAAGGCAAAGAAACGACGTATAGGTAAAGACGGATATTGCATTATCATTTCCTTTGCATTTCATGACTTTGAAGGTATTTAGAATATCGCACAGAATGATACAATTTTTATTTTATTTATCTATTTATTCATTTTTATTTTTATTATTATCATTATTATTATTATTCTTTATTTTTTCGTTAACGTCAGATTTCACTAGATCTTTTAAATGACTTCGTAGGGGGAAAAAAACCGCTTACATCCTCGTAGAGAACTATTGATATATATTTTTTTATCTATTTTTCCAGAGCAGATTTGAAATTGCATGATGACGTAACTTTTAAAAGAGATGTCACGTACGTACAAAGAAAATACGGTGATGCATTCGTTGGTACCTATTAGTTAGTATTCACAGAATACAAAATCATCCAATAGAAAATAGAATCATTTCAAAGAAGATCAAATCATTAAATAGAACAGAACAATTCTACAGAAAATAAAATCATTTTATAGATTACAGAATCATTCAATGAAATATAGAATTCAATATAATATCAACTTATTCAATATGATATAGAATTATTCAATAGAACATTGATTCATCAATAGAAAATCGAACCATTCAATAGAATACAAAATCACTCATTAGAATAAAGAATAAATAAATATAGAACAATTCAATAAAATGTTGAATCATACAATAGATAAATAAGCATATAGAATAATCATATGGAATATAGAATCCTTTAATAGAATATAGAATCATTCAGTTATAGAATTATTTAAAATAATATAGAATCATTCAGTTATAGAATTATTTAAAAGAAGATAGAATTATTAAGTTATAGAATTATTTAAAAGAATATAGAATCATTCAGTTATAGAATTATTTAATAGGATATAGAATCATTCAATTTAATATAAAACCATTCAATATAATATAAAATTATTCAATGTAATATGAAATGATTCATTAACATATCAAATCATTTAGTAGAATCATTTAACAGAATATAGAATCATCAATACACCTTTTACATCAACAAGCCTTAAAGTTACTCTACCTTCATCACTATTCCTACGTACCCCCACCTCCACCCCCCCACCCACCCACCCCCGAGTGTAATGCTTGGGTCAACAGAATGTCACTGTGGGGCCTGACCTTCGCGTGGCCGCACTGCCCTTCGCTGACCTTTGCATTCAAAAGGCAATAGTGTGGTTAGCTGCAAGACGTATGCCTTGTTAATACAGATTAATCTAACAAGCGACACGTTTATGGTATGTCACTATCGTGGAGCGGACATGTTGGATTGTGTGGTGATGTATTTTTGTAGTGCCTACGTGGAGGAGTGTATGTGTGGGTGTGTCTGGTTGTTTATATAGGCGCACGCGCGTGTGTGTGTGTGTGTTTGTGATTGCGTTTATGTAGGTATGTCTATGTATTTGTGTTTGTTTGTGTGCACGCGCGTGTAGGTGTTCATGTGCATGGATGCGTTTGTCTGTGTGTGTGTGTGTGTGTTTTTTTTTTTTTTTGTGTGTGTGTTTTGTGTGTGTGTGTGTGCGTGTGTGTGTGTGTGTGTGTGTCTGTGCATATGTGTATATGCACGTGCAGGTCGGCTAAGGACCTACGTCTGCTCACCAACGTATGTTTACGGAGGATCCGAGCAAACATGCCATTGGTGGCTACATGTGCGTTCGTGAAAGCGTGCGTAGGTGTCTGTGTGAGTGTGTGTAGACGGAGTGATGCGCATGTACGTGTTCCAATGTCTCCTTGTACAGCTGCAGGATTTATGTGTCTGTGAGCTTTGCTTATGCTGATTACACAAGGGCATTCAATGTTTACATCAGCAACGGGATATAAACGACCTGTAAACAGTAAATATACAGGGATAATCATCGTGTTACTCCATAAAAACAGTATCTCACTCGTTCGTCTTCTCTGGCTGAAGACTCTCACAAATTCTTGATGTGAGCTTGTTTGTCCATTTTTTACATTGTCTTCGAATCCTAAAATCCTTATCATATTCCTGCCATTATCCTGCTATCACATTTAGAATAATAATGGAACAGCCATCTGGGTAACGATACACTTTCTTTCACTTTTAATTAAAGGGCAGGCGAGCTCTCTGTCTGGAGGCTGAGGTTATAGGGAAGATGGGAAAAATGTATTACTAAGGAAGAGTTATGTGTGTGTGTGTGTGTGTGTGTGTGTGTGTGTGTGTGTGCGTGTGTGTGTGTGTGCGTGTGTGTGTGTGTGTGGGTTTGTGAGCGTGTGTTTAAAGAATGGAAAGGACCAAAGCTGAAACTTACCTTTAAGCTCGTGACGCCCACGCCTACTTACCCTGGATTTTGGGTTAAATCCTTTCTCCGTGTTCGGAGAGTTTATTCGGATATTTGTCTCTCGTCAATCTAATCTATTCATTCACACTCGTGTCATAATTCCTTACTATTCTATTACACCCAAAATAATGATCACATCCAGCATAAAAGCGCTTTGCAAAGTCGACACGTTGTACGCGGATCTACTAAACAATTTTCCATCTGTGGTGTAACAAGAGATAAGCCCGCGCTCTCTCGCTGCCACTA
>NW_028234409.1:30503731-30508731 GCF_977035675.1 Penaeus japonicus | reverse complement strand
GCAACACATGGGTAGGCCTGTGACGGGAGGTTGGTGGGGGGGGGGGGCGGAGGGTTTGGCTTAATTATCTATTTGGTTGTTTCTTTGTTGTTGTTTTTGTGTTGGTTGTTATGGCCGTTGTTATCATTATTGTTATTATTTTCTATTGTGTTCATTAACATTATCATTATTACCATTTTCATTGTGGTTATCATTATTGTGAACTTCATTATCAATATGATAAGTGTTATTGTTATCATCACCAACTTTATCACCATTATCATCGTTATTATCATTAGCATCATTGTTATTGTTGTTTATCTTTACTACCATTACCACCACCATTATCATTATCATATTTACTATCACTATTATCAATACTATTACCTAATATATAATTCCAACGACAACAACAACAAAAAACACAGATGAAGGCAAAGGAAATCATAATAACAACCAGAGAAAAAGAGGAAAAACAGTAAAGAAAAAGAAAAAAAAAAGAAAAAAAAGAAAAAGAAAAAGAAACAAGTAGCCTAAGAACCGAACCAACTACCTTGTATTCGTTAGTCGCGTCCGTAAGTAAGGAGACGGAGCACTAATTACAAAGCAGATTTAAGTAACAGTGATTTTAAGCAGATTGCTGTCGGTAAAACTAGTTACGTAATTACAGGGACGGAAGGCAAGGAAGTCTAAATAGCGGCACTTAAAGAAATATTTATTTATATATATGTATTTTTTTTTTATAAGTAGTAGGATTGTTCTTGAAGTTATCTGGATGAAGATGGGAGGAGTGCTATGAAGTGCGGTAAAAAGAGAAAGGAAAAAGAGAGAAATAAAGAGAGAGAAAGAGAGATGGAGAGAGAGAGAGATGGAGAGAGAAAGAGAGAGAGAGATGGAGAGAGAGAGAGAGAGAGAGAGAGAGAGAGAGAGAGAGAGAGAGAGAGAGAGAGAGAGAGAGAGTAAGAGAGAGAGAGAGGAAAAGAAAGAGAGAGAAAGAGAAAGAGAGATAGATAGATAGAGAGAAAGATGGAGAGAGAAAGAGAAAGAGAGAGAGAGAGGAAAAGAAAGAGAGAGAGAAAGAGAAAGAGAGATAGATAGAGAGAGAGAGAGATGGAGAGAGAAAGAGAGAGAAAAAGAGAAAGAAAGAAAGAAAAAAAAGTAACAGAGAAAGAGACAAGAAAAGTTATCAGGTGGATATAAGTGGCACATGACGTCATCGCCAAGGAAATTTCAAGCTACGAAGGGGCGAGAAACTCGACTCATAAATCATGCTAATGGGTGTTACTGGAACCATTCGAGAGTGCGGCAGCGGCGGGACAAGGGAGCTACTTAATGGGACGTGACAACAGGTAACTAACTGTATTTCAGAGGCTAAGGGTCACTGTGATTTAGATAAAAGTAAAAAATATTTGGATAAAGTGGCGTATAAGCATGGAGAACCGGGAACTTATTCTATACATATGTACATAGAAGGTTACATATAAAAACATATAAGAGGAAAATGTTTAACTACGTTTTAGAGTTTTGAGTTCCGCAATAGTTCTTTGGTACATATCATTCTGTCATGGTATGAATAAAAGGAAACCGGATGTAGATTAGCGTATAAAATGTTCTCATCTGTTACTCCGTTTCCGCTTTGACGTCTCATTTTGGATCAACTCTTAACCAATTTTGCTTAGGCACGTTTTCCCCGCAGCCCTTCTATTTAGCTTTCTCTCTGCGTTTCTGTTTATGTCATTTTGTTTGTCTCTGTGTCTCTATCTCACTGTCTGTATCTGTCTTTCTGTCTCTCTGTCTTCCTCTCACTCACTCACTCTCTCCATCTCTCTCTCTCTCTCTCTCTCTCTCTCTCTCTCTCTCTCTCTCTCTCTCTCTCTCTCTCTCTCTCTCTCTCTCTCTCTCTCTCTCTCTCTCTCTCTCCCTCCCTCCGTCCTCTCCACCCTCCCTCCTCTAACCTCTCAGCCTCTACCATTACTATTACTTTCCGTCAACGTCAGAATCCATACAGCCAGCTGGTGTATCGCCGTCTTATACACAGACACAGACACACACAGACACACACACACACACACACATATATATACACACACACATACATACATATATATATATATATATATATATATATATATATATATATATATATATATATATATATTCTCTTTTTCAATTACCCAAAACTCAATTATCTTCCGAGATTTAAATTACCCATAGAACTTCCATAAACGTTTACGTCAGGCCATTTGACATACATGCACGTCAATATTCAATTAGCTATCAGAGCCGTGTCTTAAACGACGGCCGGAAGTGGTATTTTGCACACGACCTGAGTATTGTTTGGGTATTTGCAAAGCCTCGCGTGCAATCACCCAGCTCTCACAACGCTTTAGAGCCACCGCACGCCCCCTACCCCCCCCCCCCATCACAGCTACATCAAGTATTCCTCGAGCGCTACATCAAGTAGTCCTCGAGCGCTACATCAAGTAGTCCTCGAGCGCTACATCAAGTAGTCCTCGAGCCAGAAATCCAGCAGATTTCATCGGGCAGAAATTATATCCCCGCCGCAAAGACCTCAACGACAGCCGGGGATATTGTCGGCCGCCCGTGGGAGTACCGGGGCTGTCTTCGGCTGTCAGGCAGAGAGAGCTTCGGCCGCTGAGTGATAGCTGCTATTATGGCCCGCGCTGTCATCTCCGTCGGGAATAAAGATGTAGGTTAACTCTCGCATCCTCTGGTGCTACGGCGTCTCTGCCATTACTGTTCACGCCTGATTTAGAGCGTGTGCGGGGCGTGTAGTTTGGTGGGAGGAGGGGCGGGCGGGAGGGGGAGGAGGAGGGAGGGGGTGGAGGAAGAGGGGGGGTGGAGGAAGAAGAGGGGGATGGGGAGGGAGGGATGGGAGAAGAGGAAGGAAAGTGAGGGAGGGAGGGGTGGAGGAAGAAGGTGGGGGGCAGAAGAGGGGGATGGGGAGGGAGGGATGGGAGAAGAGGAAGGAAAGTGAGGGAGGGAGGGGTGATGGGGAGGTGCGGGAGGGAGGATGGAAGAAGAGGAAGGAAAGTGAGGGAGGCAGAGGAAGAGGGTTACGGAAAGGGAAGGGAAGGGTGGAGGAAGAGGAGGAGGGAGAAAGGGAGCATGAGTAAAGGACGTGGAGGAGGAGGGGAAATGAGAGGGAAGAAGGTGGAGGTGGAAAAGAAAAGGAAGGGTGGAAGGGGAAGGAGAAGGAGAGGTTGGGGTGGAAGTGGAAGAAGTGAGAGGAGGTGGGGGAAGAAGAGGGAAGTGTGGGAACAGAAGTGATAGATCGGAGAAGGAGACAGATAACAACAATTCAGGTCCTTTTTTTCCCCCTTTTTTTACCAGAGGACAGATGTAAAACATTGACAATGATCATAAAAAAGAATAGTCTTGAATATGAGGATAATGATAATTGCTTTTACCAAAAATTAATAAAAGCATAATGATACTACTAATGATGATAATGGTAATGAATAAATAGGATCATTCTCTATGGAATATCTCAATGTTTTCCTCAAACCGTCCTGCAACTGTTGATATCCTCAACCCTAATACTCAATAACTGATAATATCAATAGACAATAATTCTCTTGTATTCCATCGAACGCAAGACATTATTCAACGATGTCCGCTAGACGGTCTGGCTTCAAGAGCAATCCTACTTCTTAATTTTCTGTGGCACGTGTTTTAAGATGAGAAATATGAGATTTGAATTATTTTCCTAATATTTTTCTTCTTCTTTCTCCTTCTCTACCTTCCCTCCCTTTCCAACCTGATGAACTCCTATTCATTTTTATAATCTCCTTCTCCTTCCTTTCCTTTTCCCTTTCCCTTCCCTTTCTCCTTCTCTTCCCCCTTTTCTTTTTCTTCTTCTTCTCCTCCTCCTCCTCTTCTTCCTCCTCCTCCTCCTCCTCCTCCTCCTCCTCCTTCTCCTTCCTTTCCTTTTCCCTTCCCCTTCCCTTTCTCCTTCTCTTCCCCCTTTTCTTTTTCTTCTTCTCCTCCTCCTCCTCCTCTTCCTCCTCCTCCTCCTCCTCCTCCTCCTCCACCACCTACTCTTCTCCTCCTCCTCCACCTCCTCCTCCACCACCTCCTCTTCACCTCCTCCTCCTCCTCCTCCCCCTCCTCCTTCTCCTTTTGACTGAGATAGCACTGCACTAGAAAAGTGGCTAATTTCACTTTCGCTAAGGAATTTGGAATGTTTTCTTTGGCATTGCAATGGTTCATTAAGTGCATGTGTTGCAGAAGACTTAAGGGGACGAGATTATTGAGAAGCATTACGTATCTTGTTTTTGTTCTGCAATTTGCGTAAGCGTGTTTTTTTGTTGTTGTTTGTTTTATGTTCAACTGTTCATTCATCTTTTTTTTTTCCAAGTAAGATGTTGCTTATTGCTCCAAAAGTATATATAGTTCCAAGAAATCGCTTACGGCATATTTCACGCGACGCTAATTCCGTTTTTATTGTTAGCATTCTTCTTGCTATTATTATAATTTTCATCTTTATTATCATTATGGTTATTGTTATCATTGTTGTTGCTAGCATTATTGTTAAAATTTTCACCATTATTATCAATATCATTATTACCATTATTTTATAATTATTGTTGTTATTATCATTATTATTGTTCTCATCATTTTTATACATTTATTTATTATCACTATTATTGTCATTATTATCATCATTCCCCCTCTCTATTACATATCATTATCGTTTCCTTTTACAATATCATCCGTCATCCGTCATCTATTCCCCGGTCGCTCATCCTCCCTGCCCTTTCGCCACCAAATGTTTGCGAATGTGTCTTTCCCCGCGTGCTTTTCTTCCCCGTCCTTATCTGCAGAACATCTATTAAAAAAAGGCTCCACAAAGACAACATTCTTTTCTTTTAGTCGAGGAGTACAGATGGTTCAGGTGTATTGATTTGGTATTTTCCTTTTTACACTCGCTTGCTATGCTGACATTTAGTTTCGAGCTTCTGCTGACAGATGGCTCTCTCCAATATCTGTGCCATCTG
>NW_028234409.1:30488731-30491231 GCF_977035675.1 Penaeus japonicus | reverse complement strand
AATATCTCAACTACACCCCCCCCACCCTTAATACTACCCCACTCAACCTTTACCCTACCTACTCCTCACTCTCTCCCTCCCACCATATACACACTTCCTAAAACTACAATAATCACTACCTCCCATAATAACAATCATTAACCTTAAACTCAGTTGAGCTATCAACGATATATATAACCCTTAAAACTCATTCCTCCAAATAATCAAACATTCGAAACTCACGATTGATCTTCAATCCTAACCCCCAATTATTATCCCGTGCACTCACCTAAGATCTCCATGTTTACCCCCCCCCCCCATATCCCTCAACCATACTCCAGTACAACCCCACAAATCACCCCCAGCCCCCTCCCCCAATAAACCCGCACCCACCAAGTACATCATAACAACATTACCCCCCGCCATTCACACCATCCTATCTGCACAACAGAGACCCGACTAACACCAGCCCCGGCCCCCCCACCCCCCCCCCCGCTCCACCCGCCACCTCCCCGACTCACACCCCCCCCTCCACAGCAAGAGGTGGGTCCCCTCTGCCTTATCTGCCATCGAGCGAATATGCAACAAGTAAAAGCAGAAGAGGAAGAAAAGAACCCGTACGTGCACACTACGTCGAGCGGCAGCTAACCTGAGTCGCAGAGTATTGTATCTCACGTCGTCTGCGGGATCTTCCCTAATGGATCTTTTGCACTGGCACGAGACGTCTTTACAGTGTTGATTGATACTTGCAACATGGTCTTCAGAATTTGACGGATTAAGAACACTCCTTAAAAGGTTTTAGTCACTGATGTCAAAGTTACTATGGGTCATTTGGACATTTTGGATGTTTGTCCTTTGGTTTTTCGTATGTTTTTTTGTTTGTTATTTTTGTTTTTTTCTTTGTATGTAAACCAATCCCTACTATCCTACTGGCTTATCTAAGAATGAGGTTCTGATGACACCTCCAAAAGGCAGTACTCACCACCACAGGGCGTGTGCGAACTCGCAGAAGAGAATCTCCAGAAGCAAACACAAGAGAAGGAACTTTGGTGCCATAGTCTCCCTAGCGCTCTTCGGGAACCAAAAGTTTATAAAAGAGGAGGGTTGGTTCTCTTTCTCTCTCTCTCTCTCTCTCACTCTTTCTCACTCCCGCTTTCTCGCTGCTGAGCTGTCGTTCACCGTTTCCTAATTTCAGGGGAAGCGGAGTGAGCTTATGGAATATATTTATGTTGACATATTTCTTTTCTTTTTCTATTTTCAGTTTTGTTCTATGTCAAAACCACAAGATATGTGAGTTTGTGGTCAAGTTGAGAATAAAATGGGAAGGAGCTGTCCAAAAACCGAAGTGGAATCACAGGAATCTGTTATTGCAAAATATAAGGTTTCTTGTTTTTCCTTTTCTCTCTTTCCTTGTTCTCCTCACGTAAAATCACCCTCGAGTATTAGTCCTTAAGCTTCAGTTTAAATCAAGCTTTCGTTAAAGTTAGCGTTCTACAGTAACCAAACCATACAAAAGCAATTCAGTGTCCTCAATGTTTACGGTATTCTGCACTATATCTAAAAGACTCAAAGACAATCGTAAGCCCCAGTTTCGTCCTCCAGTGGCAAATTCAGTCGATGATTCTAAGAGCCTTGACTCACTGTCTTTGCACCATTCATTCTCTCGCGCGCATTCATCTCCGTCTCTCCCTCCTTGGCATGTCCTTCAGCTAACTCTCCGTAATGACGAACCTGCCAGGCGCTCCTCTCTATCTTTTCTGACAAGGGGCCTCGGGGCGACTTCCAGTTCGGGCGCCATGTTTCCCTAAGACGAGCGTTGACTCTTTTCTGCCACACACCTGAGGCGCCAACATCGTCCTGTCATTGGCTGCCCGGATGAGTTATTGGCCGGGACTTTAGCCAATCAGCTTCGCCCATCACGTGCAAATGCATGTTTATCACTAATTTTCAGCACCGACGACCACCAGTATCGCACATTCTTTTTTCTAAATTTCGCTCACGTTTCAGGTATTTTACGACCCTTTTCACCGGCACATTCGCGGCCCCAAGTCGATTTTCCGGCGAAGAAATGGGCGGCAAATATTCGCGAGAGAGAGCGAAGGAGAAGAAAGTATTCCGAAAGCGTGGGCGGGCGAGCGAGGCACTAAGACGGCGCGGGAGACTGCAGCAGAGCGCAAGACACGAGCCGAGCGGGCGCGCGCTGGGAACAACTGCGGCCCAGAGAGTCACTAATCGGTAGCCGGGGTGCGAGAGGGAGGCAGGTCGCAGGCTCGGCCACTGCGCCCGCCCGCCCAAAGCCAGCCAGCCCGCCCGCCCGCCCGCCACTCGCCTCCGCCGATCTGCCCGCCCAGCCACCCCGCCGTCCACTCCCGAACGTTACGTTTTCCTCGTCGCCAGACACCCGTGACCCTTCCTCACGTCGAAATGTTCCTTCGTTGCTTCCCCACCGTCCCCTGTAACACTTCCCTCTCTTCCCCCCTTTACCCCTACCTCACGGACATTGCATATGTCCCCCTCCAAG
>NW_028234409.1:30476231-30478731 GCF_977035675.1 Penaeus japonicus | reverse complement strand
TTATTGATATCACTATTATTAATACCATTGCTATTTTTATTATCATCATTGTCATCATTATTATTATCATCATCATTCTCATGAATATTATCAATATCATCATCATTACTGATAATGATATTGTTATTATGATCATTATTATTATCCTTGTTATAATTACTTTCACCATTAACATCGTTATTATTATACATGTCATCGATATGATTAATAAAATCGTCAATAAAATCATTCCTGTTATCATATCATAGCCTGGATTCCTAAAAACGAAATTACACAGAATCACTTATGAATCAAACGAGCGGTCGTATCCACTGGAATATATACGCATACCACTGACGTATTTACCCACCATCTGTTTCTTATTCTCCTTCGCAATTACTTTCTTTATCAAGTATTCTCGAATTCTCTGTGGCATTTCCCAGAAACAATTTATGCGCTTCACTGTTCTTAACATTCAAGTCAGCTGATCCTGATAAACAAGGAGACAAACCGGATTCTGACGAATGCGAGAATCCTGCTTATGCGAACGCGGTGCATGTTGTTATATATTCAATACTGGCATGATAATAGCAGCCATAAACAAAGGCTTTGTATTTAATAGAGGATTATTTCCCCCCCGCCCTCCCCCCGGCTCTGCTTCTTCGTCGCTCCGAGCAGGCATCTGTGTCCGAGAGAGGAATTAATGTTTTATCACAGCGGGATGTGTTAAATGTGAATATTTCCATCGTTTTTATAGGCTTGCATCCGAGTGAGAGACAGCGGGGAGGAAACAGCATGTTGTTAGCTGGGGGTTCCTGAGAGTGTGTGTGTCCTTGTGTGATGTTATTGGTATTAGGGCTTCTAACATTTTCATTATATTTTGTGTTACTTGGGGTATTATCATTGGTATTATTATCATTATTATCACTACCGTTACTGTTATCATTATTATCATTATCTTTACTGTTATCATTATTATCATTATCGTTACTGTTATCATTATTATCACTGTTATTGTTATCATCATTGTTGATATCATTATTATCATTGTCATTATTATTATCATCACTATTATCATTGTCATTATCATTATCATCATTATTATTGTTATTACTCTAATTATTTTCATCATAGTACTATCATTATTATCATTATCATCATTATCATTAGCATTTTTAATTTCAGTGTCACTATTATCATTGTCATTATTTTTATTATCACTAATACTGTTATTATCCTTATTTTCATTGCTGTCATCATTATCATTATTGTAATCGTTATAGCTATTAGCATCATTAACATCCTTATAGTTACTATTATCATCATCATCCTCATTATTACGATCATGATTATCCTATTCATTATTATCATTATAATTATCAGGATAATTATGATATCATCATCATATTTATCATCATCATTACCATTGTTTCTATCGTTATCAATGGTATCGTTATCATTATCACCCTTATTGCCAGCATTATCATTATCCTTAATATCATTGTTATCATTATTATCCCTACTATCCCCATTATCATAATTATTAAGACTACTATCCTTGCTATTATTATCTTTATTATCAATTCTATTATTACAATCATTATTTCTATCATTATTATAACAATGTTTTTATAATTATTACTATCATTATTATCATTATTATCATTTTTGTCATTATTACTGTTATCATCATCATTATTATCCTTATCGTCCTTTTAATTACTATTACTATCATTATCATCATTATTATCATTATCATCCTCGTCATCATTCTGGTTACGACTAGTCGTAGTAATACTATCATCATTATTGTTTTCATTATTAGTAGTACTATAACCTTTATTGTCATTGTCATTATAGCCCTTCTTGTGGTCTTTATTATCATTATCATTTTCATGCTATTCTTATCATAGCATTTTAGTTATTGTCCACGTCATTACTCTCATTACTGTCATTATCATTATCATTATTATCAGCATTAACATTAACATCTTAACTTTCATCATTATCATTGTTATCATTATTATGACCATTGTTATTATCATTATCATTATTATGAACATTGTTATTATCATTATCATTATTATGAATATTATTGTCATCATTATTACCATTTTTATTATTAGTGCTGTTCATCATTATTATCATCATTACTAACAAAATTGTTATTATCAGTATCAACACTATCATTCCTATATATTCCATTACCATCATTATTATCATCATTATTGCATTTTTTTCATCGTTATCATCATTACCTTTAATTGTATTGCTTTCTTCAGCATTATCACCAATTTTATTGTTATTACTGATGTTGCATTTCTTGTGATAACAAAAACAATAATGATGATAATGATACTAATTATGATAATATTAGTAATGATAATGTTAATAATTATGATGATATTAATGGTAATGATAATAATGATGACATTGATAACAATATTGATAACGAAAATGATAGTGATAACAATAATGATAATGGCAATAGTAATGATAACAATGATGATAATAATGATAA
>NW_028234409.1:30463731-30468731 GCF_977035675.1 Penaeus japonicus | reverse complement strand
TGAGTGTGTGTGTGTAGAGAGTGTGAGTCTGGGATGAGCAGAGTGTGTGTGAGCTGGAGTAGTGTAGTGTGTTTTATTGTGAGAGAGTGGGACAGGGGTGAGAGTTGAGCAGTTGATTGAGTGTGAGAATGTGAGTGTGTGTTAGTGTGTGTGTTGTGGTGTGTGAGTTGGTAAGGGTTGTTGTGTGTGTAGTGGTGTTAGTAGAGAGAGGTGTGTGGTTTGTGAGTGGTGGAGTTAGTGTGTTGTGATGTATGTGGTGTGATTGTAGAGAGAGTGTATTAGGTGTTATTAGTCTTGTGAATATTGTGTGTTGGAGGATGGTAGTGCTAGAGTGAGTAGGCGAGCGTGGAGTGAGTGAGTGAGTTAGTGAGAGCGATCGTAGTGAGGAGTGGTGTGGGTGGGGATTGTGTGTGGTGTGGAATGTGTTTGGTTGATTCGAGTGTGGTGTGTGTGTGTGTTTGTGTCGTATATAGTGATAGTAGGGTGGTTATGTTTGTGTGTACATATAGATAGGGTTTTTTTGGTTCGTGTGAGATGAGAGTTAGAGTTTAATGATATTGTCGAGTGGGTGTGTGAGATCTTTTATAAGGTGTGGTTTATATTGAGTGTTTTTGATATAGAGTTTATAGATTGAGATAGTGTGTGTCATGTAGATATTGAGAGTTTGAGGTTGTGAGGTATGTGGTGAGTGTGATGTGTTTTTGTGGTTAGTTGAGAGTGAGACTACACTCAATAGATGGTTTGAGAGTGTGTGTGTGGAGATTATTAGTTAGATTGATATATAGTGTTATTCTATTATAATCATGGGGGATAGGTTTGATGGTTGAGTTAGTGTGAGTGTTAGTTAGTTCTTTTATTTCGGTGTTTTCTCAGCTGTCTCTCTTTGTATATTATATATTTTTAGTTAGTTTTATTTTTTATATATATTGATATATATATATAGATATATATAACATATATTTTGTGTAATTGATATATTTACATATAGTTATTTTTTTTTTTAGATATAATATAGTTAGTAGATTGATAGATTGATAGTTAGTGTAGATAGATTGATTGATAGACAGATGCTATAGTCATAGGATTATATTTAGATAGATATATATTTATTATGTTGTATTACGTATGTCTCTCTCTATCTCTCTCTCTCTCTCTCTCTCTCTCTCTATCTCTCTCTCTCGCATACCTCTCTCTCTCTCCTTATATATATAAGATTATATATATAATATATATAATTTTTTATATATATATATTTGGATTTATATATATATTATGATATATATATAGTTATATATATATTTGTTATATATATGATTTGTAAATATACTTATTATATATTATTTCATATATACATTTCATATATATATATTATATATATAGATCTATATTTAGATATAGATAGATATGATAGATTGATATGATAGATAGATAGGATAGATTGCGAGATTGATATTTACTCTCGCGTGTTTTTCTTGATATAAACACTCACACCACAACACTCAATCTATATATTTTCAGATTTAGAGATATATATATATATATATATATTTAATTTATTATTATATATATATATATATTTATATGTGTATGTATATATATATATATATATTTATTTTTATATATATTGTATATATATATATATATATGTTATGTATATATATATATATTTCATATATACATATATATATATGTATATTATATATATTATATATATAGGTATATGTATAACTACACACCACACACACACACCACACACACACACACACACACACACACACACTCAACACACCACACACACACAAGATTTTTTTATTTTTTTATTTATATATATTTTTATATATATAATAAAAATAAAAATAAAAATAATTAAATATAAAAATAAATTTTTTCAAAAAAAAAAAACCCCCCCCCAAGTTTTTTAAAATTTTTTTATATATATTTTTAGAAAAAAATATTTTTTATTTTTGTTTTTATAAAATATATTTTTTTTTATATTATAATATATTTTTAAATTATTTTTTATTTTTTTTTATATATTTTTAATATACAAAAATTTATCAAAAAATAATTTATTTTAAAAAAAAAAAAAAAAAAAAAATTATATAAAATTTTTTTATTTAAATATATTTTTTTTTTATAATAAAAAACTTTTAATTTTGGTTTTATTTTAATTTAAAAAATAATTTTTAAATTTAAAATTAAAAATTTTAAATTTTTAAAATTTTTATTACATTAAAATTTTTTTTTAAATTTTTTAAGATTTTTAAAATTTTTAATTTGGAAAGAACTTTAAAAAAATAGATTTAAATTTTATAACAAATTTTTTTGAAAAAAAAAAGGAAAAAAACAAAAAAAAAAACAAAAAAAAGAAAAAAAAAAAAAAAAAAAAAAAAAAAAAAAGGGAAGGGTCCCGCCCCCCTCCCCCCTTTTTCCCCCCTCCCCCAAAGGGAAAAAAGGGGGCCCAGAAACACGGGCTTTTAAACCCCTTGAACACGAGAAAAGAACTTTCGACAATTTATTTTCAATCATAAGCAACAGACGGGAGGGGGAAAGGATAAGGGGGAAGAAAGGGAGGGTTAGAGTAAAGAAAGGGGGGAAAGAGGGAAAGTGACAAAAAAGGGAGATAGAGAGAAGAAAGGGGAAGAAGAGGAGGATAAGGAAAAAGTTTGGGAAAAAAAAGATACAGGGGGGTAGAAAGGAGGAGAGGTGGAGGGAAAAGAGCGGGGGGGAGGGAAGATAAAGGGGGGGGGCGGGGGGGGGAAAAACCCAAAATGTGGGAGGAGGGGGAAGATCCAAGGCTTTCCCTTCGAAAAAAGCGAGAGAAGAACAAAGCGGGGTTATTAGCGAGCGAGATCAGCGAGATGTTAGTTTGGCAGTTACAATGGCTAATTGAGGTAGGGGCCGTGAGGATGCTCCGAATTGTTTGGGGATTTGGGGAGAAGAGAAGAGGAGAAAAGGGAAAAACAAAGGGGGAAAGGAGGGGAAGAGAGGAGGAGAGGAGAGGAGGAAAGGGGAGAGAGAGGGAGGGGGAGAGAGAAGGAAGAGAATGAAGAGAGAGAGGTAGGATAGAAGAAGGAAAAAGAGGAGGGAGAGGAGAGAGAGAGAGAGGGAGAAGGGGAAAGAGAGTAAAAAGCTAGAAAGAGTAGAGAGAGAAAAGAGAAAAAAAAAAAGGTGAAGCAAAAAAAGGTAAGAGGAGGGAGAGAGAGAGAGAGATGGAGGAGAAAAAAAAAAAAGAAATGAGAAATTTACAAATACATAAAAGAAAATAAGGAGGGGAGAGAGGGAAGGGGGGGGGGGGAAGGGGAAAAGAAAAAAAAGGGGAATAAAAACAAATTTAAAAAATAAAAAAACCCAAAAAAAGAAAAAAATCCCCAAAACAATAAAACGTAAAATTATAAAAAAAAAAAAACCATTGTCTTACAAATGTAAAAAACCGTTTTGTTTCCCCCAAAATCAATTATTATTAAGTTCCCTTCTGTAGTTTCCCCAAATTTTCCCTTATTAAACAAAAGGGAACTACCTTCGACAATACCGGGGATGCAAATAATGGGATGATCCTTCAGGTCCGTGTAATTCAAGATCAAAATATTAGTTAAAATTGCCTTGGAAATTTCTGGGGGAAGTCGTAGAATCTAAGACGGGGTGGGGGGGGAGCAAGGGGAGGGGAGGGGGAGGGGAGAAGGAGGGGGGGGGGGGAGAGGGGGGAGGGGAGGGAGAGGGAGGAGAAGGGGAAAGAAGAAGAGGGAGGGGGGGAGTGGAGAGGGAGAAGAAGAGAGGGGGAGAGAGAGAAGAGAAGGGAAGGGGGGGAGGAGGGGGAGAGAGAGGAGGAGAGAGAGGGAAAGGGGGGGGGGGGAAGGGGGGAGGAGGAAGAAAGGGGGGGAAGGGAGAAAGGGGAAAAGGGGGGAAAAAGAAGGGGAAAGGAAAGGGGGGAAAGGGAAAAGGGAAAAGAGAGAGAGAGAGGGGGAGAGAGAGTGAGAGAGAGAGAGAGAAGAGAAGGAGGGGAGGGGGAGAGAGAGAGAGGAGGGAGGGGGAGGGAGAGAGAGAGGGGAGGGAGGGGGAGGGGAGAAAGGGGGAAAGGAAGGAAAGGGGAGAGGGAGGGAGGAGGGAGAAGGAAAGGGGGAAGGAAAAAAGGGGGGGAAAGGAAGAAGAAGAGGGAAAAGGGGAGGAGAGAGGAGGGAAGGAAGTAGAAGGGAGGAGGAAAGGGGAAGAAAGAGAGGGAAGGGGAGGAGGAGAAGAAGAAGAGAAAGGGGGAGGAGGGCAGGGAGAGGAGGAGAGGAGAGGAAAAGAGGAAAAAGAGAGAGGGGAAGAGGGAGGGGAGAAGGGGAGAAGAGAGGAAGAGGGGGGAAGAAGAGGGGAGGGGGAAAAAGGAGAGAGAGAGGAGAGAGAGAATGAGAGTAAAAAAGAGAGGGGAGAGGAAAGAGAGAGGGGAGGGGAGAGGGGAGAGAGAGAGAGAGAGGAAAAGGGGAGAGAAGAGGGGAGAGAGAGAAGAGAGAGAGAGAAGAGGAAATATGAGAGAGAGAGAGAAGAGAGAAAGAGAGAGAGAAAAGAGAAAAAGAAAGAGAGAGATGGAGCATTTTAATTAATGTACTATTTGTTAAAATTAAAAATAATATTGAAAAAGCAAATAATGGGAAAATGTGAGGGGAAAATTTAAAAAAATTAATGATAACAATATATTTGTATTGCTAATTAAAAATATGATTATTTATAATGATAAGTGTGATGATAAGGATAATAGTAATAAAAATACAAAATAATGATTAAAAGTAAAAAATGATAATGTGAGAATATAAAATGATGATAGTTTAAAATTATTATTAAATTGATGAGGGAAAATAAATTTTTGGGTAATGATAATCTTTATAAAAACGTAAAAAAATTCAATAAAAGTAAAAATAATAAGCCTGCAGTGATAATAATGATAATCAATTGAAATTAATACTGAGAAATACCAAGAAGCTTGCAATAGCAATGAGGATGTTCCCGACCCCAAAAAATCC
>NW_028234409.1:30408731-30411231 GCF_977035675.1 Penaeus japonicus | reverse complement strand
ATATCTTCAACCTCTCTTACTCCCTCCCCCCCCCCACCCCAGCCTCAAATTCCCACTCCCCCTCCCGCCCCCAACCCCACGCGCCTCCAACCAAAACAAACAAAACTCCCTCCCGCCAAAGACCCAGTCTTCAAACCCCACTCTCCCATCCTCCTTACTCTTCCCACCCCCACCCTCAGCCTCAACACCCCACTCACTACACATAACTCTCCTTCCCTCCAAGTCGACCCACCCCAGCCCTCGTCTAAACCCCCCGAGATTCTCCAGTGCAGCCCCACCCCAGCCCTCAATCCCCCTCCCTCCCCCACTCCCCAGCTCCCTCGAAACAAAATACCAAAACCACTTACCCCCCTCACACCCTTCCCTCCCCCAACCCTCTGTCCCCTCGAGTATCCGCGGTACCTCGATCCGCGGACCACCAGCGAGTCGAACACCTTAAATCCGTGTTAGGTAATAGCGGGGTCTGGTCCGTCCGCACACCGACCTGTCAGAGCGTCTCGCCCGCCGAGGGGATGCTGTTGCTATTTGTGTGATTATAGGCGAATTATTCCTCTAAGTGTAATGGCGATCAGGTTTACTTCTCGCCCGTAATTACGGTCGGCGACACGTCTAATCACCGGGTTGTGTCACGGAGTTGTTAATACATCTAACTCTCATGTCCCTCATGCGCTTTCGTGCCCCGCGCTTTTCTCGTCTCTTTTGTTTCGTACAGATGACGATGTTCGTGATTTTTTTTTTTTAATAAAAAATATCTTCTAAATTTTCATGATCGTGTATTTCATTTTCGTTTCCCTATTTAGATTTTCAGATCTTCTTTGTGATTATTTGCAAAGTCACATGGCGGAAAGGAAAAAAAGGAGGCAAATAAAAGAAAATGAATGATGCAACATGTGAATGACACGAAGGGGATATACATCCATCCTCACTTCTTGTTCTTTTGTTTTCCCACCTTCCCCTTAATGGAATAAGTGTTACCAATTACACACAGCGTTGCCAAACACAACTGGGCAAGTCCTGCTGAAAACATGGTCTTCTCTCCATAACACTAATGGCATCTTTAGGTCAGTCTATCCGTAATTAAATAAACATTTGAATTTTGAAGCTCCACATGGCCTCTCGGGGACTGTAAGAGGAGGAAACGTGAATTACACCCTACCTCCTCTGCTAATGATATAATGGCGGCCGTTTTGACCAGTGGAATCACTTGTAAATACTCTTAAGCGCTCAACTTAAGTGGTTGGGATTACCTACTTGTGTACCTTAAATTTAGAGTGTTGCAACTGCGGCCACCATATTTTTTTTTTACTCTTTGGGTGGACCTACGGGTAAGAATCGACAAAGAAAGAAAGAAAGAAAGAAAAAAAATACGAGAAAAAGGAAGAAAAAAAACAGAAAACGGGAAATCGTTGGTGTTGATGCTTCGTGGGAGGTCAAAGAAAATGGTAGGTTGTTCTCCACTAATACCAAACAAGCCTGGAAGTTCAGAGTGAAAACGTACATTTCCATCATACATTCCGCTTCCTTTGAACACTAATATGCCAGGAGTATGAATTAACCATACTGTTGCTACTTACTGCAGGAAATATGTAAATATGGCTTCATGTATGTAATTTTCAACTCGTAAAACAGAAAGAGTTATTGTAGCTTGTGATTTATTTCCTTTCCAGTTTAGAAATATGCATAAAAGTTACATCCGTGATTTTCTTTGTCTGATATACAGACTTGAAGGGGAGTTTAAAAGTGGCCCTTCATGGTTCTAACTGCCCATGTGAATGCGGAGGGATTTGTGTGTATGTGTGTCTATGCATATATGTGTACGTGCACATGTATGTGTGTGTGTTGTGGTGTTTTTGTTTGTGTGCATGTAAGTATATATATATATATATATATATATATATATATATATATATACTATATATATATATCATATGTTGTGTGTGTGTGTGTGTGTGAGTTTGTGTGTTGTGTTGTGTGTGTGTATAATGTGTGTGTGTATATATATAATATATATATTCTATATATATATAATATATATATATATATATATTATATATATATATTATATAATATATATAGATTTGTGGATCCTCCTCCCAGTCCCTCCCCTCCATCCTCCTCCCAGTCCCTCCCCTCCATCCTCCTCCCAGTCCCTCCCCTCCATCCTCCTCACAAACCCACCCCTCCATCCTTCTCCCAGTCCCTCCCCTCCATCCTCCTCCCAGTCCCTCCCCTCCATCCTCCTCCCAGTCCCTCCCCTCCATCCTCCTCCCAATCCCTCCCCTCCATCCTTCTCCCAGTCCCTCCCCTCCATCCTCCTCCCAGTCCCTCCCCTCCATCCTCCTCCCAGTCCCTCCCCTCCATCCTCCTCCCAGTCCCTCCCCTCCATCCTCCTCCCAGTCCCTCCCCTCCATCCTCCTCCCAATCCCTCCCCTCCATCCTCCTCCCAGTCCCTCCCCTCCATCCTCCTCCCAGTCCCTCCCCTCCATCCTCCTCCCAATCC
>NW_028234409.1:30386231-30388731 GCF_977035675.1 Penaeus japonicus | reverse complement strand
ACACTGATCATGCTTCTTGCAAAGTATAATGTGTCATACTTATCAATGTATTTTATCATATTTCATCGGACATCCGTTCATTCACAAAGCCCTTCTCGTATATGTGAAGGGAACCCTAAGGAAAGATTTATCGTTCTAGCTACCCTCTGTGAGATCACTTTGAGCAAATTATGCAACTGCAGCTCGTTACATGTTGCGCGTAGCACACATTAACCATTGCATCGCTAGACTATGAATATGAAACGGATGAACTGACATGAGAAGATAGGTAGGGTATCAGGAGTCAGAGTTACATTACATTTCTCCCTCTTAGGAGCTGCTGGGAAGTTTGCTATTTTGTTTAAATAGGGAATCTTTTTGTTGGAGAGAGAAACTGGCAGACGGGGAGGTAAGATATGGAGGTAAGGAGAAATTGGAGAGATGGAGAGGGAGGGAGGGAGGAAGAGAGAGAAAGAAAGAGAGAGAGAAAGAAAGATAGATAGATAGATAGATAGAGAGAGAGAAAAAAAAATAGACATAGTTATGTACAGAAGTGGGGGAGCTATGCAGTAAAAAAAAAGACAGAACCTGACAGACAGAAACAAGTTTTCAGTTAATTAATCTAAAACTACATGGCCTTCATCATCTACACTACAGGGGTTCACATGCTCCAAGAATGACCACTACCGCAGGGATATGAACACCACACTTATCACCCTGGAGCTCGAGGAGTAAGAATGATTGACAGTTCCTCCGGTTCATGAGGAAATTCCTGCGCCCAAGGGGAACATGAGCCCAAGGCCGCATGAGTGAGGCGACATGCATGTCTCGAAGAGTAAGATCGGTTAGGAATCCAGGTCATGCAGACCATCATAAATGTCTTACGCCAGCTGTGGAATAGAGTGTGAGACCTCAAGAAGGACGGAAGATGGAAAAGTATGTGATGATTCTGTCGCCTTTGATGAAGTTGATGCATTGATTGTGCGAGTGTGTTGGGGATGATGATGTGTAATTATACTGAGACTTAGTGAAGATAATGATGACTAATGTTGCTTTTGTATGCTAAATAAAAAATAAAAATTGACGTCGAGCTATGGAAGTTGGAGAATGCCGAACCTGGTAGAACTAAAGAATATTTGGTAATTTAGAATTATCTGGCACAAGCCCAAGTGTGACCAGTGTCCGTGTCTTATTGGATACTAGCGAACATATACGTTTAAGGTGATGATGTGGAGTAAGTGTGCAGAATAAAATCTCTAGTTATCATACCACACTTATGAATTCGAAGTAGACCATAACTGCTAAAAAAAAAAAAAAAAAAATACACGATGTATACACTCTTCACATGATTACTAATACTATCCAGACACCTAATTGGACCACTTTTAAATTTAGTTCCGCAATAAACCACGACAGCTGCATGATTTTCCAAGATCAGCTGCCACACAATGGCGGGTTCCACCAACATTTCCTTGATAACATTACGTAAAGCTATTTTTTAAACGTGGGAAATGCCTTGTGATAAACATTAGTCAGATAATTCATATAGCAGTTACATGATTATCTTGATTATGACGATGAGGTGGAACGGATGCGATAATTACAATCAGAGTTTGCCAAGTACTAAAAGAATCCACTTGGACTTTATACTTCGAAGTACACAATTGCATATTTGGAGATGCAATATCACACAGAATTTCATTTATATTGATATGAAATAAGAATGTACTGACTATAATATGTCTCCTTTGTATGAGCTAAATATTAGAGACAAGTGAATGTGAATCGACGGGTTTTATTATTTATTTATTTATTCATTTACTTTTTTGAGTATCAATAAAAGACCAACAAAAAAATCGCCAAACAGATGATGCACAAAGCCCCCCCACAAGTTTCATCAAATCAAAGTTTTCCTGACAAAAACGATAAAGAACACCCAAGACCTTAACAGATCTCCAACACTTAAAACTAGCTTCAATCTTTCCGATAACAATATCTTAATCCCTCGAAGGCATCCCTAAAAGTCATCTCGTGAGGACTACGATGCGTGCGCTTTGCAATGAGGACCTCTTTTGCGTTTCGTTTCTTGCAAACCCAGAGGCAATGATAGTGTACCACAGTGTCTCTCGGACAGGTATGTGATGTCTGGGTTCCTGCCATAACTCTACCATTGCTGTTAGGTAGTAACTTGGCTTAAAAGTTAGATGGATTTGAGTGACAAAAAAGTTGAAAACCGCAGAGTCAAGGCACTAGAAGAGAGTCCCGAGGAAGGAATGTGCGTGTGTGTGTCTGTGCGTGTGTGTGTGTTCATGTGAGTATGTGTGTGTGTGTGTCTGTGTGTGTGTGTGTGTGTGTGTGTGTGTGTGCATGCCTTGTTCATTCTTACTATTCCTCAATGTAAGTTTTTTTTTGTATATATACACTCTATCACTTCTTTAACCTTAGTCTTTGACAGGCATTGTTCAGTAAGTAATTATTATTTCGAGTCGCTATTTCGCTTCAAATGCAAACTTTAACTCTA
>NW_028234409.1:30366231-30371231 GCF_977035675.1 Penaeus japonicus | reverse complement strand
TGTCTGTGAGATATTTGGGAGAAGAGCTGTGCGTTTGACTGCTTGTTGTTTTTCTTTTCTTTTTGTTTCATGTTTTTTATGTATGTATGTGTGTGTGTTCGTGTATCTTCTTTTCTAAATATCGACCTAACCTTCTATCTATATATCCATCTATCTATCTAACTAAATATGAACATATATATATATATATGTAGGTAATCCATATAAGATATATATATATAATATATATATATCAGTATGTATATATCCTATGATGAATAATACATACACACACACACACATCACACACACACACACACTACACACAGAGCCCTTACACACACTACAACATCACAACACCACACACACACACACACACACACACACACATATACTATTATATATATTATATCTTAATATAATATAAATATATATATATATATGTATATAAGAGATGTATATATATACATATATATAATATATAAATATATATAGAATAATTGATATAATATATATATATATATCATAGGATGTATAGTGATAGTACATATATATATCTATACATATACAATAGATCAACATACAATCATAACAAAAAATATATATTATATATAAGTATATTAGAATTCATAGCAGATTATATGGAATATATATTTATATATCATATATATATAAATATATATAATTAGTATATAGTTTCTATATATATATATATTATAATATATATATATTAGGGATATATATGATAATATATATATATACTATTAGATAGATAATAGTTATATACATACACAACACAACACACCATAACACACACATCACACACAGGCACAAACACACATATTTAGATATATGATAAACTTTATATATATTTTTAGATATATATATATATTTATATATATAGATCAGCATACACACACACAACACAAAAACACATCACACATATTATATATAATTAATATAGATATATTTATTATATATATATATAAATATATATATGTATATATTATAATATATATAAGATCTATATATTTTAATATATAATTATATATTACATAAATATGTAATATATAGATGTATAAATATATATATATAAATATATATATATATAATATATGTAACATATCTATAGATATATTTATAGAGATATAATATATAATAATACATAAATATGTAATAATATAGATTGTATAAAAGATATATAAATATAATATATATATGTATAGATATATATATATATATATATAATATATAGATATGTACACACACAAACACACACACACACTCACACACACACACACACACAAACTCACACACACATATATAATCACATATATAAATATATATATATATTTAATTATATATTTATATAGTCATATACATATTCATAGCTATCTTTCGATCTATCTAGCTATATATAATATATAAGTTATATATATACTATATATATAAATATATATACATACATACACACTCACACAACACACACACACACACAACACACACACATATATATATATATATATATATATAAATATATAGATTTCTATATATATATATATATATATTTTTTTTATATATATAGTAATATATATAAATATATATATATATATATATATATATATATATATAATATATTTATATATAGATATATATATGTGTTGTGGTGTGTTGTGTGTGAGTGTTGTGGTGTGTGTGTGTAGTGTGTTGTGTGTGTGGTGTGTGTGTGTGTATGTATGTGTTATGAATATATATATATATATATATATATACTATATATATATATATATATATATATATGCATATATATATATATATATATATATATATATATTATATATATATATATATATAATTATATTATATATATATGTATGTATATATATATTATACAATTATAATATATATATATAATATATATATATTTAGTTAGATATATATATATAGTTATATTAATGTATGTAATGTGTATATATGCATATATAATATGTATAATATTTATATATATATATATATATAACTATATATATATAATATATATATATATAATCTGTTGTCGTGTTGTGTGTGTGTATATATATATATATATAATATATATATATATATATAATAGATATATAATATATATAAATAATATATTAATATATTTATGTATATAATATATCATATTTATATATCTAATAATATATATATATATTATATATATATATATATCGTATATATAAAATATATATATATATAATATATATTATATTTTATATATATATATATATTTTAAAAATAAATATATATATATATATATATATATGTATGTATGTCTATATATATATATAGTAACTAGATATAATATATAGATATAATATTTATATAATATATATATATATATATAATATATAGACGTATAATATATGTATATATATATATATATATATATATATAAAATATATTATATATACGTATATATATATATATATATATATATATCATATATATATATATATTATATATAATATAATATATATACATACAAATATATACAATATATATAAATTTCTATATATATATATATAAATATAATATATAATATTCTATGTATGTATGTATATATATATAGTATATATATATATATATATATATATATATATATTTATATATATATGATATATATATAGATAGTACGTTATATATATATATATATAAGATATATATTATATACATACTCTAAATATAGTTAAAAAAATTATATAATATATGAGAGATATATATATATATATTATATATATATATATATATAATATGTATAGAAATATATATATAAATTATACTGTATAATTATATATATTATATAGTATATATATATATATATATATATATATATATATAAATACTGTATATATTATTGATATATATATATATATATATATATATATATTATATATATAATACATAATATATATAATATATATAATGTATACATATATATATATATATATAATATATTTATATATATGTATATGTATTTAACACATACATACATATACATACATAATAATATATTTATATATATATAGATATGTAATGTATATGTTATGTGTGTGTGTGTGTGGGTGTATATGTGTGGTATACATATGTACAGATGGGGGTTGTGTATAATGTGGTGGTGTACTATTAAATAACATAATGTGTGTGTGTGCGTGTGTATATATATGTGGGGGGTATGTACATATTTAATGTGTATATTTTATATATACAAATACATATGTATATATTATATATATATATATATATATAGATAATATATATTTATATATATATATATTGGGTGTGTGTGTATGTGTGTGTGTGTTGTGTGATTGTGTGTTGTGTGTGTGTGTATGTGTGTGTTCTGTGTGTGTGGGGTGTGTGTGTGTGTGTGGTGGGTGTGGTGTATAAAGGTATATATTATATATTGTATATGTGTATACATATTTATATATATATTATATATATATATAGTATATAATATATATACACAGATATATATATATATATATATATTATATATATATATTAAGTATATATTGTATATATATTTGTATTGTATATATTTGTATATATGTATGTTGTATAGGTATATTATATATATGTATATATATATATAAGTTATATTTATAATATATATATATTGTATATATTGTATGTATATTTATATATATACATATATTTATATAATATATATATATAGATATTATATGTATATATATATGTATATATATTTTATAATAATATACATATATATATCTATAATATATATTGATATACATATGTATATATGTATGGATATATATATATATATATACAGTATATATATGTATATATATATGATATATATATATATATATATATAGAATATAGAGATTATATATCATATATATACATATAAATATATATATATATATATATATATATATATATATATATACATATACATATATATAAACACAAATACACACGTACACACACATACACGAAGAAGAACACATACCCTTCCACATATACTTCTTCAAGCCGCCCTTTTAACCCCATTCTTAAAAGCAGATCATCTGTCCCGACCTCACCTTCCCCTGCTTCCTACACATCCGATTCCCTTCGCGATTTGAATAATAAAGAGCTAGGCGGAAGATCTGCGTTCCTGGGAGAGGGAGGGAAGCAAATGAAAGTGGAATTGAGAAGCAAAGCGGAAATAAAGAAAGCTATTGATGTCGAAGGAGAGGGAGCGGTGGGTGGGGGGTGGGTGGGTGGGTGGGAGGGGGAGGGGGGGGGATATGTGAGGTCTTGCTGGGCATTGGCCTCTGTTTTTAACTTTTGTTTTTTTGTTTTTGTTTGGATTCCATTTTTTTATTCTTTTTTGCTTGTTTTCTGTTTGTCTGTCTGTCATGTATTCGGTTTCTTCTTGTTTTTTTTATAATCTCTCTCCCCCAAATTTCTCTTTCTTTCTCTCTCTCTCTCTCTCCCTCTCTTCATCTCCCTCCCCACTCGTCTCCTCTTCTCGTCGCTCTCCTCTCTCTCTCCTCCTCTCATCTCTCTCTCCTCTCCTCTCTTCTCGTCTCATCTCTCCTCACTCTCTCTCCTTCGTCTCTCCTCTCGTCCTCTCTCTCTGCATATTTTCTGTTCTAGCTATATCTATCTCATTAACCTCATACTCATTTTGCTCGTCCATCTCTTTGCGCCTGTACGTGTGTGCCCGTCTGCCTATATATATGTGTATTTATACTGCGTGTGTATATAAATGCATATATGTGTGTGTATATATATATATTTATATATATAACATATATATATATTTGTTAATATATATATATTATATATATGTAGTGTGTGTTTGTGTGTAATGGGGGGGTGTGTTGTGTGTAATGTGTGTGTGTGTGTGTGTGTGAGTATGTAAATGTAATACACATTACTATACACACACATATACACACGCACATATACAACCACACATCTACACACACACACACACACACACACAAAACATAATATAT
>NW_028234409.1:30341231-30343731 GCF_977035675.1 Penaeus japonicus | reverse complement strand
TATGGACTTTCACTGAATAAATGTCAAATGCTGGGGCTTGTTGTGTAAATGCTGTAACCACTAGTTTTGTAACTATCCCAGAAAAAAACGGATTTTGAGATCATGATATTTATGCCAAATGATTAATCAAATAGTTGTCATCTTCTTATATTTTTTTCAATCGTAACATCATCTTTTTTCCTTATCATCTATCGTTCCGGAATTGTTATTAATTCTGAAGTTATTAGCAACATTATCAATATCGTTATCATTGTTATTGTTATCATCATTATCATCATCACTATAATTAAGACTATTATCATTATATCATCTTTATTGTTATTGTTATCTTTATTATTATTGTCATTATTGCTGTTGCTATCATCATTATCAGGATTGCCATTATTATCACCATTATTATTATCATCATTATTATCATCACCATTACCTTTAATATCATTTTTGTTATCATCATTTTTACTATTATCAATATTTTCATTATCATTATCATCTTTATCATTATCATCATCATTATTATCCTCGTTATCATTATCGTTATTTTCATTATCATTATTACCATCATTAATATTATTCATCATCATTATTATCATTACTATATTTTTTTCATCATCCTTATCATCGTTATTATCATTATCTTCAGTATCTTTATCGACATTATCTTCAGTATCTTTATTATCATTGCTACAATCATTATCATTATTTCTATCATTATCATTATCATAATTGTCATTATTATCATAACCATTATCATTATCATTGTTAGCATCATTATAGTTGCTATTATCATTACCAGTACGATAATTATTGCCATTATGTGTGTGTGTATATATATTTATATATATATACTTTTGATTCTATATATAGTTTCATATAGATTTTAGACATGTTATATATATATATATATATATATATATATTCGTTTATCTATTAATTTATTCATTTGTTTGCACACACACACACACTCACTCTCTCTCTCTCTCTATCTATCTCTATCTTTCTCTCTTTCTCTCTCTCTATCTATCTTATCTGACCTCATTTGCCCCTCCCTTTTTTCCCTATCTTGCCAGCTGTCCTAGAAGCCCCCATTTTCTTCCCCCCCCCCCCCCCCCCCGTTCCTCCTTTTCGCCCCTTACATCTCCCTTATCCATCTCTCTTTTTCTTCTCTCCTCTTCCTTATTCTCCTCCGCCCCCCTTCCTTTCCCTTCGCTTCTTTCTTTCTTTCTTTCCTCTTCTTTCCCTCCCCGTCTTCCTATCATCACTTCTTTTCTTCTTTCCTTCTTTCTGCCTTCTTCCCCCTTCCCTTTGCCTCGCCTCTCCTACCGTCTTCTCTTTCTCTCCACTCTTTTTCTATCCCCCTCCCCCACCCTCTTACTTCCTTCTTTTCCCTTTCCTTTCCTATTCCTTCCCTATACTTCCCTCTCCTCCACCCACCTCCCCTCCCTCTATCCTTTCATTTGCCCCCCCCCCTCCCCCCTTCCTTTCCCTCCGCTCTCCTCTTCCTTCCCTCTACTTCCCTCTCCTTCATTCACCTCCTCTCCCTCTAGTCTTTCCTTTGCCCCCCTCCCCCCCTTCCTTTCCCTCCCCTCTCCTATTCCTTCGCTCTACTTCCCTCTCCTCCATCCACCTCCCCTCTCTCTAGCCTTTCATTTGCCTCCCCCCCTCCTCTCGCCCTATCTCTCCCTCCCTCCCTCCCTCTCCCCCCCCTCCTTCTCCCCTCCATCCACCTCCCCCCCCTCCTCTCGCCCTTCCTCTCCCTCTCCCTTCCTCTTCCCTCCCCCCTCCCTCTCCTCTCCCTTCCTCCCTCCCTTCCCCCCGCCCTCCCTCTCCCTTCCCCCTCCTCCCTCTCCCCTCCCTCCCTCCCTCTCCCTCCTTCTCCCCTCCCTCCCTCTCCTCTCCCTTCCTCTCTGTCCTCCCTCTCCCCTCCCTCCCTCGCTCTCCCCCCCCCTCTCTCCTTCCCTTCCCCCCCGCCAGGCCCGAGAGGCGAATAGAGCCGTCTCCGCCGCGGTGGGCCGAGAATATAACACGCGTGGAAAATCGTGACTCAGCCGACGCGACTCCCACCGCCCGGACGCCCTTCTTTCGGGGTTTCTTCCTGCATGCGCCCCCCCCCCCCCCACACACACACACTCTTTCTCATCCTCCTCCTACTGCTCCTGCTCTTCCTTCACCTCTACCTTATTCTTCTTTTTTTCTCTCTCTCTTCCTTCTCCTCCTCCACCTCCTTCTTCTTCATCTTCTTCTTCTTCTCCTTCTTCTCCTCCTTTTCCTCCTCATCCTTCTCCTTCTCTTCCACCTCCTCCTCCACCACCACCACCACCACCATCACCACCACCACCACCACCACCACCACCCCTATCTCCTCCTCCTCCTCCTCCTTCTCCTCCTCCTCCTCTTCCTCCACCACCTCCACCACCCCCAGCTCTTCCCCCTCCCCTTCCCCCTCTCCCTCTCCCTCCCTCTCCCTCTCCCTCCCCCTCCCCTTCCTCCTCCTCCCCATTCC
>NW_028234409.1:30326231-30328731 GCF_977035675.1 Penaeus japonicus | reverse complement strand
AGGATAAGACCAATAATCTAATAACCATGATAATTTTTGATTGTTGTTATTACTATTACATTCATCTATAACTATCTCACTGAAATCTATATGGTTATTATATCGTTTCGTAACATTATCTTCAGCCTATGTTGTTTGTGTTATCATGGACATTATTAGCCTTTTGTTTTACCATTATGCATTATTATCATTAATAAGAGGTATTGATTATTAACATTAACAGCCCCGGTGTAAGAAGGTGTGATATTACCCTTATTGTTGTTCTTGTCATTATCATCATTATTATTCTATCATTATCATCGTAATCATCTTCATCATCATCATCATTATCATTATCTTTATCATCATTATAATTTTTATTAGCATTATCATCATCATTGTCAGGACCATCACCATCATCCTCATCATAATCATTATTGCTGTCACAATTGTCATTATTCTCATTCTTGTTGTTGTTATTATCATTATAACTATAATTATTAGTATAATCATCATTATCATTGTTATCATTATTATCATGAGTTTAATTATTAATCGTTATCATTATTATCATTATCATCATCATTATTTATCATTACTACTATTATCAACAATATTGTTTTTATCATTGTTATTATCAATAGTAGTAGTAGTAGTATCATTATTATTATCATTATTATTATCATAAGTATTAGCATTATTATTACTATTTTTTATCATTATCATTATTATTGTTAGTACCATTGTTATTGTTATTATCAATATCATTAATATAATTATCATCATTATCATTATTATCATTATTATTGTCATAATTATCATTAATCATTACTATCACTATCATTATCATCATCATTCTTATTATAATGACGATAATGATGATGACTATTACATCATCCTTAACTTCATTCTTTATATTATCACTACAATTATTAGTATCATTTGTATTGTTACCACTATTATCATTATTATTATCATTATCATAAAAAAAATGTTATTTTGTTATTCTTGTTATTACCATTATCATTGTTGTCATCATCATCATCATTCTTATCATTACCATTACCCTCCTTGACAAAATTGTTAAAATATACATATCTACATAAATAATTAGAATAAACAATATATTACTTATAAAATCCAGCACTCCATTATAAAAAAAAATACATCTGATACAATCAACATCAACTCACAAATATTGCAAAGGAGTTATTCAATACTCTTAACAAAGAAGTCAGATAGATAAATAAACTTTTTTTTTCTTTTCTTTTTTTCTTTTCTTTTTTGTCTAAGCTCCGGTGAAGAATATATGCTGACATCTCGCTTAATGAACATGTCTGAGATAAGTTATCGCGACTGACACTGGTTTGAGTTTACAGTGATTTGATTAGAGAACAAACCAGTGTAGGAAAGAGACAGGGAGGGCTGTGGGTGTTCGTGTGGAAGTGGAGATTTATGTGCGTGTGTGGGTGTGGTTGTGTGTATGTATATATGTATATATATGTATATATATATATATATATATAATATATATATATATATATATTGTAAAAATATTATATATATATATATATATATATATATATATATATATATATATATATATATTATATATATATAATATATATATATATAAAATATATTATATATATATATATATATATATATATATATATATATATATATTATATATATAAAATATATATATATAATATATTATATATATATATATATATATATATATATATATATATATATAATATATAATATATATATATATAGCCCCTATATATATATATATATATATATATATATATATATATATATATATATATATATTATTATATATATATATATATATATATATATATATATATATATATATATATATATATATATATATATATATATATATATATATATATATATATCTATATATGTATATGCATGTATGTGTGTACGTATGTATGTATGTATGTATTAGAATAACCGACCGACAAAGAGACAGAGAGGTGAGAACAGAGAAATCCTGAGAAAGAGAACAGGAGGAGGATGTGGAAGAGTAAGAGGAATAAACGGGGAGCGAAACAAAGAAAGAAGATATTCTCATACAAATACAAGTTGCAACATAGAGTCGTCACTAAGGATAGCACATGGACACAGGGCGAACTATGGGGGAACCAGAATGGCGGAGAAGAGGAAAACAAAGAAAGAAAGGGGAGACAGAAGACTTATGAAGGATGGAGAAAGACAGCAGGAGATTAGAGAGGAAGGGGAGAGTTTGGTGCAGAAGAAGAGAAGAAAAAGTTGTCCAAAACATTTGACTTTCCTGAGGCAATTCAAAATGTATGATTTTTATCGGGCGATTCACATTCAAATGAAAACATGGAGGGTACGGAGAGACAAATTTTATTGATGGATAAACTTAAAGTAAGTTTTGCTTTCTTTGGACAGTTCGGTTTCAAAATGATGACTGTACGTTCTTGTATATGTATGATAATAAATAAGTAAATAAACAAGA
>NW_028234409.1:30311231-30313731 GCF_977035675.1 Penaeus japonicus | reverse complement strand
TACCTTGTCAACATAGCTTGCCTGTAAACACCCTACGCAATTACTGTTGTTGTTCTGTTTTGTTGGAAGCCCTCACTTTTTTTTTCCATTGTTCCGTAAATCACTTTAATTGAATGTCCCTTGTGTATATGCAAGTCTATTTATATCTGTATATCTTTATGTGTCGCTTCTTGTAATTACAAGCGCACCGAAAAGTAGTCTTTTGAATGCGACTATTTCCATCCTTGTAATCATGGAAATATTTATATAAAGTTGTTTGCAAAAAGGAAAAAAAATGCAAACTGTTTGCAAAGCTATACGAATTTTGTAAGCATGCAAATGTTTCAGAACAGTATTCAAGCTACTCGCAATTTTGCATAAATAATGAACAGTCAAATGACAGTAATTTTCCCTTTCTCCGAATGCTAACCTTATTGCATACTGAACTACTTATGTATCTACGAGTGCTGTTCACGTCCTCATAAACATTATCTAACATCTTGGAATCAATTATCATCAGTTTATTTATGACGTTGACGATATGATATACATTCTACTCTTTGTAGTTTAGATAATTGATAGATCAAATGATAAAAAGAATCATGTAAGTAAGTAAATACGCCAATAAGCCTATAGATTAAGATATTAATTACGAATTAGACAACCAGAATAATCAGAGATGATGTCTAGTGCGAGAATATGATTTAAGCTTCTAAATTGACTAACTGGAAACCAAGCAGCATAGAGGTCTACCCCCTGTTAAGAGAAAATAACCTATTACTAAATGGTACTCCTGCAAATTTGTCTTGGCGTCCACCGCCTAAAGAATCACCACTATCTATCATTCCCAACCAATTATCTATCATCTATAATCTATGCGCCTCGGTTGCTGAATGACCCGTTGTTAAAGGCAATAATTATGCAGACATCTTGGGTGGCCGGAGCGACTGACCCCACAAGAACGACAATTGCGCGGGAAAATTTCGCTTTTCGCGCCGATGTTTGGGATCCGAGTCGTTATGGCGCGCTCTCGACGTCTGCTCTTTGGTTTTTTGTTCTCTCTCTCTCTCTCTCCCTCTCTCTCGGGAAGGGCGAATCCCATAGGGCGTTTGATGGAGGGGAATTTATTACAGGAGCTGTGAGTTTTTACGGAAATTTGGGCGTTGAATGAAGGAGGAAGGTAGTGTTGATTGTAGGCGGCGGTAGGCGTGTTGCAGTGTTGCTACAGCACGTGGATGACTCTTGATTAATTCGTCGTGTGAACTTCGCTTGTTGCATTTATTTGGTGTAAATACTCTCGGAAAATGTTATGTTATGTGCTTTTCAATCCTCTAAAGATAAAAAACTTCAAACAGTAGAGAAGGGATAGTCAGCGACATAAATGCTGAAACAATTACACTTCTACCCAAAGAATCTTCCCCATAGAGCCTTGGTAACACTGGGCGTGGAACTCATGGGGCTGCCCCTTCGCGCTGATTGGCCCATTGATCCATCCAGCGGAACCTCTGCAGCCAATAAGCGCCCTCCGTTATGCCCACCTGGAGTCACGGAAGAAGTGACGACGAGCGTATTTTTGGCCATGTTGATCGTTAACGTTGGATATCATCCTTCAGAGTAACTTATTTATCATCTGAGTAAACTAAAGATCAGCCAATGCAATCAACAGATGCAATGGAAGCGAAAAGACGGAGGCAGCGAGAGCGTAGAGTTAGCGTGCGCCCGAGCGAACTCACGGCGAGCGCACGCAGCAGCAGCGGCAGCAGCAGCTCAGCCCTCACCTGGGGTAACCTACAAGGGGTACACCATTCTCCCTTCATCAAACGCTGCCGCCACACCACCGTCACCCCACCGCCACACGCCCGTCGCATTACCACTTACAACACCACAACACCGCACGGCAACCGCCTCTATTAGTCGATCTGTGAAAGACACGGAGCCTGTCGCTGGCTCGGACCTTCCCCCCGGCACACATACGTAAAACTGTTAGCGTGTCTTGCTGGCCTGCTATAAGAAACTCGGAATATCTTGCAATTTCGGTAACAGAGGACGTGAAAGTGCAGCGGCGAGAGGCAGAGCGAAACAGGCTTTCTGGAGTAAAACCCAAGGCAACACGAGTTAACTCTCTTCTTTTTTTTTTTTCTTTCTTAACCTCTTCTGCTCCTTCAGCTGCAGGGAAAAGAGAGTGTTCGAGTGTGTGCGAAGATGATATGTTGCCCCAACAGCTACAACTCGAGCTCCCGAGGACGTCTCGCCCGCTTAGCGACGTGGTGATCTGAAAAATTTAGACGTATCGAGTGCAACTGTTCGATCGAGTGGTACGTCGCCAGTCTTAAGTTGTGACTAAGATCAAGGCGCGGTTATAACGCATGTTGGATAGTGAAGTGCTTTGGTGATGGAAGAACACGAGTGAGATACGCGCAGTGTAGAGAAGAAGAAAAAAAGAGATAATCGTTAATCCTTTCCATGAGTGCACTGCTCTGGTGTCTTTGATTTGAGGCGAGCAGCTCCCCAAGCAAAGGCC
>NW_028234409.1:30288731-30296231 GCF_977035675.1 Penaeus japonicus | reverse complement strand
AGAGGGTGGCATTCGGCGAAAAGTCCATTGCTTTATATTTATATGTGTGTATATGCGAGACCGCGTGTGTGTGTGTGGATGTGTGTGCTTGTTCTCGTGTGTGTGTGTTTGTTTGTACTTGTGTGTGTTTGGTCTTATGTGTGTTTGCAATTGTGTGTGTTTGTGTGTGTATGTATGTACGTGTGTTCGTGTAAGTGGCTTTTAAGTGCTATATGTGACTTCTAATCATTCTTACAAACTTATAATGTTAATCACTCATATTCTTCATGATTAACACATAGATAATAAACAAGTTACTAGATGCTGCCTATAAAGGTCTGAATTGAATATCAATCATCAATCAAACATTAATCATACATCAATCGTACAGCAATGCATTGTCAATCAAACATCAACTTTACATCAATCAAAGGATAGATTAAACATCAATCAACCACCATTTAAACATCAAAGGAACAAAATTCAACGAAACATCAATCAGACATCAACCCTAGTGATATATCATACGTGTCAATTTATCACGCAAATGAATGAAGCTAAAACACATTATTTTTAAGTCCACTTTTCACGTATCATTCATAACTCTGTTCATAGTACTATGAGTCGTGTTTACGTACTGATGAATGGGCTCTCATTTTCTTAAGTCTGACTCTAATTTTTATGTCCTTTGTTTCTGGGTTATTTTAGTTCCTTACTTTGCTTTGTATTATAAATTTGTTATCATTGTCATCATTACTATTACTGATATCATCATTTTTATCATCTTTATTATCATTATCGTTATTACTTTTATCACTGTCATGATTATTGTTATCATTATTATAATTTTCATCTTTATCATCATTATCAACATTATCATCAATATCATTTCATCCATCACTTTATTGTTATCTCTACTATCTTCCCCACTGGATTATTCCTTCCTTTATTCAGCTACTTATTTGTGCTATAATTATTCTATTTTTTTCTGTGGGTTTAGGAGTTATGCAAAATTTAGCCCCGATATCAAAGAATGCCATTTCACTTTAATGGGTTGCAAAATTTGAATCCTTGCACCGATGGGGAAATTCAAGATGACAAGAAATGCACATTATCTAGAAGCCTTCCCCCCCCTCCCCTCCCCCCGTCTTTCATCCCTTTCTTCTTCTTCTTCTTCTTCTTCTTCATCTCCTTTTTTATTCTTTATTCATTCATCCTATTCACCTTTGTAAGATCGTCCGAAAATCTGCAAAGAAGCTGGAGATTGATCATTATTTGTCCGCCTCGCTCTTACACCCTTTGGAAAAAAGTGAAAAAAACGTGAAAAAAAACGAAAAGAAAAAAAAATGAACAGAAACATCTCTTTTATCGAAGACTAATCGACGGTGCTGCCATTTCATTATCCCCCCCCTCTCTCTCCCCCACCCTTTACCCAATACCCACTTCTTTTTCCTTCTTCTCTCCCTTTTTTTTCCCGAACGTCGCGTCATGCTCTCCCCCCCCCCCTCTCTCTCTCTCTCTCTCTCTCTCTCTCTCTCTCTCTCTCTCTCTCTCTCTCTCTCTCTTCTCTCTCCCTCTCTCTCTCTTCTCTCTCTCTTCTCTTTCTCTTTCTCTCTCTCTCTCTTTCTCTCTCTCTCTCTCTCTTCTCCTTCTCTCTCTCTTCTCTCTCCTCTCTCTCTCCTCTCTTCTATCTTCTCTCTCTCTCCCCCTCTCTCTCTTCTCTCTCTCTCTCTCTCTCTCAACCCCTCTCCCCTCTCTCTCTCTCTCTCTCTCTCTCTCTCTCTCTCTCTCTCTCTCTCTCTCTCTCTCTCTCTCTCTCTCTCTCTCTCTCTCTCTCTCTCCCTCAAAAAAAAAAAAAAAAAAAAAAAAAAAAAAAGAAAAAAAAACTCCCCGAACCGAACCACGTCCTTCCCCAACCACGCTCGGAATCGAACCCCCGAGACTCGCCCGTGTGTGAGTCTCGTCGAGCGCTCGTAAAAATCATAGACCATAATGTTGACAATTAAAAGTCCTGCCGTACTGACCTCAAGATACAAAGCGATCGCCGCGGGCCGAGCGCTTTTATAGTCCTTTAAGCGTTTTATAAGACGGAATTTTACATTTTGATGACCTTTGCGATGGACGGGCATACCGAGAACGTAGCCGAAGGAAGTCCTACGAGGAGGAGGAGGAGGAGGAGGAGGAGAAAGAGTTAGAGGAGGAGGAAGAGGAAGAGGAGGAGGAGGAGGAGGAAGAGGAGGAGGAGGAGGAGGAGGAGGAGGAGGAGGAAGGAGAGAGAGGAGGAGGAGGAGGAGGAACAGGAAGAGAAGGAGGAGGAGGAGGAGGAGATGATGGAGGAGGAGGAGGAGGAGGAACAGGAAGAGAAGGAGGAGGAGGAGGAGGAGGAGGAAGAGGAGGAGGGAGAGGAGGAGGAGGAGGAGGAGGAGGAGGAGGAGATGTAGGAGGAGAAGGAACAGGAAGAGAAGGAGGAGGAGGAAGAGGAGGAGGGAGAAAAGGAAGAGAAGGAAGAGAAGGAGGAGGAGGAAGAGGAGGAGGAGGAACAGGAAGAGAAGGAGGAGGAGGAAGAGGAGGAGGGAGAAAAGGAAGAGAAGGAGGAGGAGGAGGAGGAAGAGGAGGACGTGGAGGAGGAAGGTGAGGTAGAGGAGAAGAAGGAAATGGAGCAAGGGGATGGAGGAGGAAGAAAAGAAGAGCAATAGGAAGAGGATGAGGAAGAACAATAAAAGCAGATAGAGGAGGAAAATGAAGAGGGAAAGAGGTCGAGGAGGAAGAGAATGAGAAGAAGAAGAAGAAGAAGAATGAAGACGCGAGGAAGAAAAAAGAAGTGTATCGGACCTCCTTGTTATTTCCCTATTCATCGGAGAATCATTAATCAAGCAATCCGACGAGAGAGAGATAGATAGATAGATAGAGATAGATAGATATATATATATAGAGAGAGACAGAGAGACAGACTGACTGACAGACAGACTAACAGAGAGAAAAATAGATAGCGAGGGGGGGGAGACAGAAAGAGAGAACAAGAGAGAGACAGACAGACAGACAAACACACACACACAGAGAGAGAGAGAGAGAGAGAGAGAGAGAGAGACAGATAGACGACAGATAGACGACAGAAAAAGGGAGAAGGGGGGGGGGGTAAGACAGAAAAGAGAGAGAGAGAGAAAGCGCGCGCGAGAGAGAGAGAGAGAGAGAGAGAGAGAGAGAGAGAGAGAGAGAGAGAGAGACAGACAGAGCAAGAAAGCGAGAGAGAGAGAGAGAGAGAGAGAGAGAGAGAGAGAGAGAGAGAGAGAGAGAGAGAGAGAGAGAGAGAGAGAGAGAGAGAGAGAGAGAGAGAGAGAGAGAGAGCAAGAAAGCGAGAGAGAGAGAGAGAGAGAAAGAGAGACTGAATGATAAGCTTCCAAGAACAGAATGTATCCGAGCGTCTGTTCCCAAGACCGACGGACGATGCAGCGACGTGAGATAAGATCGCCGGAGACATACCTTGGCTTGTTCGCTTTATTGTTCTCTCTCCCTTCTCCCCGCTCTCTTATTCCGGGGGGATCTCTTGCTCTTATATTTCTCTCTTTTTCTCGCACTGTCTCTCTCGCTCTTTTTTAATTCTCTTTCTCTCTCTCTGCCTCTTTCTCTCGCTTTCTCTCATTGTCTCTGTCTCTCGCTTTCTCTCATTGTCTCTGCCCCTGTATCTCTCTTTTTCTCTTTTTTTCTATATCTCTCTTACGCTCTCGCTCTCTCATTATCTCTCTCTCTCTCTCTCTCTCTCTCTCTCTCTTTCTTTCTCTATCTTTCTTTCTCATTTCACGCTATAATTTTTGGAATGATCTTTGCTCGCATTTTTTTTTATCATCACTATTGCTGTTACCATTATGGTCATAATTATTGTTATCATTATCATCAATATTATTATTATTATCATTTTCATCAATATCATTATAATTATCATTAATATCATTTTTATTATTGTTATCATTATCATCAATATTATTATTATTATCATTATCATCAATATCATTATAATTATCATTAATATCATTTTTGTTATTATTATCATTATTATCATTATCATCATTATCATCAATATCCAACATTATTATCATTATCATCATCAATATCATTTATATCATTCTTAGTCTTATTTTTGCCATCATTGTTATCAATATCATTATTATCATTAGTTTTACAATTATCATTATTAACACTATCATCATCAAAATGATTATCATTGTTATCGTTATCGGCACTATTTTTAGGATTATTGCTAGAATCATCAGGATAATCAATCTTTTGTTTGTGTTATGGATATTGTTGATATGTTTATGTTGCAACTGCTTTTTTGTTATTATGTTATTACCATTACTACTTTTTTATGGGGATTGCAGGATTAGGGGCCGTTGCTTCTACTGTTGCATCTGTACTTCCGAGCATTAGCATTATCTAATCAGTAGTATTAAGGGCTTTTTTTTTCAAATGTTCATTATTTTTTTTGTATCATCGTACTGCCCTTTCTCTTTATTCACTTATCTTACCTTTCTCTCACTCGTTCCCATCATCCGTCCTACTCTCTCAGACACACCTCTCCCTCTTTCTCCCCCTCCACCCCCACTCACCCCATCCCCTCCACTCCAACCTCTCTCCCCTTACGCCCCCCCCACTCCCACCCCCTAACCCCTCCTATATTCTTCCCATCTCCCTACCATTCCTACCCACCTCCCCTTATGCCCATCTCCTTACCCATCCCTCCCACAACCCCACAACCCCTGACCCCCTTATCCCCTCCCCCCTCCCCACTCCCCATTCCACCCCCCCCCCCAACACACCCTCTCATCACAATCATCACCATCATCTCCGCCTCGACCCCGTCAGGATGTCGAACCGAAGGTAAACACGAAAGCCCTGGGAGGAACACCCGACGCACCTGACATACTCGAGACATTCCGACGACATTCTCGAGCTCCCGATTGTCGTGTCGTGAGAGATGGAGGGATGGTGTAGCGGGGGGGGGGGGGATTTAGGGGAGGGGGTGGAAGGGGGGGGAGAGATTTAGGGGAGGGGGTGGAAAGGGGATGGGGAGAGGGGATGGAAGGGGGATGGAAGGGGGAAGGGGGATGGGGAGAGGGGATGGAAGGGGGGTTGGAAGGGGATGGGGGAAGGGGGAAGGAGGAAGGGGTAAATAAGAAAGAGAGGGAGGAAGAGAGCTAGAAGAGGGGGAGGAGGAGGAGAAGGGTGGAAGGGGGAAGGAGGAACGGGGAAGAGGGAAAGGGGGAAGGAGAGTAGCGTAAGAAGGAAGAGTGCCAGAAGAAGGGAGAGGGGGAGGGGGAGAAGGTTTGAAAGGATGAAGGGAGAAAGGGAGAGGGATAAAAGGGAAGAGTGGAAAGGGGATAAGGTTGGGAGGCGAAGGAGGAAGAGGGAGGGGATAAGAGGGAAGAGGAGGAAGGGGAGAAAGATGGGAGGGAAAGGAAGAAGGGCAGAAAGATGGGAGGGAAAGGAGGAAGAGGAAAGGAAGAAGGGAGAAGAAATAAGACACAAGGGGAGGGAGAAGGAGGAAGAGAAAAGGGGAGAGGGGGGAGAGGAGAAGTAGAAGGGGGAGGGGGAGGGGATAGATAGAAGGAATAAGGGAATTTTTTCGAGAGTTCCCAAGGGAAGAAGGACGATCGGCTAGGCTGTGTGTGTGTGTTGATATATTCGAGCGATATGGCGTGTCCTGATTGGTCCGATAGGTTTTGTGTGTAGTTGTGATGGGAGGCTCAGTAGTCAGTAGTCAGTAGTATATCATTAGTGTTACTCTTGTTATCCTAATTTTTATCAATATTTTCAACAGTAGAGGTAGTAGTAGTTTTGTTTTGGTCATTATGATAATGGGGATTATGATTATGATTATTATTATTATTGTCACTATCATTTTTATTATCTTTATCCTTATCATTATCTATACCATTCTTATCATCATCACTATCACTATTAGCCTTATTTTTATTATCATTATCATCATTATCATTATCATTAATATCACTATTGTTATTATCATTATCCTTATCATCATTATCATTTTTGTTGTTACTACTACTATCAATATTATCATCATTATCGATATCAATATTATTGTTATTATCATTATGCCTATCATTATTGATATTGCTGCTACTTTTATTACTACAACTGCTGTTATTATTATTATAACCAGTATGATTTTATTTCCAGCAAGAGAGAGAGGCAAACTGCTTGCACATAACAGAGATTCTGATGCACGCACTGATCATATAATTAAAAAAAAAGAAAAAAAAAAACATGCACAACAGATAGCGTCTCAAATGTATGCAGACTTACTACCAATGATAGCCAAGACGAATATTATATCTTATTTTTTTCACTCAAGATAATGAAACTATTTTAATCCATTTCGTTGGGGGAGAGAATGTTATCAATGTTAGGTGGATTAGATCAATGGATGATTGGTAGTTTTATCCATTTAGCTCCCAATGTATTACTTTTTTTTAATATTGGCGTTCTCAACCTGGGGTGATTTTTTTTTCTGTTTACTTTATTTATCTATTTATTTATTTATTTATTGTATGCTATATACTGCATGTGGTAATCAATATTCAACATGGTAAAGTACATTCATTGCTTGCAGTATTGCGCTGTTGTGTGTATGTGTTTGTTTCTAGGGAGGGGGCCCATATCTTTTACCAGATTCTCAAAGGAGTCCGGGACTCAAAAAAGTTAAGAATCCCTTTAGAATCTTTTACAACATAACAATCGGCAAGGCAGGTGAATTTTAAGAGAGAGAGAGAGAAAGAGAGAGAGAGAGAGAGAGAGAGAGAGAGAGAGAGAGAGAGAGAGAGAGAGAGAGAGAGAGAGAGAGAGAGAGAGAGAGAGAGAGAGAGAGAGAGAGATGAGAGATAGAGAGAGAGAGAGAGAGAGAGAGAGAGAGAGAGAGAGAGAGAGAGAGAGAGAGAGAGAGAGAATGAAAGAGAGAGAGAGAGAGAGAGAGAGAGAGAGAGAGAGAGAGAGAGAGAGATAGATAGAGAGACAGACAGAGAGAGAAAGGAGTAATTCACGACCCACCAATCAAACCTGCGCGGGAACAGACGCTAATCAAAGTCCCCTTCCCTCCAGCGGTCAGCGCCACAACCCTAGGTCCTTCCTTCCTTCCTTCCTATTATCCTGCAACGGAGGAGAGCGCTGCGAGTGATCCTCTTGCTTATCGACAAAGCCATCATGCGATCCAAATCACACCCCTTTTCTCCTTGTGGAATCATGCAATCAGGCCCTCAATACGCTCATGCACTGGTATTACCCGAGTTTCTGATGTGGAACAGAGCGCCTGATCACAGACAGGCGCGTGAACGACAGCGAAAAAGGGGCCAATTTAGTAACAGATTAATTGAAAATAAGTATCATTAGAGTGAATAAAAGGCGCTGCTTCGGTCAACGCCGTTAAGGAAAGATCAAAGGAGGTAAAGCGCAGTTTTCACGATATAAGGGAAATTACGCCAAGAAATAGGGCGGGGATTTATGTACACA
>NW_028234409.1:30268731-30271231 GCF_977035675.1 Penaeus japonicus | reverse complement strand
GGGTGGCCTGAGGGTATGTATGGCGGTTGGGGTTGTGTTTGGGGGTAGGGGGGGTAGGGGGGTTAAGGGAGGGAGAGAGAGTAAAGAGGAGGGTCAGAAGGAGTGTGTGTTGGGAAGGAGGGAGGTATAGTAATGGCTCCATCAATTAGTGGGACTTGTGAAGGATATGTCTTTCTCTCTTTTTTTCTTTTTCTTTTTCTTTTTCTCTCTCTTTTTTTTTTTCTTCTTTTTCTTTTTTTCTTTTTCTTTCTATTTCTTTTTCTATTTCTATCTCTTTCTGTCCTTTTCTTTCTCTTTCTCCATCTCTCTCTCTCTCTCTCTCTCTCTCTCTCTCTCTCTCTCTCTCTCTCTCTCTCTCTCTCTCTCTCTCTCTCTCTCTCTCTCTTTCTCTATCTCTCGCACGAACAGAAGGGAAGAAAGGGCGGAGAGGCTGGATAGAAAGGTGCTCTCTCTCTTTACTTTCTCACTTGCTCATTTTCTCCTTTTTTCTCTCTTTAGATATATATACATATCTATATGTATTTCTATTTTTCTATCTATCTCTATAGTATCTATATCTACATTAAGATATATTTCTATATATGTATCCGTGTCTATATTCATATCTATATCTATCTATCCTTCTATCTATATCCATATATATCTATATCTATCTATATCTATCTATCTATCTGTCTATGTGTATCCTTAGAACTTTTTCTTCCTCGTTAGTCCGTCATACAATAATTTCTGATGGTATGATATACATTTTTTGTATCCAAACAAACAACAAAAACATTTCCGCATCCCCTGACTGTTACCAATATATAAAAATAAATATGATACAAACTCCATTAACCAAAGATTCATGTAATTATACAATGAAAACGAATGCGCCATGACGTGGTAACACTGACAACTTTATAGTGAACAATGATCCGAAGACACAAGGCAATCAAAACCTAACTCGGGCTATGAATATGTACCTGAATATATAACTTTTCGTCTTGTTTTTTTTTTTTTTTTTTTTTTTTTTTTTTTTTTTTTTGGGGGGGGGGGATGATGGGAGTTGTTCTTCTACTTTGTTTTCTAGAAAGCTTTTGCCTGGCATAGTCTCCAATTAAGCTTTATGCTCGTCACCCCTTTGTAAATAGAAGAATAATGGCCCGTGTGCCTTTTGTTATGGCTTTATTCTTAATATTTTTCTCGCCGCTTGATAATTACGGGAACCTATTCTCAGGCGCCATTCTGTAGGTACTGAATGACAAAACCAAATGATTGTTAACCCGACAGAACCGATGACAAATGAGCATAGGCCCGTAGCCCACCCACCCAGGTAAATATCGGAAAATCATGTTCTCTCACACGAGCTGCTTCGCCAATGGTAGACCTAATCGTAATACAACCTAAAATAGTGTATTTCGACCAAACCCACATCTCACTACTCCATTTACCTGATCTAAACCAATATCACATCCTAAACCACCCTTTCCCCCTCCCCTACAGGATACAGCGAGAGCGCGTTCGGTCACGCCATCACGGCAGCTGGAGTGACCCACAGCGTCGCCCGCGCATGCGCAGCTGGACGCCTCCATAACTGCTCCTGCGGCATGGTGAGACATCATCACTAAGATCATAATCTGCTTCGCCGAGTCATCTGGCATCCGCTTAGAATAGATCATTTGTGTTTTTATTAACTAGCAAAAAAAGAGTGATTCATTATTCTCGAGAACTCTATTAGAAATGTCTTGTGTTGGAAATAGAATAGAGTTATGTAAATGTGCATGTGTGTGTTCGTTTTTTTTTTCTTTCTTTTTTTTTCGTTTTTTTTTTTTCTGAAGAAGAAGCATTTCTCCCATTCCTAATATGTATTTATACCTCTCTGTATCTTTCTCTCTCTCTTTCTCTCTCTCTCTCTCTCTCTCTCTCTCTCTCTCTCTCTCTCTCTCTCTCTCTCTCTCTCTCTCTATATATATATATATATATATATATATATATATATATATATATATATATATATATAAAGAGAGATTATAAATTTCATTTCTCATCGTTCACCCTTCTTTGTGTCCTCCCCTGTTCAGTCCCTTCTTCCATTTATCTGTTTATTTCCATATTTCACCTCTTTCGTTCATCCCCTCCTATTCCTTGCCTTTCTTATTTACCTACATACTTACACTTCAATTCTTCTCTTCTTTAATTTCTCTCGCATTTCCTTCTTTCTTACACTCTCTCCTTCCGTCTTTTTGTGTTCAACCGCATTCCATCTTCTTCATTTCTCCTCTTTTTTTCTCATTCACTCACTTTCCATCTTTCTCATTCCATCTTTTTTTCTTTTTTTTCTCTCCTTCTTTTTTTTTTTATTCCTTCTTTGTCATCGTCCTTATTTCCTCTCTTTCTTGTTTGTTTTTTTTCTCAGTCCTTCTCCTGCTTTCTTTCCTACTCCTTCTCCTTCCCTCTATCTCAATCTCTCTCCTTAATTACTTTGCTTTTTTTCTCATTATCTCTCCTTCCTCTCTCT
>NW_028234409.1:30261231-30263731 GCF_977035675.1 Penaeus japonicus | reverse complement strand
ACTGGCATTCTTATTATCATCATCATCCTTAATATCATCATTATCACCGTCATTAGTATTTATATTATTATCTTTATTATCATTATTATTATTTCTATCATTAATATCGGTCCTCTTTGATATTGTTATTGGTACATTGATATCGTTACCATCATTATAATCATCATTATCATGATTATAATCCTCACTATAATTATTATTATTATGATAGCAATTACTGTTGCTACACATATCACCATTATCATTAGTAGTAGTATTAGTGCTAGTATCATTATTATCCTTAAAATATATTTGTTTATGATCATTAATATTTCCATCATAACTAACAATACCGTTTATGTTGTTATTATCACTATTGTTATTATCGTCATTATGATTGTTATCACTATTGTTATGACTATTACATCGATATTGTTATTATTATCAGTATGTTATGCTTGCACAAGGGGTGATTGAGCATTCCACCTCTTCCGGGCATCCCCAATCGTTCGCTGGTAAGTGGTGCTGCATTTTTGTCATATCCTTTAATAAGCCGTCTGAAGAAGCCTGGCAACCCAAGGAAGCAATGCGCCTCCTTCTGGTTTCTAGGCTGAGGCATCTTCTGAATATTAGGGACTCCTTATCTGGGTCAGGTTCCACACCAAAGGAATTTAAATGTGTCTGTTGCAAATACACACTTCTTCCTGTTCAGCCTGAATCCTGACTTTAAGAGGAGTGCCAAAGTCTCGTCTAAATGTCTCAGATGGTCAGTTAAACTACTACTGTGCACCACCACATCATCTAAGTAGGCAATGGTATGTGTGCCCAAAACGGATGGCAACACGTAGCTGACAGTCTGTTGAAAGGTTGAAGGGGCAGTTGCCAGCCCAAATGGCAGATTTCTGAACTGGAAGAGACAGTGCACATCTGAGAATACTGTCTTTGGCCTATCATCTGGTTTACATCCACAGTCCAGTAGGCACTACGAGCATCCAGGGGCTGGATTTATTAACATACGATTGTAAGGTATTTACCAGCGGTCAGTTATCTGCACGTTTGCCAGCCATGGTAAAGTGGGATTCACAAAGCGATAGTAAGTCGCCTGGTAATGGTAAAGCGACTTTACCATCGTAGTTTGATAGTAACTGTGGCAGATCGTTTCCGCCAATCAGCGAGCGCCTTAAATGATTCTTTAGGCTTCTTTGACCAATCTCGTGACATGCAAACAAAGCCTGATCCAGCAGAGAGATTTTCATGTTTCAGGAAAAAAAAAGAAAAAAAAAATATGATAGAGATTTCTTCTGTGTAAAATTATTTCTACATAAGTTCACTTCCTAGAAAGCATATTCTATTTCATAATCTTACGGATCATATATATATATATAATGTAATGGTCTTCAAAAAACATGCTATTTTTTTTTTTTTTTAATTAGATTGTAGTCAAATAATAAGAAACAAATGCCAATCAAACCTTTGAAATGAATAAAATTCTGAATCGTCGTATCTTAGTCAGAGAATTAACTACAAAAAGAAAAATATATCCACCCTACAACTGGGCTCCTGGTCATTTAAGGCTATCTGCACCAGACTTCGCAGACTTAGCTGTGGCATTCAACCATAAGCTACAATAAACATCTTCATAAAATTCATTGGCTAGCGCAGCGGCACCAATTGGCGCTAATCAGTGGCCCCAGATAACTGTACATATACGATATGAGAAACGGATCATATGAGGCGCAACTGCAGTAAAAGATCAGGCACTAAGACTGGCCTCATAACAACATAAAATGGGTGACTGCAGTGAACAGATGGGCCTTAAGAGGTGGTTCCAGAAACATATATATATTAGAGAAATATACAAGACTACAATACATACAGTAAATACAGGTTGGCTGTGAGTATAGAGAGACATTATATGAGGAAGTAATTAGAGCAAAGTTGTGATTGCTTTAGCGAAATAAGAGACAGCAACAGCATGACGAGCTTGCATATTCAGTGACGTTAGGAAAAGTCTTGAATGAACAGAGGCTATAAGAACTTCCGAATTACTGAAAGAGCACATGAAACTTGAAAGTTTAATAAAAGTGGTAGGATCAGCTTATCCCAAAATAAAATTTCGCTATCATTTCATGAGATATAGTACTTGAAAGGTAGCAGTGCATTGGAGTATACATAAATAAAGTTAATTTTTCCAAAACCAAAGTAGATTTGGTTGTGTTGGTCCGTGGCAGTAAAGCGTTCTTTTCTCTGCATCAAAACCTATGATATGAAAAGAACGCGGCAGTCTACATACTGCCGCCACCCCACTTTAGGTACACTGAAACTGAAAGTCAATCAACATCGAGCTTAAAGCAGAAAGGCAATATCAACAGCATGACAATACCTTCAGTATTCCAATTAAAGTTGAACGAAACATAAATATATTTATTTGTGGCCAAAAAAAATTGTGGGATGAATGATTCCGACATCTATATTCCATACTCCATAGTGGGGTGGCGGCAGTATGTAGACTGCCGCGTTC
>NW_028234409.1:30236231-30238731 GCF_977035675.1 Penaeus japonicus | reverse complement strand
TTCATCATTATCTTCCTCGTCCTCTTCATCTCTGTCTTCATCATTATCTTCCTCGTCCTCTTCATCTCTGTCTTCATCATTATCTTCCTCGTCCTCTTCATCTCTGTCTTCATCATTATCTCCCTCGTCCTTTTCATCTCTTTCTTCATCATTATCTTCCTCGTCCTCTTCATCTCTGTCTTCATCATTATCTTCCTCGTCCTCTTCATCTCTGTCTTCATCATTATCTTCCTCGTCCTCTTCATCTCTGTCTTCATCATTATCTTCCTCGTCCTCTTCATCTCTGTCTTCATCATTATCTTCCTCATCCTCTTCATCTCTTTCTTCATCATTATTTCCCTCGTCCTTTTCATCTCTTTCTTCATCATTATCTCCCTCGTCCTTTTCATCTCTTTCTTCATCATTATCTTCCTCGTCCTCTTCATCTCTGTCTTCATCATTATCTTCCTCGTCCTCTTCTTCTCTGTCTTCATCATTATCATAATGATAAAAGTAATAATGTTAGTGATAATTACAACAAGAATAATGTTAAAATTGTGAAATGATCATAATGATATTACAGATAATGATAATGATCAGAATGATAATGATGATGATAATAGTGATACATGGTGACCACAATGATGATGATAACGATAATAATGATAATGATGTTGATGATGATAGCAACGATACTAACAACTACTTTGTCGTTTGTGTCAGGTGAATGAACAAATTCTTATATAATCAAACTATTTTTTTTTTAGCTTATCATCTTAGGAAAATGGAGGTTCTCTTTCTTTCTGTTTCTTCTTCCTTTTTTTTATTTGTTTGTTTATCTAGTTATTTATTTTTGATAGATTATATCCGTCTATTAATTATCTATCTATCTATTTATTTACATATAGAATAATATGTTTTTGGTAATGACTATCTCTAAAATCTAAATTACTATAATGATAGTAATATCTTTTAATAATAGGGTTTATATTACTATAATGGTAGCAAGAAAAATGATAACGACATATATATATGTATAGTTAGATAGATAGATAGATAGATAGATAGACAGATAGATAGATAAATATAGATAGATAGATAGATATATGTTTATATATATAAATATAAATACATACATACATACATATATATATATATATATATATATATATATATATATATATATATATATATATATATATATATATATACACACACACACATAACCGAAAAATTTAAACAGGCGAACTAAAATCATAATTACTTCCAGCATCATAACCATCATAACTCTCATCACTACCACGACCCATCACTACGTTCACCACCATATTCCTTTTAGCAGATATCCTGTAAGAAATATTTATTTATATCTTTTCTTCTCAAAAACAAACCGAGCAGGATTGGCTAAGGCTAATGGCATAAGAGTTTGCATTTTCCACTAGAACGGTCTAATACAGAGGAAGAAGTTGTGTTATTTATTGATTTTGTTATTGTTATTGTTGTTATTATTATTATTGTTATTTTTGTTATCATTATCATTGTTATTTTTGTTATCAATATCATTATTATTGTTATTTTTGTTATCATTATCATTGTTATTGTTATTAGTATTTCATTATTATTTTTGTTTTTGTTACCATTATCGCTATCGATATTGTCATTATCATGGTTATTTTTGCCATTACTGTTATCGTTATAATCCTAATTATTATAATTACTGTCATTATCATTATTATCATCATTATTATCTCCAGTGTTTTAATTAAAATCATCATTATTGCCATTGTTACTATCATTGTTAACACAATCGTCATTATTAGTACAATTTAATGATTATTAACATTATCAGTATCCCCACCAATTCTATTTCCTCTCTTTCTCTCTCTCTCTCTCTCTCTCTCTCTCTCTCTCTCTCTCTCTCTCTCTCTCTCTCTCTCTCTTCTCTTCTCTCTCGCTATCTCACTAAATTTATTTACATTATACTCTACTCACTCTCTCTTCTGTTTCTCTTCTCTTTTATGTTTTATCTTCTTCTCTCTTCATTTTCTTCTTTCTTATTTCTATCACTCTTATATATTGTCTTTCTTATTCTTTATCTTCTTTACTTATTCTTCTTTCTCTCTTCTTCACTCTCTTCTCTCTTCTTTCCTCCCTCCCCCTCTCTGTTTCTCTCTCTCTCTTCTCTCTCTCTCTCTCTCTCTCTCCTTTCTCTCTCTACTCTTTCTTTTTTTTTCTCTTCTTCTCTTTATCTTCTTCTTTTTCTTCTTCTTATCTATCTATTTTATTCTTTCTTATCGTTTCTTCTCTTCTTTCTCTCTCTCTATTCTCTCTCTCTTCTTCTCTTCCTTTCTCTTTCTTCTCTTTCTCTTTTCTTCTCTTTTTCTCTTTTTTTCTTCTCTTATTATCTCTCTTTTTCTTCTTCTTCTGTCTCTTCTGCCTTCTTCTTCTTCTTCTCTCTTCTCTCTCTCTCTCTATCTCTCTCTCTATCTTCTCTCTTATTTCTTTTCTCTTTTTTTCTGAT
>NW_028234409.1:30223731-30226231 GCF_977035675.1 Penaeus japonicus | reverse complement strand
CATTTTAACACCTTTTACATCAATCATCTTAAAAACTGAAAAACAAACAAACTCATTTCCATTCCTAAAGGGCTGGGATGAAAGCCTCGAACAAGCTTATCTGACAGTCATAAGAGAAGTGTGTTGTCCATGGAATAACTGGGGCTTCTCTTGAAATGCGGTACATAGGGCTATGGCTTCGCTTTTAAGGGACTAGACTGGTACTTCCTTTGAATTCATCCTTAGGAAGCCAAACGAAAGATCTTTTCCCATAGAATTACTGGCTATTCTAAAGAGAGGCAAACAAGAGCTACGAAAGAAAATAACACGAAATTGATGATGATAAGGATGATAATGATGATGGTGATAATAATGATGATAGTAATAATAACAGCAGATATGATGATGATAATGATTATAATAATGATGATGATAATGGTATCAATTATGATAATAACAATGATTATAATGATAATGATGATTATAAGAATAACGATAGTAATAACAATCATTATAGTAATAGAAAAGAAGGATGATGATAATAATAATAATGATGATAACAATAGTAATTGTAATATGATAATGATAATTATCTTAACTATAAAGATAATTTTAATGATAATGACAGTAATAATGATAACAATAACAATGACATTATCAATAATGATAATGATCATGGAAACAATATCAATGATAATAATAGTAATAATGCTAATAAAGATAATTATGATAATAATAACAGTAATGATAAAGATATTAATGATAATAATAATGATAGTAAAAATAATAACAATATTGATAATAATAAGGATAACAATGATATATATAATAATAGTAATGATAATAACAATTATGATAATGATAGTGATGATAATGCTAATGATATTAATAAAATGATACTAATAATAACAATAATGATGATAATGACAATGATAAACACGACAAAGCTAATGGGAATAATAAATACTCAGACAATAATCTCTACAAATTGATATAATCATCACAATCAATAGCAAAAGAATTACAAGGAAATACCATCTTGCAACTTACACAATACTATACCTTGCAACTCTCCTTCTTCCATATATGGTAACCAACATCCACTTCTTTCTTTCCAGGCGATACAGCATCTCCACGCAGCTCACGTAGTCCACAGAGATATTAAAGGCATGAATATTCTCATAACGGACGAGGGCAAAATCAAATTGGTTGATTTCGGTAAGTCACGGGGTGTAAGTGGAATGTAATTCTACTTGGAATTGGGAATGCTAACGAGAGAACTGGGAAGTGGAATGTAATTCTACTTGGAATTGGGAATGCTAACGAGAGGACTGGGTGTGTAGTGGAATGTTGAATGTTATTTTAGGTGGAATTGGTTGTTTGGTGCAATGTGGAGTGTTATTTTAGGTGGAACTGGTTGTTTGGTGCAATGTGGAATGTTATTTTAGGTGGAACTGGTTGTTTGGTGCAATGTGGAGTGTTATTTTAGGTGGAACTGGTTCTTTGGTGCAATGTGGAGTGTTATATTGTGTGGAACTGGTTGTTTAGTGTGACGTGGAGTGTTAATTTAGGTGGAACTGGTTGTTTGGTGCAATGTGGAGTGTTATTTTAGGTGGAACTGGTTCTTTAGTGTGACGTGGAGTGTTATATTGTGTGGAACTGGTTGTCTAGTGTGATGTGGAGTGTTATTTTGTGTGGAAGTAAGTGTCTAGTGCAATGTAGAGTGTTATTTTAGGTGGAACTGGATGTGTAGTGCAATGTTGAATGTTATATTGTGTGGAACTGGTTGTTTAGTGAAATGTGGAATGTTATTTTATGTAGGGCTGGTTGTCTAGAGCAATATGGAGTATTATTTTATGTCGAATTGATTGTCTAGTGCAATGTGGAATGTAATCATACGCAGAACTGTTAATGTTAACAAAGGAACTGGTCAACCAAATGTGAATTCAGAATACCATAGAATCTATGGGATTTGTTCCGTTGAAGCTCTTATTGCATAGCCTGAAATATGTTGATTAGGAATTCACAGGTAATATCCTGTTATGTCTATACTAGTAATTGAACTATCTATCATCAGCCATCTAGATATCTCCTCGTCTATCTCCCTATCTCCTCTTCTCATTTCCTTTCCATCAAACTCCTTACCATCCTCTATTTTCAACATGTGACCACCCTAAGCTGTCTATCATGACTTATGCCTATATAGAAAATAGATAAGTATGTAAACTGTTGATATAATAATGAAGAAATAAAGATTAATAAGATAAAAAAACAACACAAATGAAACCAATGAACAGAGAATAAAGGTGAACATAATATTACAAAACCTAAGATACAAAAAAAAAAAAAAAATAGAAAGCAAAATAAAATCAAATGAACTGAAAAAAATATAAAACGAAAAATAAAAATGAAAATCTTTTACCAACTAACAGGACAATGAAAAAATAGAAAGCAAAATAAAATCAAATGAACTGAAAAAATATAAAACGACAAATAAAAATGAAAATCTTTTACCAACTAA
>NW_028234409.1:30186231-30188731 GCF_977035675.1 Penaeus japonicus | reverse complement strand
TATGAAGAAAGAACGAGAGAAAGTGTGCGAGAGAGAGAGAGAAATTGTTCACTTTCCTTTGATTGTAGTATTTATATTGTAATATGTATGTTGTTGTTATTATTACAAATTTTAAAACTAGGATTATTGTTGCTATATTTAGCCACTTGTTTTTATTATTGCTATTGATATTATTGTTATCATTTTAATACCATTACTGCTTATTTTATTTTATTGGCACCATCATCCTAATTTTTATTCAATATTACCATTCCTTTTGTTTCTACTATCTTGAATATCATTATTGTTAATAGTATTATCATTAAATGATTATCGTCATCATTATTATTATCATCATTATCAATAGCAATATGATTATCAATATCATTGTCATTATTATCATCATTATCATTATCAATGCCAATATCAATATCAACATTATTACTATTTTGATTATCATAATCATCATCATCACCATCAGCAGCAGCAACACTACCATCATCATCACCATCATCATCAACATTACCATCATCATCATCACCATCATCATTATCATCATCATCCCCATCACAATCATCATCATCATCACCATCAATATTTAAAATACTTATATTCATACTGCAGTATAGCTGATATCATTGTAAATTATCATTATCAATTATTTCCATCCCCAGTGGAAGTAATAGCAGCAACCAGTAAGCTAAAATTAAGATAATAATTGCTATAATTAAGATAATAGTTGCTGAAATTAAGATAATAATTGTTGAAATTAAGATAATAATTGCTGAGATTAAGATAACAATTGCTGAGATTAAGATAATAATTGGAGTTGATCTGGGGAAAAAATCTGAACTAATTTTCCTGGTAAAGCAGTTGGCCTTGGAATGGTCTTGGTTTGGTGAAAGAAGTCTTTGCAATTGTCTCGAAGTGTTACCCGGAGATGTAGCAACATTATGGTAGTGGAGTGGTACTTCAGAGGATGGTGGGAGTACTTTGTGATGGTTTAGAAGTGTTGTGAAAGAAAATTGTAATTGCTATTAGGAGCCTGATAATGTCAATACCGCAAGTGTGTTTTTAGCTGCATATGGCACAAAGCTTTGAAACCTATTTCTAACCCGACTAATAGTGTAATGTGATTGTTGAACTTTCTATTATCTTCCTCAGAGAAGTTACTAAAATCGTATCCACGATTCCAGAATCTCAGTTAAACTGAGTCTGGGGAAATCACTTTAATGGGAATGAATAGAGTCAGTTTGTTGTGGAGAGAGACCTCTTAAAAAAGAAAAAGAAAGAAAAAAAGAAAAAAAAAAACTTGGATTCATGGGGAAATAAATTCAAACAAAAAGGGTCCCCAATAATGAACTGGATGGAAACCAGTGATGTAAAGAAGAAAAAATTATTTTACCGCCTAATGAAACCTCATTAAAGTAAATGAAATGCTCCATTGTTACTACTCTTATTGCTACTGTTATCATTCCGTCATCACTATATCCGTGTTGGCTATTGGCAACGCAATAAAGTCCAAATAAAACGGTCGAAGTATTTCGATTGGAACTCTTCGGGTTAAAAGCATTTTCTTTCGTATTTTTGTCACAGATGTTGAAACGCTTCATTGCAATGACGTCAGAGACTATATTAAGCCGTGAGAATGATAAGGAAAACCTTTGAATAATACATTTACCTTCCTTCAAAAGTGTCATCAGTGCTGGCGTTAAAATCAGCATCGTTTGCATCATTTTGTGGATTATTGTCAGTATCAACGTGTTTGCAATTAATTCTTTATTTCATCTTTTGATATATTTAATTTTGACGTACCCTTAACACTTCTTTTAGGATATATATCACTTAACAACACTTGCTAATATTGTTGTTATTGCATATGAGAAGACAAAAAAAGAAAAGAAACTCCATTGTTAGTACTCTTATTGCTACTGTTATCATTCCGTCATACTATATCCGTGTTGGCTATTGGCAACGCAATAAAATAACTCTTCGGGTTAAAAGCATTTTCTTTCGTATTTTTGTCACAGATGTTGTTCATTGCAATGACGTCATGAGAATGATAAGGAAAACCTTTGAATAATACATTTACCTTCCTTCAAAAGTGTCATCAGTGCTGGCGTTAAAATCAGCATCGTTTGCATCATTTTGTGGATTATTGTCAGTATCAACGTGTTTGCAATTAATTCTTTATTTCATCTTTTGATATATTTAATTTTGACGTACCCTTAACACTTCTTTTAGGATATATATCACTTAACAACACTTGCTAATATTGTTGTTATTGCATATGAGAAGACAAAAAAAGAAAAGAAAAAAGAATATTAACTGTACGCTAAACCATACAAGTCACATAACATCCTCATCATCCTCGCCATTCTCCTCTTCATCATCATCATCACAACCACCCTCCAAAAGGACCATCACATCATTACCCATAACCAGCCACTAACTCTCTCCACGCTCCACAGAGACGATAGAAGCCGAAGCAGCTCGCTACGTGCAGTACTACTTCAGGAAG
>NW_028234409.1:30166231-30168731 GCF_977035675.1 Penaeus japonicus | reverse complement strand
TATTGTTGGCATTGATATAATTACCTTATTATTATTATTATTATTGCCAGTGTCATCATTACTGCTGTCATAATCTCTGTCATTATTATTTTACCATTAGTTTGAGAGAAGTCATGCTCGTATTCATATTATGAAAGATTTTTCCCTCTTTCGTTTATTTTTCTTTTTTTCTTTATCACTAAAGATCAGTAAGATTAGATATCAAAGTGAAAATCTTAAACAAAGTAAAAAAAAAAAAAAAAATACAGGGTTTTAACATTATCATTACACTTTTTTCCATCAAACTTACGTAGGTGAAATATTATGAAATATTAATTTCATGAAAGCCAAATAGATTAGCTACGCCCGAATGACCAAATCAATAAGAATTATAAGAACTTTCCATGTCGTGTGTAAGTAAAGCGAGTGAAACAAACAAATATATAAGGATATAAATACTAATCGAAATAGAAAAAAAACAAAAAAAACATACAATTATTAGAAAAGAATGGGCGTAATTGAAAAGTCTTAGTGATTTTAGTTCAGAATCAAAAGTCTACGATACTAGATTATTAAGGCAGAACCTCAGTAGTCTCAATTCAGCTTTATTCCCTAGTTTATTATATGACTAAATAATTCAACAAAATATATTTGCTTTTTTCATCGTTTGTCTAAATGCTACCCAACTTTCCCTTCACCACGATCATTTGGTTTAGACTAGATTCTTATGAACACTCCTAGGTGCGTTTTTTTTCTTTCTTTCTTTCTTTTTTTAGATACCTGATACTGAGTGAGATATTGCGTCCTTCTTCTTTTTTTTTTTTTTTTTTGCTTATTCAGTTTACTTTCTGTTCATCTCCTCATCTGTTTATCTATCAGTCTGGTTCTTGACTCATGAATTAAATTATAATGCCATGTATTACTATTCGTGTGTAAAAGCTAACCGATTCAGATGGATTGGCACAATCTATTTTTTATTTTCAATGATTAGACCTATCAGTATATATCATTATTTTCATTATTATCTTTATTGTTATTGATGTTATTATTATTGTTATTAACGCTATTATTATCGTTATTGTTATTATCATTATTATTAATATTATGAATTTTATTATCATGATTACAATTAGTAGTAGTAGCATTATCATTAGTACTATTATTGTTATAATTATCATTTTTGTTATTATTCTATCCTTCTTACTATCATTGTTTTTCTTACTATCATTATCATTATTAGTGTTATTATTATAATTGATATTATTATCATTATTATAATGATAATGACTATCATTGTATTTTTTATTATCATCTTTATTATCATTATCAGCTTGAATATTAGTTTTAAAGCTATTATTAATATCAAAATCATTGTTTTTGTTATCAATATCATTATTGTTTTTGCAATTATTATCATTACCTTCAATATTATTATCATTCCTATGATTATCAAAGGCAATGTTATGATTACTGTTATTATTATCATTTCTGTTTATGTTATTAAGATTATCATTATCATAAGCAACTGCTTTTCGAACACATATCTATAGAATGGCGGAGAAATGTTTTGTTAAAATATGAGCCTCAGATTGCATAGGCATTTCCTCTGATGTATTTGACATTATATATACATTTTCACTTCCAAATTCGAATATATGATTAAAGATTAAAGATTCTCGTTTCGAAAGGATACTGTCATCAGAAGTTAATGCAAATATCTGGATCGCAAAAGGACGCATTTTTTAAAATTCAGTACAGTGTGTGTAGTTGATGTTCACCTAAACCTTAATTTTCCCAGTTATGTAAGGTAATGATAGAAATAAAGGTATAATCACATTGGCCTTGTTTTAATTCAGCATGGAAATGGAGAGTAATGCTGTATTTGTGTGTGTGTGTGTGTGTGTGTGTGTGTGTGTGTGTGCTATGCTTGTTTGATTGGTTGTGCGTGTGCTTTTGTGAGCGTGTATGTGTGTTGTTTTGTGTCTTGTGTATATCTATGTGTGTGTGTGTGTGTTGTGTGTGTGTAGGTGTTTAGGTGAATGGGTAGGTGTATATGCATGTGTATTTTCGTATCTGTGAGTGGGTATGTACGTGTATGAATGTTAGCGTTTGTGTGCATCTTCGTAATAGTGTACATACCTAGGTAGCAGTGTACAGGCCTAACCAAAGAACATATCAGGGAGAACACAAATAAATGGATCATTAACTCATTTTTCTATGGACGATCATCAATATCTACTAATTGGGTGCAATTAGTGTCCCAAACATGATAACTGTACAATTTTCCATCGTTTATCGAGATAATGGATGAGGGCGTGTGGTATATCAAAACATAATTTACAATTATTGTGTCTCTGGTTTATGATATACAGCAGTGAAGGAAATTATGAATATATATTATTAGAAAAAACAAGGATTAATTTTCTTAATTGAGGTTTTGAAAAGAATAAAGGGTACACACCAATATCAATAGCTGTTAAATAAATGAAATGATAAACGTTGATTGTTGAATTATATACAA
>NW_028234409.1:30106231-30108731 GCF_977035675.1 Penaeus japonicus | reverse complement strand
GGGAGAGAAGGAGACATGGATATGCTTATGGATGTGGGAGAGAATGAGACATGGATATGCTTATGGATGTGGAAGAGAGTGAGACATGGATATGACTGTGGATGTGGGAGAGAATGAGACATGGATATGCTTATGGATGTGGGAGAGAATGAGACATGGATATGCTTATGGATGTGGGAGAGAAGGAGACATGGATATGACTGTGGATGTGGGAGAGAAGGAGACATGGATATGACTGTGGATGTGGGAGAGAATGAGACATGGATATGCTTATGGATGTGGGAGAGAATGAGACATGGATATGACTGTGGATGTGGGAGAGAAGGAGACATGGATATGACTGTGGATGTGGGAGAGAATGAGACATGGATATGCTTATGGATGTGGAAGAGAGTGAGATATGGATATGACTGGATGTGGGAGAGAAGGAGACATGGATATGCTTATGGATGTGGGAAAGAATGAGACATGGATATGCTTATGGATGTGGAAGAGAGTGAGATATGGATATGACTGGATGTGGGAGAGAATGAGACATGGATATGCTTATGGATGTGGGAGAGAAGGAGACATGGATAAGACTGTGGATGTGGGAGAGAAGGAGACATGGATATGACTGTGGATGTGGGAGAGAATGAGACATGGATATGCTTATGGATGTGGGAGAGAATGAGACATGGATATGCTTATGGATGTGGGAGAGAATGAGACATGGATATGCTTATGGATGTGGAAGAGAGTGAGACATGGATATGACTGTGGATGTGGGAGAGAATGAGACATGGATATGCTTATGGATGTGGGAGAGAATGAGACATGGATATGCTTATGGATGTGGGAGAGAATGAGACATGGATATGACTGTGGATGTGGGAGAGAATGAGACATGGATATGACTGTGGATGTGGGAGAGAATGAGACATGGATATGCTTATGGATGTGGGAGAGAATGAGACATGGATATGACTGTGGATGTGGGAGAGAAGGAGACATGGATATGACTGTGGATGTGGGAGAGAATGAGACATGGATATGCTTATGGATGTGGAAGAGAGTGAGATATGGATATGACTGTGGATGTGGGAGAGAATGAGACATGGATATGCTTATGGATGTGGGAGAGAATGAGACATGGATATGCTTATGGATGTGGGAGAGAAGGAGACATGGATATGACTGTGGATGTGGGAGAGAATGAGACATGGATATGACTGTGGATGTGGGAGAGAATGAGACATGGATATGACTGTGGATGTGGGAGAGAATGAGACATGGATATGATTGTGGATGTGGAAGAGAGTGAGACATGGATATGACTGTGGATGTGGGAGAGAAGGAGACATGGATATGCTTATGGATGTGGAAGAGAGTGAGATATGGATATGACTGTGGATGTGGGAGAGAAGGAGACATGGATATGCTTATGGATGTGGGAGAGAATGAGACATGGATATGCTTATGGATGTGGGAGAGAATGAGACATGGATATGCTTATGGATATGGAAGAGAGTGAGACATGGATATGACTGTGGATGTGGGAGAGAATGAGACATGGATATGACTGTGGATGTGGGAGAGAAGGAGACATGGATATGCTTATGGATGTGGGAGAGAATGAGACATGGATATGCTTATGGATGTGGAAGAGAATGAGACATGGATATGCTTATGGATGTGGAAGAGAGTGAGATATGGATATGACTGTGGATGTGGGAGAGAAGGAGACATGGATATGCTTATGGATGTGGGAGAGAATGAGACATGGATATGCTTATGGATGTGGGAGAGAATGAGACATGGATATGCTTATGGATGTGGAAGAGAGTGAGACATGGATATGACTGTGGATGTGGGAGAGAATGAGACATGGATATGCTTATGGATGTGGGAGAGAATGAGACATGGATATGACTGTGGATGTGGGAGAGAATGAGACATGGATATGACTGTGGATGTGGGAGAGAATGAGACATGGATATGACTGTGGATGTGGGAGAGAATGAGACATGGATATGACTGTGGATGTGGGAGAGAATGAGACATGGATATGATTGTGGATGTGGGAGAGAATGAGACATGGATATGCTTATGGATGTGGGAGAGAATGAGACATGGATATGACTGTGGATGTGGGAGAAAATGAGACATGGATATGACTGTGGATGTGGGAGAGAATGAGACATGGATATGACTGTGGATGTGGGAGAGAATGAGACATGGATATGATTGTGGATGTGGGAGAGAATGAGACATGGATATGCTTATGGATGTGGGAGAGAATGAGACATGGATATGACTGTGGATGTGGGAGAGAATGAGACATGGATATGACTGTGGATGTGGGAGAGAAGGAGACATGGATATGACTGTGGATGTGGGAGAGAATGAGACATGGATATGACTGTGGATGTGGGAGAGAATGAGACATGGATATGACTGTGGATGTGGGAGAGAATGAGACATGGATATGACTGTGGATGTGGGAGAGAAGGAGACATGG
>NW_028234409.1:30098731-30101231 GCF_977035675.1 Penaeus japonicus | reverse complement strand
AAAACTATTTTCATGGAATTTTTGACATTTAAATTCACACTGCTACTGTACTACTATTGTTTGATATTACAAAACAATGTTTTTTTTTTTTTTTTTTTTTTCTTCTTTTTTTAAACAAACAGTGTATGCAAATACGCTATTAAGAAACTGCAAGCCTTCAATACAACAGCAGAGAATCCTCCATAGATATTTACAATATTTTTTTTTAGGGTTCGGAAGGATGTAATAAGCAACTTGCAGATGCAGTGGATTGATGGTTACATGTGTACTATTGAAAACAGCAATATATGCTCATGTTCTTTGTTTTGGCAGCTTTGTAAATTGAATAGCGAGATACAGATAGATAGATAGATAGATAGAGATAGAGAGAGGGAGAGAGAGAGAGAGAGAGAGAGAGAGAGAGAGAGAGAGAGAGAGAGAGAGAGAGAGAGAGAGAGAGAGAGAGAGAGAGAGAGAGGGAGGGAGGAGAGAGAGAGAGAGGAGAGAGAGAGAGAGAGAGAGAGAGAGAGAGAGAGAGAGAGAGAGAGAGAGAGAGAGAGAGAGAGAGAGAGAGAGAGAGAGAGAGAGAAAGATGCAGAGGAAGGGAGAAGGCGCTGACACAGAAAGACAGAAAATAGACAGAGAATTGGTTTAGATATATGTACGTATATGAAAAAATATATATATAAAGATGCTAATTAATAACCATATCCATTGTGTATTTTCTCGCTTTCAAAAATATAAAATCTCTTTTGTCTAAAAGGGATAAAAGACTTTATGTGTGCGATGCGTATCAACAAAACATCTTTTTTATATGATTAACTTATACGTGGATATTGTTATGGATTCAGTCAGTCGTAAACACAGAAAATAAAGATAAACCTGTATTGACGATACCCGATAACCGAACCAGAAAACTAGGATGAACATTTTTGAATGTGTGTGCGTGTGTGTGTGGAAATATAAAGACGTGTATTTGTGTGTATGTGTGTGTGTGTGTGTGTGTGTGTGTATGTAGAGAGAGAGAGAGAGAGAGAGAGAGAGAGAGAGAGAGAGAGAGAGAGAGAGAGAGAGAGAGATAAATACATAGACACATATATATATATACATACATATATGTATATATATATATATATATATATATATATATATATACATATATGTATATATATATATATATATATATATATATATATATATATATATATATATATAATATACATACATTTACATATACATATATATATATATATATATATATATATATATATATATATATATATATATATATATATATATATATATATATATATATATATAAACATACACATACATTTACATATACATATATATATATATAAACATACACATACATTTACATATACATATATATATACATATAAATATATATATATATATATATATATATATATATGTATGTATGAAGGGAAAGATGGTACAATGCAGTAACGCATTTAATATATAAATACAAATTTGACCTCCCTGCCCGGGACTCGAACCCGCGCTGTCAGAGTGACAGGCATGGTACTGAATCCGCTAGACTACACGACCCGCTAAAAAGAATTGTCTAACCAGACGCCTTACAAACCGTCATGGAAATCTCCAATTTGCTCATTGCAGAGCAGTGATAGCGAGGTTTTACAGACAATTCCCGCGGGCACTCGGCAGCAATGAAATCAGAAATTCAAGTCCCAAATCAGGTTACCGAGGTTATATCTATGTGAGATTTCCATTACGGTTTGTAAGGCGTCTGGTTAGACAATTATTTTAGTGGGTCCTGTAGTCTATTCAGTACCATGCCTGTCAATCTGACAGCGCGGGTTCGAGTCCCGGGCAGGGAGGTCAAATTTGTATTTATATATATGTATGTATACATATGCATATAAAAATACATACACATACCCAAACACGTATATATATATATGTGTGTGTGTGTGTGTGGTATGCATATATATATATATATATATATATATATATATATATATATATATATATATATATATATATATATATAGAGAGAGAGAGAGAGAGAGAGAGAGAGAGAGGGGGTGTGAGAGAGAGAGACATATATGAATATTATATATATATATATATATATATATATATATATATATATATATGAATATATATGTATATATATGTATATATATGTATTATATATATATATATATATATATATATATATATATATATATATATATATATATGTATATATATGCGTACATTTATTTATACATATATGTATATACTATATATGTATATATATATATATATATATATATATACATATATATACATATATATATATATATATATATATATATATATATATATATATATATATATGTGTGTGTGTGTGTGTGTGTGTGTGTGTGTGTGTGTGTGTGTGTGTGTGTGTGTGTATTCATATATATTTATATATTTACACATATACATATATATATGTATATATATATATATATATATATATATATATATATATATATATATATATATATAT
>NW_028234409.1:30078731-30086231 GCF_977035675.1 Penaeus japonicus | reverse complement strand
GTTGACAAACTTTGAAACTGAGGTGAAAAAAAGGGGAGAGATATGTAAAGAAATAGCAGAAAGATTTTCTTTTCTAAGCGATGTTGCCACATAATGTTATTTCATCTGCTAGCATTGAAAGATATTTTAGTACCGTCCTAGAGGATTTCAAGAGTAATTTCTCTGCTGAGTTTCAACAGTGTAATTCGTATGTGCGCCATAAGTTCAGTGCAACAAAAATGTAAATACAAGATTCAGCCATGCTGAACTTTCTAAAATGATCGTAGAAGATAATATGAGTGTGCCTTTCCAAATGTAGACATTGGCTTTGGTATATTTTCAACATTAATGATCACAAATTGCAAAGCTGAGCTTTGCAACAAGGTAGGCTGGATGCTATATCTCTATTAAGTATAGAAGGAGATATGTTACACAATATTAGTTTTGAGGATCTGATCAAAGACTTTGCAATTTAAGAAATTAGGAAAAAACTTTTCAAATATAAACAAAGTGAAAGTACACAAAAATAAACGTTATTTTCTTTCCTACTGTAAGTTTTGTTTAATTACGATGAATAAAATTTTATTTAATGGGTAATATAGTTTATATTTTGAATTACATATGCTTAAGGCCTCTAAGCGTCTTAACCCAGACCTGAAAATACGCAACACATAAGGATAAGCTGGATTTGCGAAGCAGATGCTTCGCCGGGCTTATGTGCACTGAGGCGAGCCCGCCTGTGTCAGCGTATGCTGACTCGTGAGAGAATGTGCCAACGCGTGTTGATTCGATCCGAGCTTGGTCCCTACCCACCGTGCTGACCAGGCATGGTGGTGAACGCCAGGCGACAGTGGAAACTCACGAGCCTGGTCGGGGCTCGATCTGGGACGTAAGGCCGGCACGCTATCCATTGCGCTATCCTAGCGGCTATACGCAACACATCATTTCCGCAGTGTTGAACCTCTGTTGGTCTCGGGAAATAGTCAACTGGTATAACCATGGGCTATCAGCTTCTATCAAGTTTATTTTTCAAAACTAATATTCTATCTTCCTTTCCATGACCTCTCGTTAACTCGACAGATTACGAAGAGGAGGGAGGAGGAAGAAGCAATCGGAAACAATGAAGTTACTCCGGGTTGCTCCCGCTTCAAGCTATCCCTCATCCATCCACATTACTTAAAATTACATTCAGCTTACCGGAGAGTAGGATAGAGTAGATTTGAAATTAATTCTGGATTGTTTGTTGGTGATTTTATCCTACATCCTTCGATCTCAGATTACCCTCATCTGCATTTTAATCAGTTACAAAAAAAGAAAGCAAAAAAAAAAAAACAAAAAAAAAACGGAGAATCGTTAGATTTAAACCTTGCGCTACAACTCGCCATTTTTTTTTTTTTTTTTTCTTTTCCCATCCATATCAGTGTCTTATTTCATTGATTTATGTCACTGCATGAATATACACCTTGAAAATAGTACATATCATCTAGTGGCTACCGTAAATGTGATATCATTAGACATTTAGATATTCGCTTTTCTAGTTTTCATTCTAAATGTAGTTGTTATAGTAAAATTATTTTAAAATGTATCAGAATCCTGTGAAGGCTTCACTGGTTAAGGGGAAAAACAGACTTTGGGATAGCCATATTTTAGGTCTTTTGGTCCACCTTTTACAGTCTCCCTCTGATATTTCTTTTTCGGTAACTGGTTACTATTTTAGATATTTCGTCTTTCCTCCTTCAAGAATTTTTCGGTCTTTATTTTTCTATTCGTATTCGTTCGTTCGTCCGTTATTTTTCATTTTAGGTATCTTGCTACTATCTTACTTCGTTTCCCTCTCTTCTTCCTTCGAGAATTTCTTTTTTCAACTTCTCTCTACTACTACTACTATACTACTACTACTACTACTACTATTACTACTACTACTACTACTACTACTACTACTACTACTACTACTACTACTGCTGCAGCTGCTTACTATTACTACTACTCTACTACTACTACTACTACTTACTACTACTACTATTACTACTACTACTGCTGCTGCAGCTGTACTATTACTATCTACTACTACTACTATACTACTACTATACTACTACTACTATTACTATCACTACTACTACTGCTGCTGCAGCTGCTGTACTATTACTATACTACTACTACTACTACTACTATTACTACTACTACTGCTGCTGCAGCTGCTGTACTATTACTATACTACTACTACTACTACTATTACTACTACTACTGCTGCTGCTGCTACTATTACTCTGCTACTACTATTACTGTTACTACTACTGCTGCTGCTGCTGCTGCTACTATTACTCTGCTACTACTATTACTGTTACTACTACTGCTGCTGCTGCTACTATTACTATACTACTACTACTACTACTACTACTATTACTACTACTACTACTGCTGCTACTACTATACTACTACTACTACTACTATTACTACTACTACTGCTGCTGCTACTACTATACTACTACTACTACTATTACTACTACTACTGCTGTACTATTACTATACTACTACTACTACTACTACTACTATTACTACTACTACTGCTGCTGCAGCTGCTGTACTATTACTATACTACTACTACTACTACTACTATTACTACTACTACTGCTGCTGCAGCTGCTGTACTATTACTATACTACTACTATTACTACTACTACTGCTGCTGCAGCTGCTGTACTATTACTATACTACTACTACTATTACTATTACTACTACTACTACTGCTGCTGCTACTACTATACTACTACTACTACTACTATTACTACTACTACTGCTGCTGCAGCTGCTGTACTATTACTATACTACTACTACTACTACTATTACTACTACTACTGCTGCTGCAGCTGCTGTACTATTACTATACTACTACTACTACTACTACTACTACTACTACTATTACTACTACTACTACTCTTGCTGCTGCTACTACTACTCTAACTAATGAATGAGAACTTGGTCCCCTTAATCTCTCCTTCTCTCCTCCTGGGAGTTCGGAAAGAGGTAGAGAAGGATAGGCCACACCTGCAAGGCTTAAATCTAATTGTCAGTAGCAGGGGAGAGGTGCAGCTGATCAGGTGAGAAATATACAAAAAATCATACCAACTAACCTAAGAAAAAAACAGAAAACATGTACTGCAACTCAGGTTCAAAACAAACACCAACTTACCAAAGGTGCAATAGAAAAATCAAATTTTGACGTTTATCTGACGTATAAAAGTCGGCTACGAACTCACCTCAACTCATCTCAGAACACACCTGTATGGACGGGCATGCATGTGTCTGTACGTATGTGTGAATATGTATATATATATGTACGGCAACGAGTGACATGCAGATGTGTATAATCGTACGTATACATATGTCTGTATGTTTTTTGTGTAAACTAAAAAGAAAAAGAAAAGAGAGAGAGGGGGAAAAAAGGGAGAGAGAGATGGGGAAAAAAATATTTTATTATAATCTTATACACAGACCCATATGCTAATTAAATAACCTAGCTAAAGAACGATGGGCGCCCCATGGCATCAAATAAAACGTCTAACAAAAGCCCATCCCACACCGATCTCTACCAGGGGCCTGCCAGCCTCATGTAAACAACCAATAAACAAGTAGCTACATCTCAAACTGCACTAAGACAACCATGCACAAAAGATGACCAGCAAGGGGATACCCCCCCCCCCCCACCGCCTGTTATAGTCTCCTCTAATACTTCTTTTTCGGTGGCTGGCTATTATCCTCGATCTACCGTCATTCCTCCTTCCTTCGAGAATCTTCATTCACTACCTTTCTATTCGTATTCGTATTCTTCATATTCGTATTCCCCGTATTCGTATTCGTATTCTTCGTATACGTATTCGTATTATTCGTACTCGTATTCTTCGTATTCGTACTCATATTCTTCGTATTCGTATTCGTAATCTTCATATTCGTACTCGTATTCTTCGTATTCGTATTCGTATTCGTATTCTTCGTATTCGTATTCGTAATCTTCGTATTCGTATTCGTATTCTTCGTATTCGTATTCGTAATCTTCGTATTCGTATTCATATTCGTATTCTCCGTATTCGTATCCATCGTATTCGTATTCGTATTTCATACTATAACATGTATTGGGTGATAGTAAATTCAACAATAAATCCTACTTTATGTTGCGTGGTAAATCAGACACCATATTGTGTGATGTCTGCTAATATTGACATTGCTACGCGCAACATGCCACTCTGTTACAATATAAGCAGAAGTGCTCTCTCCCAGACAGAGCCAACCGACCACAAGAAAGCCGGTTTGGTGGCACGGCTATGCCTCTTGCTCACACCATGGAAGCTGAAGCGCCTTTTGGTAATCCGACAACCATAGGAGGCATTTAGGTATGATGATTAGTTGAGACAATGCCTCCTAATTTAAATGAAATTTAGATATTCTTATTCTCCGATCACTTTCTGTATCGGCCCATGTGCCTCCTAATTTAAATGAAATTTAAAGATTCTTATTTTCCGATCACTTTCTGTATCGGCCCATGTGCCTCCTAATTTAAATGAAATTTAAAGATTCTTATTTTCCGATCACTTTCAGTATCGGCCCATGTGCCTGCAAGTATATCAAATATACCCTAAGTGCAATTGCAAGTATAAATCATGCAATCAGTTACAAGTAGTTATCGATCATGTGACTGTTTGAAAATTCATCTGAATCCTTTTCCCGAGTATTTACGTTATTATCTGCTCTCATTAAAGTATATATTATTTTATCTACTCTCATTAAAGTATATATTCTGAACCCTCACATACCTGTATGAACTACAATGAAAATCGTTCAGATCAATACGCGAATGATAAGATTAAGGCATGAATAATTCAGCGAGGCCAAAAAAGTCTGAAACAAAGGAACAGCGCTTTGCGTGTTGACAAACTTTTCGAATAAAAGTACATTTAGTTCGTTCAGCAATCATTTCCTTGTCTTTTCTTTAATGATATGAGACTGGTAAGATCTTTTCGTCTATTAGTTCTTTTGATTAAACCAAGAAATTCATCTGATGTTCAATTCATTCGAACGTATCATAACACAATGCACTGCCGATGAAGTTTGGGATATACAGAAATTTCTCAAAAAAAAAAAAAAAAAAAAAAATCATTATCTATTTATAGGTACGTCATTTTAGGTTCTTCTGTTCTTTCAATAACAACTCCAAGATTCTGGGGGGAATTAATCAACGTGGCTGTGCAAAATTGCAGCTTTCCACTCATGTTGCACCCAAGATCTATGAATGTTAACAGCATTACATCAACCACAGCCTGATAGTTCGCTTCATTTTTGTATTTCAAACGCACCACACTTTTGCACTCGCTCTTTCATCCTTTTATCACTATTACCACTGTTATTTTTACCTTTATCTTTACCTTTATTTTACCTATAGCAATCATTATTTCTAATACTACTACCGTATTTTCTTTTTTATCATTACTGTTCTAGTTCGATAATTCCAATAACAGTTCGTTTCAATTCCACGAGAGAAATGCGTCTCTTGCATTTATTTTTTTCATCGCTAAATTGAAATATGTTTTCAGACTTCCTCTTTCATCTATAGTTTTTAGATATTAATATATTTTCTATATTTGAACCGAACGTTTTGAAAAACAAATCTGTTTTCATCATTTGTGAAGTCCAGTGCAAGTATGTATACCCGAAAACCCCAAGCCAGAAATTCGTCTTGATATGTTGCACATGCAAGCAATTTCGCACCATGAGTAGTAGTTCCCTTCCTGTCAGTTACCAGCTTCGAAGCCCTTTGCAAACATCTCAGCTGCAGTGTGCGTATGCGTAGACGTGTGTGTGTGTGCGTGTGTGTGTGTGTGTGTGTGTGTGTGTGTGTGTGTGTGTGTGTGTGTGTGTGTGTGTGTGTGTGTGTGTGTGTGTGTGTGTGTGTGTGTGTGTGTGTGTGTGTGTGTGTGTGTGTGTGTGCGTAGGCGTGTGTGTGTGTGTGTGTGTGTGTGTGTGCTTTAGAATTCCTAAGAAGCCTCAACCATCATAATGCCAATAAACCATGGCCATTCAAGACAAAAAAAAAGAAAGGTTCTCGCCTCTTCTTAAAAAATGTTATGAACATGATCTTTATTAAAAGCTGGAACCTGAACAAAAATATTTTCCATTCCCCCTCCTCTTGCTTTTTATGTGATATCAAACGTGTTACAACATGAACATAAGGTTTACACCGTATCCTTTTGCCGTTCCTGTGATTTCAAGGAAAGAGAAAGACTATATTTATGATTGCAATTTCTAACTAACAAATTGTACTAGTATATCATGAAAATCTAAGCTATATACATTCATTTCAAACTTATGTTCTTTTTAACTTTGAAAACCTGACTGAAAATGAATCTAAATTCAGTATAACATTAATGCTAATGATTATAATTACTTTCGTGGTCATCTTTACCATAATTATATACATTATCATTATTGTCTCGTACGTTCACTATGATGACACTTCTGATTACTACCATTATTAGTATCATTATTACCATCATGTGTTGTTGAATTTATTGTCATTATTCCTATTAGTATTAGAAGTAATATAATCATTCTTATAATTCTTAATAGTGTAATTGTTATCCTGTGTCTATGCATACGTACAATACATGTTATCAGTATCGGTTGTGTCTAGTTCCCTTTTGGAGTAATTTTGTTAATCGGAGATGTAGAACGAGCTTGGGAACAGGTGGAGGCAGATGTGTCATTTTCATGATCTGATTTCATGCTGACTGATTGCATGACGGGTGTGATGTTAGATGATGCTGATTTTTTTTCAATAATACCTCCGGCTTATTTATTTCCCACTAATCTTGTCCGCGGAAAAAAAAAACATAATGTTACAGAGTAATTACTCTACTCTGCACACGCGTACGGTTAGTGATTTATCATATCATCATTGTCATCATTATCATTGTCATCATCATCATCAATCATCATCATCATTATTATCATGATCATCACCATTATCACCATCATCATCATCATCATCATCATCATCATCACCATCTTCATCATTATCATTATCATTATCGTTATCGTCATCGTTATCATTATAGAAATATAGAAATAATAAAACTGTGATATTTGTGAAAATAAATGATAGTGATAATAATAACCAATGATTATTTCAACCATGATTATTTAGAATTCACAGCTGAGAATTAGCATACTAATTGTAAAACCATAATGGTATTCTTATATGGCGAAAAAATGTATATAAATAGATAGATAGATAGATAGATATGCATATACATTTCCGTTATAATGTGTCGTTTTCATGTTAACGTTTTCATGTTAACGTTTTCATGTTTTCATGTTCTACGTGAGAGTTTCTACATAGGCAATAACAATTATCTGATAAAGTGGCAAAGACATTTGTTAAAGAAAATGATTTATAGTAGATGAAAACACATTAAGCGTAGTAGTAGAAGTAACAGTGCAACCAGTGCAGTGAAGACACCTAAGTAAACA
>NW_028234409.1:30058731-30066231 GCF_977035675.1 Penaeus japonicus | reverse complement strand
TGATCTGTAATGAGAGTAGAAAGCAGGTCGAAGAGAACCTGGAGTGATAGATTGAAGGGTTGAACGTTCCGGTTGGATGCAGAGGTGGTGAAGATGGGTGAGTTTAGGTACGTAGGAGTAAGTAAGTAAGTGGAGTAAGGAGTGCTGGTAGGGTGGAATGCGTATAGAGGAGTGGCAGGAATGATTTTATTATAGAAGGATATATGCTGCAAGAATTAAAGGAAACCTTGTGAGAAACAATAGCAATAGCACACACAATAAACCAGGAAGATCAAGGATAGAGAAGATTAAGAACGGGTGTATTAGAGAGAGAGTTCAAGGACGGAATAGAGATGAAGTGAGAGATGATGAAGTGTGCGATGATTTGTGTAGAGCAGTAATACGGAGTCTATTCGGAGAAGGATGGATCCGGAATAGAGGGAATGAGGTAGATAAAAAAAGGAAATTCGTTGGTTTAATAAGGATGGAGCCGGAATGGAGGGAATGAGGCAGATAATAAAGGAAATTCGTTGGTTTAATAATGATGGAGCCGGAATGGAGGGAATGAGGTAGATAAAAAAAAGGAAATTCATTGGTTTGATAAGGGATGACATGCAGGACAAACATACAGATAAATAGATAGAGATTTAACCTCCTTAAAAGGAAAACAAATCTCTGTAAGTAGTTTCTGTCTGTGTCTGTCTGTCTGTACAAACATTGACAATGGATTTCATTCCAACGATTCGGGTTCCCTTTTCTCTCTCTCTCTCTCTCTCTCTCTCTCTCTCTCTCTCTCTCTCTCTCTCTCTCTCTCTTTTTTTTTTTTTTCTTTTTTTCTTTTTTTTTTTTTGTTTCCTTCTAGTTTGTCCCGAGAAACAAAGTCGTTGCTTCCTTAACTTTCGCGGGTGCAATACTCACACAACACGAATAGCTTGAATCTTTAATTAGGTAAGAACAACGCAGGTGGAGCTCTAATCTAAAAAGAGGAACAAGTCTTGGCTTATATCTTGCTCTAAATTTGCCCCCCCCCCAAAAAAAAATAAAAAAAAAATAAAAATAAAAAAGTCTGACTTAGTTGTCGTCTGAACACAGTTCAAAATTCTCCTACAAAATATTTACCCTCAAATTTAATTCGTTTTCGTATTTAGCAACAGTAATACTCTAACTAAATAAAAAAAATAACAATAAAAATAAAAAATACCCGCAGCTCTGACGTCACCCATGTCCTAAAAGAGGAAGGTCACGAAGGAGATTTATATGTGGGATGACCATAGCTGTCCCAGAAAATAAAGATACAAGTCCTTCAAGACTGGCCTTCCGTCGAGGAGATTATCTCTCTCAGTGATAGCAGAGATAGCACTTTCACCAACACTCTCACATCCTCTTTCTAACACAGATTTTAAAATTCTGTCCTCTCACTCTATCCGTCAAGACCTCATCATCTGGGGATCCTTGATTATGAAAAAAAAAGAAAAAAAAAAGAGAGAGAAAAAAAAAAAAGAACTTGAAGCCAGAATTAAACACCTTAAAAAATAAATTAATTAATAAAAAATAGAATTAAACAACACCACCGCAACCGCATTGTTCACTCACAAGGTCAAGGTTTTTTCGACTTACGTAACACCCATAACTGGTTTGTTTAATCTTTGTAGCGGTACGATCATTTCTATAGAATTATATCAAGTATTTAATCTGAGAACATTATATCTGAAGAATAATGTTATTCATTCGTCCACCGTTTTGTTGCACAGATGATGAGAATCTAAACGCTCGAGACGTCTGATGATTTATGTTGCAAATAAAGATGATCGTTGCAACGCTGCTCGTCTGAGGTTCTTCTGCTTCCGTTGCATGAATACGTATGTCAGCATTTGTATTATCGTTATTGTTGTTAATGATAGTATCAACATGATCATCATTACTGTTAATTTGTTTTTTGTTGTTGTTCCTGCTGTTATTATTATTACTGATATCATTATTACCATGATTATTATCATTATCATCGTTATTACTGTCATTATCATTGTTATTGTTATCATTATCACTTTTATTATTAATGATATTATCATTAAAATTATCATTACTGTTACTTTGTTGTTGTTCCTTCTGTCATTACTTTTATTATTATTATTATTAGTATTATTATTATTACTATTATTATTATTATCATTATTATTATTATCATCATCATCACTATTATTACATTTTATTGTCATTATTATCATGATTGTTATTATCATTATCATTATTAATATCATTACCCTTATTATTATCATTATCATTATTAATATCATTATCCTTATTATTATCATTATCATTATTATTATTACTATTATCATTATATATTTTATCATCAGTATCATGATACCCATTTCCATTATCATACTTATTAGAATTATCGTTATCGTTATTATCCCTGTTATCACTATCAGTATTTATTATTTTCTTTATCATCATTAACAAGATGATAATTGATAATAATGATGATAACATTATGACTACTATTACTAATAAAGATAATAATGATCATGATATTGATGATAATGATGTCAGTAATAATTAGTACTTATGATGATAATAAGAATTAGAACAATGATAATGATATTAATAATGATAATAATGATGGTGATAATGATAATAACAAAAATATGATAATAATGATAATAATAACAATAATGAAAATGATAATGATAGTAACAATAATAACCAACATCATCATCACTACAGTAATGATAATAATGATGATTATCATAATAATCAAGAATAAAGATGAATAATTAAAGGAATGATGAGGGAATTCAATGAAAATATATTCAGAACATAATGACATCCACAAACCCCTTGATTCATAATGCAGAGATCTCTCGTCATATGAATTCAACATTTTAGTTTGGATTATTTGCATTTGCTAGGTTCATTGCAGGACTTGGACATTTTGAAGAAGTTTGGGTTTAGAATGTTGGCATTATTGTTATTAGGAATATTATGATAAATCTTCCGTTAGCATCGTGACTTTTTTTTTCATTGTTGTTAACATTCATATTTTCATTAGTATTTTCATTATTACTGTTGTTGTCATTTTGATGATTTTGATAAGTCAACGTTTTTGTTATTATTTTGAGAATTATTTGAATTACCATCATTGTAATTATTATCATTAACATCATTGTAATTATTATCATTAACATCATTGTAATTATAATTCTTCTTACCATTCCCATGCTTATCCTTATATCATTGTTATTACTACAGTTGAATTGAAATAGGTGCATTAAAATCGTTGCTTTAAAATCGGCGCATGCATTCATATCACAATGATTCAGCTTATCAAAAGGTTGCAATATGAATATCCGTTTTTTCTGCATTTCAAAAACTTATCACAAAGCGTAAGATATTTTACGTAATTCATCAGACTAATTAGTGAATAGTTACCCCATTCTAACTACTCATATTAATAAATGCACATTAATAAAGATTGTCTGTTTCATCTGTCACGGGATGTTTCCGGAGTTTTAGATTTAGTTTGCAATATTGCAAATACTATCAGTCCCCGTATCATCGTAAGCTTCAATCATTTCAATTGAGATGTCATTTCCCGTCGCTCTCCCATTTCTCAGAACTCTAATGGCTTCTGTTTCCAAATTATCTCCCATCTCTATATCAAGTTGCTCGTTGGCTTCAAACAGTTCATTTATGCAATCAATCTATCTATTCTCTACCTTTATTACCTTTTTAAATTTTTGTCCTTTTTAGAGTCATGTTCGTTGATCTCGCTTTATCTTTTTAATTCCCATCAGTCTCTTTTATCCTATTCTGCATGTTGCAAGATTATCTTCTCAAGAGGTTCTATATCCTTACGTTGTTGGAATATCCCTTCTTCTTCAGCCTGCTTGAATGCATGAGCGATTAGCTTATTTCTATTTTGCTTTATGTGTTGGTCGTTTTTCCATAAGGTTTAATGCTTCGCTTGTATGTGTATGAATAAGTATATATGTGTGTGTGTGTGTGTGTGTGTGTGTGTGTGTACATATATATATATATATATATATATATATATATATATATATATATATATATATATATATATATATGTATGTATGTATATATATACGTATAAAATATATACATATATATATATACATATATATACATATATATACATAATATATACATATCTTTAATATGTATATATATATATATATATATATATATATATATATATATATATATATGTGTGTGTGTGTGTGTGTGTGTGTGTGTGTGTGTGTGTGTGTGTGTGTGTGTGTGTGTATACATATATATATATATATATATATATATATATATATATATATATATATATATATATATATGTATGTATGTATTCGCACGTATATACGTATAAAATACCCACAGATAAACCCAGATGTAAGTCACCTGGTGCACACGTGTCAATTGCAATTTGAACTGGGGGATGTAGAAAAATAATGTGTTTTAACCAAGTCTTTTTTGGAGCTTTATCATAACACTGATGATAGAGGCGTAACATATGCGAGACAAGAGCGACACAAACACACACACACACACACACACACACACACACACACACACACACACACACACACACACACACACACACACACACACACACACACACACACACACACACACACATGCACACTCTCTCTCTCTCTCTCTCTCTCTCTCTCTCTCTCTCTCTCTCTCTCTCAATATACTTCTAATACACTGACAAAGCAAACACAATTACAGATTATCTTATGTCTTATGCACTCACACACGCACGCAGAGAGCAAAAGAAAAAGAAAGAAAACTATAATGAATAAAGTATCTAACAAAGCCTTTTTTTCTGATTTCTTTATATTCTGATAGATCAAGTTGTTGGAGAATTTCCGGGGCTTTGTTACAATTTATAACACCAGAAATATGTTATGTTTTGAAACGGAACAAAGAGCAGGTATTGCAGTGTTCATAAGAGTGTTGACTGTGCAATCGCTGACGCAGGTGTGTGTGTGTGTGTGTGTGTGTGTGTGTGTGTGTATGTGTGTGTGTGTGTGTGTGTGTTTGCGCGCGCGAGCGCAGCTATGTACATATGCATGTTTATTGATTGATTGTTTTTTATGAACATTCTCGGGAAAAAAAATATAAAGAATACAATGATTTACATTTCGCAATGTTGATCTAACATAAGGACTGGTAGACTTTGCAAGAGGGACTTGATTAAAGCACACTAATTCTCTATATAAACCAGTTCATATTGTAATTGACACGTGTGCACCAGGTGACCTACATCTGGAATTACGTGTATATATCTATCTATCTATCTATCTATCTATCTATATATATATATATATATATATATATATATATATATATATATATATATATATATATATATATATCCTGATATTTTCCTCAGGGTGACCGTTACCGCGTTAAATGTTCAAGTCCTGAAATGAACTTACTAAAGGCAAGTAAATCAAACTAAAAGGTTGAAATTACTATAGTGATGATGATGGGGATGATGATGATAATAATGATGATGAAGATGATAGTATTACTCTTATTAGTACTGGTATCATTATCATTAGTTATGATCATTATCATTCCTAGTAGAAGTAGTAGTCATAATATTAATATCGTCAATATTATCAATATCATCATTACCATTATCATCATCTCGATAATAATAATAAGAATTATAATAATAATAATAATAATAATAATCATAGTAATAATGATAATGATAATGATAATAATGATAATGAATACTGATAATGATGAGGATAACAATAGATAAAAAATAAATATCAATAATGATAATAACGATAATGATAAGCATAATAAGTATGATAAGGATAATGGTTATGACAATGTTAATGATAAAAGTTATTATTATAATAATGATACTGGTAATAATAATAATGATAATGTTAATAACAATATTAATGATAATGATAATAATCAAGATAACAATGATAATTAAATGATAATAATAAAAGTAACAATAATGATGATGATAATGATAATAATAATAACAGTAATAGTAATAATAATAATAGCATTAACAACAATAAAAACAAAGTAACAGTAATGATGATCATGTTGATACTATCATTAACAACAATAACGATAATGCAAATGCTGACATACGTATTCATGCAACGGAAGCAGAAGAACCTCAGACGAGCAGCGTTGCAACGATCATCTTTATTTGCAACATAAATCATCAGACTTCTCGAGCGTTTAGATTCTCATCATCTGTGCAACAAAACGGTGGACAAATGAATAACATTATCCTTCACATATAATGCTCTCAGATTAAATACTTGATATAATTCTATAGAAATGATCGTACCGCTACAAAGATTAAACTAACCAGTTATGGGTGTTACGTAAGTGGGAAAAAAAAACTTGACCTTGTGAGTGAACAAGGCGGTTGTAGTGGTGTTTAATTCTGGCTTGATTTTTTTTTCTTTAATAATAATAATAATAATAATAATAATAATAATAATAATAATAATAATAATAATAATAATAGTAATAATAATAATAATAATAATAATCAAGATATTCACAGATGATGAGGTCTTGACGGATAGAGTGAGAGAACAGAAATTTGAAATCTGTGTTAGAGAGAGGATGTGAGAGTGTTGGCGAAAGTGCTCTGCAATCAGCGAGAAAGATAGTCTGCTCAACGGAAGGCCATTGCATGCTTGGGTTGCCCCTCGGGATCGATTATTGGTGTGCTTTGAAGTGCTTGTTTGAAAGTCTCCCAGTTTGCATGATTTAGATATTCTCGGGGTTGTGTAGGGAGCATGATAGGGTTGGTGGAGAGTGTGAGTGTGAGTGTGAGTGTGAGTGTGTGGTTATACCGAAAGAATGTGTGTTTAGCGTTGAAATCTCACATGATGTTTTTTCTTGGTTTGTCGTTCCTCAGGAGCTGCATGATGTCAGGTTCTGGAATGTATGGTCTTCATGGAGGGATGTGTAGCGTTACGAGTATGGTGGGTCCTTGGGGTGTGTTAATTTCGACTGCCAATAAGTCTGATAAGAAAATGTTGATGGTTTTGTGGGTGAAATTGGGTTTGATCACCCCTTAACAGAGTCGGAGGATATTGTCTCTCTCCTTGGCAGGCTCATGACAGGAAACTCTATCAAGGATAATGCCCATGGCGGGGATGTGACATAGTCTTTGTGGGGGGAGTCCATGCCCTTGGCCAATAGTATCTTCTTGAGCTTACAGCGTATCAACACCCTGGCTGTGTGAGACAACCAGGAGTTGTTTGCAAAGAGCTTGTAGTTCACTGCAAGTCGTCCGTGAACCTGTCTTAGCTGCGAGTCCGGTGGAAACTGGATGATCCTGACAAGAAATCGTGCTGCCATTTGGTCGATTCGGGTGTCCAGGGAGTAAAGATTGGCCTCCAGAAGGAAGATGATAACCTTCGTCCACCCAGGAGCAGCCAGAATGATCCGGTAGCCTCATTTTGCATGATATCAAGCCTTTCCTAAGTCCACGCTTGA
>NW_028234409.1:29973731-29976231 GCF_977035675.1 Penaeus japonicus | reverse complement strand
TCCCTCCCCATCCCCCTCCCTCCCCCCCTCTTCTTTCTCTCCCCCTCCCTCTCTCCCTCCCCCTCTCCCGTCCCATCCATCCCTCTTCTCCCCCTCCACTATCCCTCCCTCGCTTCTCTCACCTCCATCTCTCCCTCTCTTCCTCCCCCCCTTCCTCCCTCTCTCCACTTCCATCTAGTGCGTCTGATGCGCTCTAGCCCCCCTCTCCCTCCCTCCCTCCCTCCCTCCGTCCATCCCTCCCTTCCTTCCCTCCCTCCCTCTCCTCCGTCTCGTCTTCCCTTCCTCCCTTCGTCCTTCCATCCCCTTCCTACACCCTCCTCCCTCCCGCCCGTCCCTCCCCCCCTCCTCCCCCCTCCTCTCTCCTTCCCTCCCTCTCTCTCTCGCTCGCTCACTCGTTCTCTCCTTCTCTTATTCATAAATACCTAATGCAGATAATTTTAGCGAACGAAATTAGTTAAGAAAACGATAGAAGATTTTGCTTCTCACACACACTCACTCTTTACATTTATTTCATAATAGTCTACTATGTGAGTCAACTGCATCAGTTCAGTTGCATATATTAAAGTGCATAAAACCATGTGATGGAGTATGATAACATACATGATGAAATAACGAAATGAGTGATATAGGGCCATACACTGAAATATTATTTTGATTTTAAAAATCATATAAACCACCGAATATAATTAATAACTTATACAGTAATGTAAAAATGTAATGAATTATGATGCAACACTGCAAACCATTGTCAATAACAAACCATTACATATACACTTAACTGACAGGATAAAAGGGGTGGAGCTAATTGACCTCACGCGCTCTAGTATGGTAATGATATTTCAGATCATTAAATAATTGAAATATCAATGATATTTCACATCATTACCAGTTTCAGGATGATTTTGGGAAAAGAAAGTTGTATAATTTTCATCACTATAGATTTCAGCAGGAGTGGTGCTTCCTATTTCTAACTACCTTGATGATGATGATGGTGATGATGATGGTGGTGATGATGATGATGATGATGATGATGGTGATGATCAAGGTAGGTTGAAATAGATAGCTCCATGCTGTCTCGATAGTAAGGGTAGTTGGCAACTGTCCTGTGCTAAGCCCCGCCCCCTTCGCTATGTGGTCATGTGTAGTTCTTGATCTGCAGCTTCCGTTTAGTTGCCTTTTACTAGTTTTTTTTTGTTTTTGTTTTTCGTTATCTACACAGATTGTATATTACAAGTTATCTAAATACCTTTTAAAATGAACAGTACATGGGAAATATCTATCTATCTATCTAACTCTCGGTGTATATATATATATATATATATATATATAGGAGTGAGAGGAGAGGAGAGAAGGAGGGGAGAAAGAGGAGAGAGGGAGGAGAGAGGGAGGATTAGAGAGTGAGATGAGGAGTGAGAGAGAGAGGAGAGAGAGAGTGAGAGGAGGGGAGAGAGGAGAAGAGAGAGGGGGGGGGAGAGAGTGAGATTCAAGATGAATTTATGAGTACAAGATATTCTTGTGTCATCTAGTCAGCCTCTGCATCTGATGTAGACTTTCTCTATCTATATGACTCGCTCTCTTCTACTCTCTCTTTCTATATCTCTCTTCTCCTCTCTCTCTCTCTCTCCTCTATCTGCCTTCCTCCTCCCTCATCCACCTCCCCCCCTTTCCTCCTCCCTTCCTCTCTCTCCCTCCCTCCCTCCACCATCTTCCCTCACTACTCCTTTCCTCCTCCCTCCTTCCTCCCTCCCTTCCCCTCCCTCCCTCCTCCTCCCTCTCTCCCTCCCTTCTACCTTCCCTTCTCCCTCCTTCTCTCTCTCCTCCTCCCTCCCTTCCTCCTCCTCCCTTCTCCCTCTTCCTTCTCCCTCCTCCTCCCTCCTCTTCACTCCATCTCCCTCCTCCTCTCCTCCTCTTCTCCCTACCCTCCCTCCCTCTCTCCCTCCCTCTCTCCCTCTTCCTTCCTCCCTTTTTCCTTCTCTTCCCTCCCTTCTCCCTCCCTTCCCTCCCTCTCCTTCCACCCTCCCTTCTCTTCCCACCCTCTTCTTCCCTCCTTCTCCGTTTCTTCCCTCCTCCCTCCCTCCCTCCCTCCCTCCCTCCCTCCCTCCCTTCCTCCCTCTCTCCTTCCCTCCCTCTCTCGCTCGCTCGCTCACTCGTTCTCTCCTTCTCTTATTCATAAATACCTAATGCAGATAATTTTAGCGAACGAAAGTAGTAAGAAACGAGAGAGAGTTTGCTTCATCACACTTTACATTTTATTTCATAAATAGTCTATGATGTGATTCACTGCAGTTCAGTTCAGTTGCATATATTAAAGTGCATAAAACCATGTGATGGAGTATGATAACATACATGATGAAATAACGAAATGAGTGATATAGGGCCATACACTGAAATATTATTTTGATTTTAAAAATCATATAAACCACCGAATATAATTAATAACTTATACAGTAATGTAAAAATGTAATGAATTATGATGCAACACTGCAAAACATTGTCAATA
>NW_028234409.1:29968731-29971231 GCF_977035675.1 Penaeus japonicus | reverse complement strand
TAATAATCATGAGATAGTGTAGAATAACAATTTCAGATTTACAAATTGATTAAATGTATCAAAATATTATCCTGTTAATGCTCATATATATATCAAAGTATGACATTTTCTTCCCCATGATAGCCATTTAAAACATCTAGTTAAACATGAACGTATATACATGTATTCCAAGTACACCCACATGGGTAAACGCATACACAAGTCGAGTGCAAACTTATATATCAATTAAGTGTGACTGTTGCGTTTTCATAGATCCAGATCGTGTTAGGTGTTTGGTGTTTCGTAAAAAAAAAAAAAGAAAAAAAAAAAAAAAAAAATTATATATTAAATATATATATATATATACTCTTTATATATATACTATATATATTTATTCATATATATATATATACAATATATAACTATATAATAATATATATATATACATACATATATATATATATATATATATATGTATATATATATATATATATATACATATATATATATATATGATGTCAGCTTTAAGCAAGATACTCTTTTGACAAAAATTTAAATGGAAAAGAAAACAAGACATCTGATATTCGGGGTTATGAAAATAGATATTGGAATGTGAGGTGCTTATATTAAAACGAAAAATACATGCTTTCTAAAAGTACCAAACTGAAGGGATGTGCATATATGTCTGTTCGTATGTGTGTGTGTGTGTGTGGTATTTAGATCATTAAATTTGTATAGTTTCGTGTGTTGGTTAATGTGTGTGTGTAGTTTATTTAATGATTATTATGTGTGGGTGTTGATCACCACTAAATTCCTGCGCATTATATAGATTTAATAACCACCATCACATGCGCTTTTTCGCATTTTTCCTCATCAGCGAAAAAAAAAGACATGTATTTATTATCTTTTCATTATGATGATTCGTAAGTGTCAGAGGTGAAGTATGGACCCAAATCACGTGTTTTTTTTTGTTTTTTGTTTTTTTTTGGGGGGGGGCAAAGAGCAAATGGGCCTTATGACGTCAGCAGTATCATGTGGGACAGCACCATTATGCCTGGCATACGTGTCATACCAAAGCGTCGTGTGCTGAGAAGCCACATTGCAGACAGCTATGTGTGTATGGGTTTAGGACAAGAATATATTTCCTGGGCTGTCCCCTTGGTGCCGGAGGCGATAAGTAGAATTGATTAGGTTGTATTAACCAACGTCTAGATAAAACCGGGCTTGATCATAGTTCACCATCAAATCCATTATAAAAAGCGCGGGAAATTATTAGACTATTTCAAAAGTGTGGAAATAATAGTACATAACTGGCTTGGCAATGAATAAACAAAGATATTGGGATAGGAAGGTATTGAAGTAATGACAGAAAAATTACATCCGGGGCGCCTTGTTCTCTCAAAATGGCCGCCAAGGTTAATTATAATCCTTTTAATCCTCATACTGACCCAAGAAATGGTAGTGGCGTGACTCAAGCGGCTTTAATTATCCACAAAGTCCGCAGTTATCAAGTCCCATCAGTCGTCCGCGGAGTTAATTTTAAACCTGTTATTTATACCGGCGTAACATAGGAGTCAAGCTGCTGAGTGAGCTGGCACGCGGTAATAATATTAATATATGATCACGTGCATGGCAACAGTTCCAGGCGATATAGGCCCGCGAGATTGTCGAATTGCTTTTGAGTGTTCCTTAAACCGGTATAATTCATTATGTAACTTCATGCGTCACAACACACCTCCTCTAAACATGACCTAACTATACACGAAGGGCATTTGGTTAATCTAATTGGAATTGGGGGATGCTGTTCCTTCATCTGTAACCTGGATATTATTCGTCTATTGATCAGAAACGCAAGTTAGAGGATGGTACAGTTGGATGTTGTGCGCTGTTCACTAACAGCTGCGGATTACAGGGATCTGGTTTGTTAACAACCCTTATCGACCTCGCATCCCTTACCAACGAGGCCAATATGCACATATTCATAGACAGGTAGGTAGATAGGTAGATTTACCTACATCTATCTGTCTGTACGGATAGCTGTTATACACACGCATACAAACTGTGTGTGTTGTGTGTGTGTGTGTGTGTTGTGTGTGTGTGTGTGTGTGTATGTGTGTATGTATGTATGTGTGTGTGTGTGTGTGTGTGTTGTATGTATTATGTATGGGTGTTGTGTTTGTGTGTGTGTGATGTATGTATGTGTGGTGTGTGTGTGTGTTGTGTGTGTGTGTGTGTGTGTGTGTGTGTGTGTGTGTGTGTGTGTGTGTATGTATGTATGTGTGTGTGTGTGTGTGTGTTGTGTGTGTGTGTGTGTGTGTGTATGTGTGTATGTATGTATGTGTGTGTGTGTGTGCGGACAGCACGAAAATATTTAAACGCCAGGGTACAGACGTTTCAATAACATCAAAACCTGCCAACTGGAGGCTAACTCGACATTTCGTACACATGCGTTATTCATTCCAGACAGATGTTTTAGTTTGGTCAAAGTAAATCTGTTGTCCGGATTATCCCTGACGACAGA
>NW_028234409.1:29946231-29948731 GCF_977035675.1 Penaeus japonicus | reverse complement strand
AGAGATACAGATACAATGAAATATGTTGAGACACATATTGAGAGATTTGGAGATACAGAGAGAGATATTAATATAAGATGAGACATATTTAGATATAGAGAAATCAAGAGAAATAGGAAACTTGGGGGAGAAAAGAAAGGGAGGGTAAGGAGGAGTGGTGTTTTTATCTTCTTTTTTTTCTTCTCTTTTTTTCTTGATCAGTTTTTTAATAATTCGTTTACATTTTTAAAGAAAAATCGCATTTAAACAAATACTGTACATCCCAAAATACTTTTCTGATATTTTCTTTAATAGATATAGGTAATGCCAATGTAAAACATAGCCATCAAAATTGTTAAGTCGTCATTCCCTTTCCTCTTTATAATGCCTCCATGGTACTGAATTACACGAGCATGTGGATCCTCTCTTGTTCTTCTTTCGAGAGCGTGATGTGTGAATGGAGATGTAAGACAGTTTTTCCCATGATTCGCCCTACGCCTGGCAGTGCAGTCACCAGCCAATCAGCCTCTATGGAGAGTAATGACGTCATTAGCCAAATTTTGAACGTGCCGATGAATGGTATCAAAACGGCTATAATGTAATCAACCACCTTTATCTATTTGTCAGTAAATTGGTAGGATTACGCAGACTCTTATTGGCAGATTGAAATGAAAATGTATGCATGAGTTGTCAATGACCCAGAGACTCATTGAGGAGAATTTGATAGTTATCCTAATAGGTGAATGAATGCTGGAACAGATTAAGTGCAGAATTTCGGGAAAGTGTTAAGGCCTAAGAGACGGTAATGTTGAAGATGGAAGATTAAAAGCATGTCTTTGGGTAGATGAAAGTACATTAAGAGTACATTTCTAGTAAAAAGTAATAAAGAATTAAGGGGGAAATTACGGATCGTGATATAAATAGATGTTGGGATACATTCTGGGGTAGGAGTAGATGTAATGAGGATAAATTGATAATTAAAGCAGATTTTGATTGGATTCTTCGGTAAATAAGGGTAGATTATGAACCAATCTGTGATATATATTTATAAAAGAGTAGATGTTTGCGAGGGTAGGCGAAGGTAAAATTTCGATATGGATGAAATAGATTCCAAAATTATAGAAAAAAAAACTTATTTTTACTCTCTGAGTATGTCCTAACCGCTATCACAATTTGCCTACATTCTGATTTTTTTTTTTCGATTAAGATTTGCTCCTAAATCTAATCAACAAACACGCCCAACTATGATATTCACGACATCGAAGTCACACATGACTAACCAATACAGGGTGAGCGAAAGGTAGAGGAAAATTATCGGTGATTAGAAAAATTTCAGGATGAATTAACGCTAAGCACTGGGGACAAATTATAATTAGATGAGTTTTTTTTTTTTTTTTTTTTTTTTTGTATCATTTGCAATGAAATGAGAGTATGTCACCTGGTCAGCCGTCGATATCTGACACTGTTTGACTATTAGGTGTTTACGGAATATTTTTGTTTTGCAACTGACTCGTGTCGTTTTGATGGGAGAAAAGTTTAAATGATTATCATTATGATGATTATCATAAGTATATTTTCATTATTGATTTTATTATCATTATTCGGGATATACTTATTGTTATTCTTATTATCATCATTATTGTCAATATCATTATTACTATTATTGTTACAATGGTTATTGTTATCATTCGTGTTATTTATCATTATTATGATTATCATTGTTGTTATTGCTGTTATCATCAATATTGGTATCATTATTATTATTATCATTATCATTAATATTTTGATCATCATTAATATCATCATAATTATCATTTTTATTGGTATTGTTGTTAATATTATGTTTTTGTTGTTGTTGTAGTTGTTATTCTTATCGTTATTATTATTATCATTATGATTATCATTATTGTTATTATTATCATTATCTTTATCATTGTTATTTCTATCATTATTACTATCATTGTCATTATTGTTATTATTGTTATTATTATTATTATTACCATCATCATCATTATTATTATCATCATTGTTATTACTATTATTATTAATGTTCTTGTTATTTTAGTTATCATCATTTTCATTATAATCCTTCTCATTGTTGTTGTTGTTATCGTTATCTTTATCATTCTCATTTCTATTACATTACACTTTCCTTGTTGTTTCATTATCATTATGATTATTATGATCATTGTTGTATTATCATTGTCATTATTATCACCATCAGTAACAGTATTATCATAATGATTATTGTTGTTTGATTATCTTTATTATTATCATTATCGTCATCACTATCATCTTGATCATGTTATTCATTATTGTTAATGTTATTGTTGTTGTTATTATTATTATTAGCATTATATCTATTAATGTTAGAATTAGTAGTGGTGTTGTTAATTATATTAATGTTATTGTAATTGTTGTTGTTATTATTTTCATCACCAATATGGTTGTTATTATTATCATCATTAACATTGATATTCTTATTGTTATTGATATCATTATTGTCATTATCATTAAGATT
>NW_028234409.1:29923731-29926231 GCF_977035675.1 Penaeus japonicus | reverse complement strand
ATCTGTAAACAATGCGCATATCGGATTTCACGTCTTCTTGGGCACGTCTTAAAAACCCGCAAATTCTTTAACGAATCAGAGAAGTCGCCGGCGCGAGTAGCTCCGCCTACTTGAGGGTGACCGCCAATCACAGGGCTCCGTTGAAGGGAAATTTTCATCCCATTCCGGCATTTGGCATCGGTTTAATATTTATTCTCTTCTATTTTATTTATCGCTGATTTAGTATAAAAGAGTATGGTATATTTATGTATATCAAAAATGCAATTCACTTCATACATGTGTATTTCTTTTTACGATATTAGGTCTGAGGGAAGAATTCTAAGGGGAAACTGAAACTAAAGCCAAAGCCATGCTAAGACATTTGGAGGAAAGAGCAGATGTTTGGGCAAGTGCGGCAGTGACAAGTGCATCCACCCTGTTAGGCTTAACACACGTGTCTTTTGTATACGGTAGAGGGAAAATTATGCACCTGCTGGCATTTGTTTTATCATGGAATAGCACATGGAATATTTTATTAGAGCAAATATTAAAATAATTATAAGTGACAAAGACCAGCACTTGAAAAATATTTTAATATTTAAATAATTATAAGTGACCGCCGAACAACATTGTATCATGTATCATAATTTCATATTCATAAACGACTAATCGGCTCATTTACAGTGTTGCAAAAAACGAAAAATGGAATGGAAAAAAAACATGAAAAAGAGAGAGAGAGAGAGAGAGAGAGAGAGAGAGAGAGAGAGAGAGAGAGAGAGAGAGAGAGAGAGAGAGAGAGAGAGAGAGAGAGAAAATAAAAGAGAAAGAAACACCGAAGGCATTCAAAAGCCCTATATTATCAAACTTTCCCTTTCATGCAAAAATCTCTACCATACGCATAAACCTTCCCCTTCCCAAAGACTCGAACCCAAATCAACAAAACGAACTTTCCAGACGTGAATCCAATCACCTCTCATCTTCCAATCGCAGTGAGATTAGAAGTCGCCACGGAAGAGACCCAGACGCCTGTTGTCAATGACTCGCAAAATCACCAAGTGTGGCAGGAGTGGGTGGGTGGGTGGGTGGGCGGGTGGGTTAAGCTGCCATTGTGAGGTGTGGTGGTGAAGGATGGGCGCAAAATGAGAGGTATGATGTGAGGAGGAGGAGGAGGAGGAGCAGGAGGAAGAAGAAGAGGGAGGGAAGGGGAGAGGAGAGAAAGGAAAAAGGAAAAATGAAGAAGGGGAGGGGGAGAGGGAGGGGGGAGGGGGGCGAGGGGCGTGTGCGGAATGGGCGTGGGCGGAGGGGAGGAGGGAGACATGTGCGCTGCCAGATCATCTTCTCTTCAAACATGCTGGGCGGCTACTGTAACTCAAGCTCCCCGACGCGTGGGGTTCTTCGTAGCGTTATGCGTGACACGTGAGGTTCCCCCCGTGTTATTGCTGGTAATTACCGCCTTTTCTCTCTCTATCTATGTATCTTTATATCTCTTATCTATCTATACTTTGTCTGTCCCTCTGTCTTTCTCTCTCTATCTATCTATCTATCTATCTATATTTTTTTCTTCTTTTTTCTTTCTTCCTTTCTTTTTTTTCTTTTTTCTTTCTTTTTTTCTTTTTTCTTTCTTTCTTTCTTTTTTTTTGTCCTGTCATATCTTTCAGTCCTCTCTCCTTCTTCTCTCTCCTTCTGATTCCAAGACACAGACGAAAACGAGAAAAAAAGACAAGGGACTCGGATGGGGCTGATGAGGCCGGGGTTAAGCGTAATGCTCGAAATCGGGAGAAAATCCTGACGCAATCTCTCCAAATCAACACTGGCAGCTTCTCTTTCTCCCTCTTGCCCCATTTCTCTTTTCTTCTTCTCCTCCTGTTTCTCTTACTCCTAGTTGCTTTTCCATCTCCTTCTCTTTCTCCTCTTCCTCTACCCTCACTATCCCTTTCTCCTTCTTCTTTTACTCACTTATCTCTACTTATACTCCTTCATTTCCTTGCACTTCTCTTTTACCTCCTTCTCTACTAGCTCCGTCTCTTCCTCCTCCTTCTCCTCCATCTCCTCTTTCTCCTCTTCCTCTACCCTCACTATCTCCTTTTCCTTCTTTTACTCATTTATCTCTACTTATACTCTTCCATTTCCTTGCACTGCTCCTCTTCTACCTCCTCCTCTCCTACCTCCATCTTTTCCTCCTCCTTCTCTTCGATTTCCTTCTCTTTCTCCGCTTACTTCTCCTTCTATTTATACTTCTCTCTCTCCTTATCCTTCCTCTCTCCTTATCCTTTTCCTCTTTCTCTTCTACCTTCTTCATTTTCATTTTTTTCTTCTTCTTTTCCTCCTCCTCCTCCTATTACTACTGCTGCTACTATTTTTTTTCCTCTTCGTCCTCTTCCTCGTCCTTCTTATTCTCCTCCCTTTCCACCCACCACTCCTCCCCCTCCTCCCCCTCCTCCCCCTCCTCCCCTTCCTCCTCCTCCTCCTCCTCGTCCTCCTAATCCTCATCCTCATCCTCATCCTCATCCTCATTCTCATC
>NW_028234409.1:29913731-29916231 GCF_977035675.1 Penaeus japonicus | reverse complement strand
GTGATATTGACAATAATAATAATAATAATAATGATAATAATAATGATAATGATAATAGCAATAGTAACAATAATGATAATAGTAATGATAATAATGATAATGAGAATGAAAATAACAAATAATGATAACAATTGTAATAGTAACAATGATAATAATATAATAGTGATAATTATAGTAGACTATGGTGTCAGATTTAAAAAATGATAATGAGCATGATGATTCTAATAGTAATTAAAATTATAAAAACAATAATAATGATAAGAAGAAAAAATAAAAAAGATAATTATGATAATAGTGATAATAATAATTATAAAAATGATAATGATAATTAGAATGATTTTAGGATAATAATAATTATAAAAATGATAATGATAATTAGAATGATTTTATGATAATAAGGGTAATCATAATAACAATGATATTGATAAGAACAATAACAACGATAAGGATAATTATGATAATGATGATATTGATAACCATAATAATGATAATAAGACTAATACTGATATTGATGATGATAACGATAACCGTATGATTAATGACAATAAAGGAAAGTAAAAATCAAGGATTCAACCAATAACAAAAACAATAATAAGAGATAAGGAAATAATTAAGGTGATGAAACCAATGATAATTTAATAACATATGAAGAACAAACGAAACAGGAATATATAGAACACACTCCACACTCCCACACATTCCATTACTGGTATTGTTAGCTGTTGTTAGTTAGTTTGTTGTTGTTGTTATTGCTGTTGAGATTATTGTTATTGGTGTGGTTGCTGTTATTGCAATGATTATTATCATTATTTGTAATATAATTATTATTATCCTTATTATTGTTCTTGTTGTTGTTACTATTATTATTATCATCATTATCATTATTATTGTTATTATTATCGTTATCACAATTATCATTATCACTATCACTATTATTATCATCATCATTATCATTATTATTATTATTTTTGCTACCATCATTACTACTATGACTTATTTTATTATCATCATTATCATCATCGCTGTTGATATCATTACTATCATCATTATCATCATCATAATAATTGCCATTTCTGTATATGGTTATATATCTACATCTCATTAATCATTGTTATCAATATCATTTAACATTGTTATCACTGTTATTGTAAGGATCATTATCATTAACATTATTATCATTACTGTTATTATCATCACTATCATTATTATTATTATCATATTATTATCATCATTATTATCTGTATCATTATCATTACTATTATCATCTTCATTGGTCGCACAATTACTATTACTATTATCAGTACTAGTATTATTAGTATTCCTTTTTGTTATCATTAAACATTGTTGTTATTATTAAGGATGATATTGCTAACAATACCAGTGGTATCATAAATGACAATATTGATTATAACAATAATATCAATGATTATCATTACAATCATTATTATTATTTTTACTCTCATTATCATTATTACTGTCATTACCATTGTTATTATAATAATTGTTGTTGTTATTATCTTTGTTAATACTAGTAGTAGTAGTGGTTGTATCATTACCATTAATATTAATGATTCGATATTATCATTACTATTATTATAATCATTATTATCATACTCTCATTTTTATCACCATTAACGTCATTATCATCATAATGATAATCAATTATTATCATAATGATCATCATCGGATCATCATTATGATTAGCATTGAGGCTTATTATAATCATTGTAATTATTATCATCACCATTACCATTATCATCAATATCGTTATCATCATCGTCGTCATTATTGTTATCATTATTATCATTATCATCATTATTAACAATATTCTTACCATTATTATTACTAATAGTAATACTGTTATCATTATTATCATTATGCTTTTTCATCATTCTTAACTAATAATGATAATAATTATTATTTTACTTATCATTATCAGCATAGTTAGAATCAATTGTATCATCATTGGTATTACCACCATTACCATCATTAATACATTTCATACCAAGACAATTGAAAACAAAATGATAATAATGATAATGATTATGATAATAATTATAATGATGATAATGATAATGATAATAATAATGATAATAATAGTAATAATAATAATAATAATAATGATAATAATAATAATAATGATAATAATAATGATAATGATAATAATAATGATAATGATAATAATGAAAATAAATCAGATCACCTATCATAATACCTGGACTTATCGACGCGTCCTCGAGCCACCCTCCCCTACCCCTAGCTTTACCTCTGCCCCTGCCCCTGCCCTTCCCCTTGGCCCTCCCCCTTCCCCTGCCCCTATACCAGCCCCTGGGCCATACCCCTGTCCCTGCCCCTAGCTAAGCCCCTACCCCAGCCCCTAACCCAGCCCCTACCTACCCCAGCCCCTAAACCATACCCCTGTCCCAGCCCTTAGCCCTGCCCCTACCCCAGCCCCTAGGCCATACCCCATACCCTCCTCTTCCCCCTCGGACGCGCAGCC
>NW_028234409.1:29841231-29843731 GCF_977035675.1 Penaeus japonicus | reverse complement strand
GGGGGGCAAGTGCTTCTGTGTACGTGTCTATCTGTGTATGAATGATTTTTTTTTTTTTTTTTCTTCTACGTGTGTGTGTATGTCTATACGTCCGCATGTGTGTGTGTGTGTGTGTGTGTGTGTGTGTGTGTGTCACTGAGTGCTTATGTGGTCATGTGTCTGATATTCATAATGATAATTAGAATCTATCGATCAAAGCTGGAATTAAGCATAAAATCGCTTTAACAATGTATCTACAGAATTACAAGCTTTTTTTAAATTAAGCCGACGGAAATATTATGGGACTGAAAGTTATTTACAGATGATAAAGTCAGTATTCATTACGTGATAACAGCTATGCTAGTTAAATCACGCAGATACTGTTTCCGGTGGATGGATGTGCTTCATTATATCAAAAGGTAAAGATGATTAAATTTGCAGCTTTGTACATTGGGCGCCGGACAAAATCCCTTTCATAAATGCGTAGCGTATTTTTTTGCGTTTATTTTGTGTATACAGGTTGACAGACAGACTCAGATGTATGGTAAATAAATATGATATGTATATTATATGAATTCAGTATCGTGTCATAATGAATTTTAACAAATAATTATATTAAAATATCTAGTCTATTTGTGAAAGTCTGTATAAAAAAAAAATTTCGGTTTATCTCTTATACCCGGAAAGGGAAGCATGAAGCAAATGTTTTTTTTTTTCTTTCTTTTTTTTTTGTGTGTGTGTGTTATAGCTCTCTATTTGAAAAAAAAAATCCATGAGAATAGGAATACAATATCAAGAGCTTTATTTGTCTAGTGAGAGTGAAGTGTCAGCAGACGCGAGTGTCAAGAGTGGCATGCAGTGCCACCCCACTCTTAATCACAGCTACCAGAAGTATGATTATCTCTCCTGAGATTAACCCATTTTTTTGTCCGTAGACGAAGGCATTAAACAGTCATTACTTATGTTTTTGTTTTGTGGACTTCGGCGCCTAAGTAATATCCGACGCCAAGGAGCAACGCGATTCGAACGCGAAATTAAGACCCCGCCAAAAATAGCTGGGGATGCACCTGCTCTCCCCAGATCATACTACCGCCAGAGTTTACATTCCGCGAGTTTTCTCTCATTTTTCACCGCTTCTTTGTCCGCCTTTTCAGAAATTCCCTTATACGGCACATGGCGTTTCGTGTGTCTGCCTTCTAGGATTAACATCTGACGCGGGGATTCCCTTGTGTTGTGGCAGAAAAGGAAACTAAATCGTATTATGAGATCAGTCAACCTTCCTTCCCCCCCCATCCTTGAGCTGTTTTTTTTTTTTTTTTTTTTTTTTTTTTTACGCCGAGCCATGTGGGGTCAGAAATCGGACGAGTATAATTACACTTGATAATGATATTTCATAGGGACACTCGATATCCCATTTTCTTTGGACTTTAGCACCTCATTACGTTTTCTATCGTCGGCCCTCTGCATGAGTTGATTGCTTTCGGTTGATTTCGTTTTCTTGTTTTCGTTTTTTGGAAAATTGGGATAGTCGGGCAGAAAAGTTTGTGGTTTCCCTTTTGTTTGTTTGTTTGTTTTTGTTTTTGTTTTACGGAATGAAAGGTAAATTGTAGTAGGTCAGATCGACACCTTTTGTTAACAGTTTGTATATTTAAATAGCATGTTCTCTCTCTGTCTCTCTCTTTATTTCTCTCTCTCTCTCTCTCTCTCTCTCTCTCTCTCTCTCTCTCTCTCTCTCTCTCTCTCTCTCTCTCTCTCTCTCTCTCTCTCTCTCTCTCTCTCCCTCACTCCCTCTTTCTTCATCCTCCTTCTATCTACTCCTCCTCCTTCTATCTACTCCTCCTCGTCCTTTCTTCTTGAGCCAACCCCTTCCTCCCTCCCTCCCTCCTTCCCTCCCACCCTCCCCCAACCACCCCACCCTTTTCCTTCTCGTCCACGCTGTCCGGACGATATTGCCCCCCTCTGAGCGCACCCTAAGTAAAAGAAGGTGGGGGAGGAGCATGGCGAGGGGGGAGGGAGGGGAAGGAGAAGGGGGCAGAAGGACGTGGTGGGGGGACAGGAGCTCGTCTGGGATAGTGTGTGGGGGAAGGTAGGGGGGAGGGAGGGGAGGGGCGAGGGTAGGAGGACGAGATGGGAGAGGAGAATGAGAGGGATGGGGGGATAGGGGATGGGGGGGAGGGAGGGAAGTGGAGGAAGAGGGGACGGGAGAAGAGGGGGAGGACAGCTCGTGTCATATCCCTGCCATTGTCATGTGGTGAACATTCACTGCGGATCACCTTTCCCTCCCGTGTCTAAACGTGGCCATGCGGTGTGTGTGTGTGTTTGTGTGTGTGTCAATTGTGTCAGAATAGGGCTATACGTAGTGTGTGTTTTTTGCGTGTGTCTGGGTGGGTCTTTGTGTCGTATTTTGAATGTGATTATGGGGTGAGGGCGCACAGGAGTAGCTTTTGTTTTGATTGGTGTGGTTATGCACTGTGCATAGTAGTATGTTAGCTATGGTGTATTTACGTGTTCGTTTATAGCC
>NW_028234409.1:29813731-29823731 GCF_977035675.1 Penaeus japonicus | reverse complement strand
ATTATTATCATTATTATAATCATCATTATTATTATCATCATGATTATGATTATCACCATTATTATTGTTGTTATTGTTGTCATTACTATCATTGCTATTATTACCATTATTATCATTATTATTGTCATTATTATTATTAATATTATTATCATTGTTGTTGTTATTATTGTTATTATTATTATTATTATTATTACCATGATCATTATTACTATTATAATCATTATTATTTTGGTTATCATTATCATTGTTATGAGCATTATCATCATCATCATTATTATTATTATCATTATTATCATAATTACAATTATAATTGTTTTTGTTATTTTTTATTATCATAATCATCACCATTATTAGCATTAGTATTATAATCATTATCAATATCATTATCATTGTTATTATTAGCAATATTAATTTCATTATCATTATTATCATTAGTGTTGTTAATATCATTATTATTACGATGATTATTATTGTCATCACAATCACTTTTATTTTCTATCATGAATATCATTATTATTTTATTAGTATAGCTACTATTATCTTCATTCATCATGCTTATTGTCATCACTGGTAATGGTAGTAGTAGTAGTAGTAGTAGTAGTAGTAGTATTTATAGTAATAGTAGTAGTAGAATTATCGTCATCATTAATAGTAGTAGCAATAGTAGTAGTAGTATCAGTATAAGCTGTTTATAATGTTATAAGTGTTATTCTTACTATCATCATTTTCATTTTATCATTATCATAACTAATATTGCTTTTATTATTATTACGGTTATCATTATTGTTGTTCTTAACATCATCAGTCATTGCCTATTTGATTGATTGGTATTACAATTAACATGATACCAATGCAACATGCCTCGTTACTCTTTGCAATATATTTACATTCATTATCCGTATCGTTGTTATATAAGTTCCAGACGAGTCACGTGACTGACACATTATCTTAAGACGTTTTCTAAAGGACTTAGAACAGCACCTGTACTATAGAACAGTCATAATTCCACACATATTAATCCCTTTTGCTATGGCACTGAATTACATAATGACCTGAAGTATTGCGTCATCGAGACCAGACGGACAAAGGTCTTGGTTTTCTTTGTTAGATCTGGCTTTTTTAAGTATTTACCTTTTTTCCATATTCGTCCACGGTTTTGTTTTTTGTCTTTTTGTCAAAGGTAAAAAAAGTGAAAAAGAGGATTACTCATGATTTCATAATTCCTGGTGATTCATGTTTTTAATCCTCTTTATAATGTACGAGTTTGGGAGTGTTCTTGATTACTGTAAAATAGGATATTTGTGTGAGGGGAGGGGGTTATTATTATAATCATCATTCTTATAAACTTTCTTTGTTGTGTTGCAGGTGAGCGCACGATGCATCTTGAGGACTATACCAGCAGCCACGCTGGCTCCCCCGAGCCTCTCATACCCACACAGCTGACCTCCTGTGACCTGGGCGGCCTCATTAGTCCTCTCGGGGAATCTCCTCTGGCGGGATCACCACTGGGTCCTCCTGCAGCCTTCTCGCCGCCAACCATCAGTGTGGAGGCGCCGCAGGAGTCCGCCAGCGGGAACTCCACGTCCCTTCTGTCCACGGCCATCACAGGCGCTCTCGGCGAGCTGCACGGCGACCTCTACCTGGCGGGGGACGAATGGCCGCCCTCCCTGGAGAACCTGCTGACTGCGCTGCCCAGCAGTTCCTCTCTCCCTGAGTTGGTTGTGACAGACCCAAGGCCGGCAGAAGCATCCATGTACTCCGCGCCTATGCCGCCCCAGCAGCCTTCTTCGGGACTTCTGGATCTGCCACAGAACGAAGGTCTAGATCTTTACCTGGGAGGCACCAGATGCTCCGCCTCTCCCATGAGCGTCTCTCCAGGCGGTTCCTCTCTGCCCTCCCCATTCACCTCCGCGCGCGGCTCTTTCAGCTCCACGCGGCGTAACAAGCGGCCGTATTCCTCCTCGCCCATGAACGTGGACGGCCTCGACCTCAACACCATCATCAGGTCCTCGCCCACCTGTCTCAACGCCGGGTCTCCGACGCCCACCACCCAGGCGCCGCCCATCTCCTTCTCTCCCACGGGTGGCAGCTACGGCCACATCCTCCCGCGCCCTGAGGCCAACAACAACCAGCCTCCCCGACCCAACCTGACCTTCCAGGCTCTGCTGACGGACGAGGAGGTCCTCAAGGCCAGCAACAACAACAACAACAACCACATCAACGCCTTCCACCCGCAGAAGGTCGAGCTCAAGTGCGAACCCGAGGAACAGCAAGGCTCCCCGCAGCACCACGACCACCATCACCCAGACGGCGAGGAGGGGCGTCCCGGAAGCCCCGGCGATGAGGACGGCCCGAGGTTCTGCCGATGGGTCGACTGCAACGTCTACTTTCCTTCTCGCGAGAGCTTGTCGAGACACATCGAGAAGGCGCACATCGACCAGAGGAAAGGGGACGATTTCACCTGCTTTTGGGCGGCCTGTCAGAGGCGCTACAGGCCGTTCAACGCTCGCTACAAGCTGCTCATCCACATGCGCGTCCACTCCGGCGAGAAGCCCAACAAGTGTACAGTAAGTGTCCCTGCCTTTTTATCATACAGTATTTAGCACCCCACTTCCCCGCTCTCTCTCTCTCTCTCTCTCTCTCTCTCTCTCTCTCTCTCTCTCTCTCTCATTATTATAACTATTACCAATTATCATTAGCATTATTGCCATCATCATTATCATAATGAGGATTATGATGATAAAGAGAGAGAGAGAGAAACAGAGAAACAGTGACAATTTAATCATTGTTAAAATATATATATATAATTATTCGTCTACTCTCCCCGTGTATCTCTGACTTCCTCTTCATCTTTCTTGCTTTGACTTCTCTGCTTCTAGAAATTCTAAAATTCACCTTTGCCATCCCACTTTATCATACGCTCATTCCTCTTCCCTTTTCTCTGTTTTTCCTTACCCTTTTTTTTTTACCCCCCCCCCCTCCCCCAAACACACCCACTCACCCACCTCCTCGATTAGCCTCTCCTTTCTTCTCTTCACCCTCACCCTCTACCCCCTCTTCCCAAAATGACCTCCTCCTCCCCCCCCACCTCCCCCCTCCCCCCCTCCTCCTCCTCCCCCTCCCTCCCCGCCTCCTTACCTCCCTCCCTGCCTCCCTTACCTCGCCCCCCTCTCTAAATGACGCGATGCTGCATAAAAACGATTACCCACGATAGCCATGCGTTCAGGCGATAGAGAGCGACAGACCACCCACTTGGCCTGCTCTGCCTACAGGCCGCCAGTGCAATAGGCGTAGGTCTAGGCTATGCAAAATGGAGGAAGAAATATACTTAAGATATATGTAGAAACGAGTATATATGCAGATATGCATATACAGAGATACGCTCACACTTATGCATACACATACACGCCCGGAAGCGCGCACAGACACGCACATATAAACATATACACTCACATACACACATAAACACACACACACACACATATACATACACACACACACACACACATATATATATATATATATATATATATATATATATATATATATATATATATATATATATATATATATATATATATATATATATATATATATATATACATATATATATATGAATGTATATATATATATATATATATATATATATATATATATATGTATGTATGTATGTATGTATATGTGTGTGTGTGTGTGTGTGTGTGGCGCTCCCATATACGACATATGACTCCACATGCTAATCCGTTGTCACATATGATTATATATGATAATCAAGCGCCACAGAAGAGAACACCCCATTCACCTCTTCTTCCATGCTGAACAGCCTTACACGCACACACACACACACACACTACACCCTCGCCCCACACACTACACATACCGCGCATGCACCAACCATGCCTTCTTACAAACAACAAATAATTATGGGTAATATTCGAGAAGCTCCGTGTCGGGGGAAGAATCTCACACAGCCGGTTCGTGTTAGGTGAATGGGCGGCAGTGACTCAGTTGGTGTGTGTGTGTTGGGTGTGTGTGTGTGTGTGTGTGTGTGTGTGTGTATGTGTGTGGGGGGGAGGGGGTATTTTTTGGGGGGTTGTGTGTGTGGGGGGAGGGGGGTTGTGTGTTTGTGTGTGTGTGTGTGTGTGTGTGTCTCGCTTTCTTCAAAAACTAACTCTTTTTGTTATGGAAAACTCAACTCATAATACGACCATTTTCAGATTGTTTTTATTTTCATTTTTTTCACCTCTATCCCTCTCCTTTATCATTTTCTTTATTCTTTTCCCATGCTTATATCTTATCTTTAACAACTTTAATCTTATTTTCTTCTCGTCCTCTCGACCTGTGCCCAGTCCATTGCAATCTCTCGGCCTGCATTCACCCTTTATCTCCAGCTTGGGAGAAGCAACAAGAAGCCAACCTCACAGCTCACCTTCAGCATCCGCGCCGACTGTCTCCCACGCCTTCACTCTTAACCCAGAAAACAAGAGGGTGAGAGAGGGGGAGGGAGAGGAGGAGGAGGAGGTGGGAGGGGAGAAAGGGGAGAGGGTGAGGGGAATAGAAGAGAGAGGAGGACGAGTAGATGGGATAAGGGGAGGGGGGGAGGGGACAAAGGGGAGAGTGTGAGGGGAATAGAAGAGAGAGGAGAATGAGTAGATGGGATAAGGGGAGGGGGGGAGGGGAAAGGGGAGGGGGCAAAGGGGAGAGGGTGAGGGGAATAGAAGAGAGAGGAGAACGAGTAGATGGGATAAGGGGGGGGTGAGGGGAAGGGGAAGGGGACGAAAGAAAGGCAGAGACACCAGGGCCTTCTACACTTACCCACAGACCTCTTGCGCTTTGACAAACGTCCCTAACACTCGTGGTGATTACTGCTGTTGCTGGACTTAAAACGCCACTTGATATGCCCTCGTGCATTAAGTGTTTCGAAGTGCCATGTATTATCCTTTGAGAATTTCGAGATTGTAGAGTCGCCAGGCGGGGTCGTTCCTCTCGTTCCCGAGGCTGAAGCGAAGGTTCTCGTCTTCGTCCGGTGTAGAATCGTCATCTGGGACCGTCAGGAGGTTCTCCTTCATCAAGACGGGAGATCAGATTATCTCGTGATGGATCAGACAAGCGCCGTAAAGCAAGGGTCGCAGTCACTTTCCTTTCTCCTGTCCGTAACCCGACACTCTTTTATCTGTGTTACTTAATTGCCGACGCTCTCTTGTTAACTGTTGCTTGTTTCAAGGGTTCGGTTGTAAATATCTGTCATGATTTTAGAACCGCAGGATAAGGACGCCGGATCACAGACAGATAACAGACACAGAAGACACAAGAGAAGGAGGGGGAATATGCTCCTTCCTGACGCATTGTAACGATCCCCTCCCGAGGTGATGGATGAGAGATATGCCCCTGTGTCACTCCCGCCTTTAACCTTCAGACGGTCGACATTACGTTCAGATTTAAGAAATTCATCAGGAGTATCTTTTTTCTCACACCTTCAACACGTAGCACAAACTCTTAAACCTCTTACAAGACGCTAGATATTACCCGCCAGTTAATGAATGAGAAACGTGTAACGCGTCTCTCATCTCGACGAGGTTTAGGGAGCACATCTTTTACATTTTTATTCAAGCGGACTTTGTGTGTCTCTGGTTACATCCCTGCGTGATGCATGAGAGATTCTCTCATTACAGCACGCGGGCCGGGAGCTTATCACTATCATCGGTTTATAGCTCTAGAATTTCCTTAACGTCTCAGAATGATATTCAATATGTGAAAGAGATAATCCCCGGACGCTTTGCTGCACACCTTTGAAATTTCGAAATTTTTGCATCCTTGTTTTTTCATGGATCGTTAGCTGTCAAGGCAATAGCGTTTGCAGTTGTAGTCCAAAGTCGATTAAACTTATGGAAGGACAAAAAAGATATTGCGTTTACTTTAAATTACGTTAGTGCTTTTGATGCGCAGTTTTGAAGATCAAGAAGTAAGGCTTTGTAATATGAGTGAGTGTGAGTGTCTATATGTGTGTGTGTGTGTGTGTGTGTGTGTGTGTGTGTGTGTGTGTGTGTGTGTGTGTGTGTGATAAGCAAAACAACACATTTTATAGAAATGTATTTAGTAATATATATCTTCTGGATAATTATGTTCTTTGACATTATGATATTTGCAGTAATTCAAAATAGCAAGGCTATTTATATAGATAAATCCCTCGGCGCGCGATTTGTGAATGATTAGGTAGAGTTCTGCGCATGTGCGTGTGCATGCCAGTCCGCGACCGTGCATGCAAGAGCATATGTCGCCATCATTCAGTCATGAAATATGACTCGGTAAATAAATAGACGCAACCACAAAACAGGAAAAAATCAAGCATGCAAGCGCCTTAACCTTTGATATTTAATTTAGAAATATCCGAATTCATCCGGGACATTATCTCTCTCGGGTAAACAGCGGATCTAACCTCGATAACTCGATCTATTCGCTAGCGATGAAGTGTTATTTTTTCAGGCCATCTTGCCAGCCGTTCCCAGGAGGAAGGGTCTTAGCCCACTCTGGCGCTGACGTTCACACACGCGCGGGCCGAAGCAAACGCATACTCGAGAACACATGCATGCGAGAAGAAACGCATGAAGATGTATACAGATGCGAGCACACGAGCACCCGTCCTCTCTTTCTCTCTATCTATCTGTCTGTCTGTCTGTCTGTCTGTCTGTCTCTGTCTCTCTGTCTCTCTGTCTCTCTGTCTCTCTGTCTCTCTCTCTCTCTCTCTCTCTCTCTCTCTCTCTCTCTCTCTCTCTCTCTCTCTCTCTCTCTCTCTCTCTCTTTCTCTCTCTCTCTCTTCTCTCTCTCTCTCTCTCTCTCTCTCTCTCTCTCTCTCTCTCTCTCTCTCTCTCTCTCTCTCTCTCTCTCTCTCTCTCTCTCTCTCTCTCTCTCTCTCTCCCTCTCTCTCTATCACACACATACACAAACACGCACACACAAACAGACAAACAAACACATACATACACACGCTCACTTCCAGATACACATAAACAAACACACACGCCTCCTCTGCTTCCTCTTCCTCTCCTCATGGATGAGCTCAAGGTGGCGGGCGTGGGCGGCGATGAGTCACGGGCGGCGATGAGTAATTACGAGTGGTATCCACACCCACGCCCAAGGGGGTCTGTGGCGTGAGAACCAACACGCCCGCACTCCTACCGTCCTCTGCTTAACTGTCTGCTGAAGGGGAGAGTTATCTTAGTGTGTTTGTGTATATATGCTTGGGTATGTGTGCGTTTGTTGCGTGTGTGTGGATGTGTGTGTATATCGACTGGATCTGTATATTGGCTCGTCTGTGCGTTAGGATTCTTCAGCACTGAATTAAGAGAATGTAAGTTCGTATGTCTCCGTGTCACATGTCGGCAAAGTGTCATGAATTATACACACGATATCATTTAAAGCAAGACTACGACGCATGTCCACTATATCAACATCACACAACAAAGTCCCAACCTCAAGTTTCGTAACGCCCAAAGAACGTCGTTTCCTCGTCTGGCGTGACAAAAACAAAAACCTTCACGGCAGTCCAGAGTCAGACGTGACCCCCCGCGACCCCCCTCCTCCTCCTCCTCCTCCTCTTCCTCCTCCTCCACCCTCCCAGCTGACTGACTCCCGGGGCCACTCTGCCGCCACTAGAATCCCTCCTATATTATTGTTTGTAGTCTCGGGCGCTCTGCTAGGCTCACCGTGTTAGCTAGAGAATCGTCCAGGCTCTATAAGTTTTAATTCTGCGTGTGGGTCAGCGTCGGCTCTCTAAGCCCCGAGCGTCAGGCCTGCAGACAAAAACAAACGCCCGAGTCTCAAGTGTCACCAGCGTCCCCCCTCGGGCCGACAGTCTCTCCACCACCGTCCTTGCTCTCTTGCCGTCGTCTTGGCAACGATTTGTCCGTTTCTTGCGAATCCTTGCAGCTTTTGGAAGTGGTGAGTGCCATCTTCCTCACAGCTGGCCCAAAGTGCTTGCGTCCGCAGCCAGGGGGAGGAGGTAGGTGCCTACTTACCGCGCTGACAGTGCGGCTGTAAACGTCTTGGGCGGCTGAGAAGGCGCAACCTGGGAAGTCCTAAAGCATCCTGCGCCGTAGGAAGGGTGGCTCTCGGGGCTGCACTTAAGCACCCTTTTTTATTGCGTCTCTTCTATTTTTTCGGGCACCGTTGGCCGTCAAGCTCCGACGTGGTGGCTATAACGAGGCTTGATTAATTGCACGTCGTCTGTAGAGCTCACTGCCGTCGACAGATCTTGTTTCCGGCGTAGGATGGCGATGTTGATGGTGGTGGTGATTCACAAAACCTCGAAGGCTGGTATTTCCGCCCTTAATACTACAAATTTCAAAGGAAACACGCGCCGCCGGGCTGTAAACAGTCGATTCCGGGCTCTCGTCTTGCCTGCCTTCTGAAGTCGTCACATTCATAATCCTCGTTTACCATAATTCACCGTAATCAGGAATAACACCCGATTCACTAAAGACATTGTGTCGCGCACTATGAATACCGTGCTTCAATTTCGGTACGAGTAACCGTACTTCAAAGGTAAGTTGCCAAAGAAAACAGCGCTTGTATGAAGACATAGCCACCCATCCTCCCTCATCACCTCCGTCGTGGTGGACGCTATCATTATCATAACAAAGCGCTGGCGAGAAGATGCACAGGCAACATCTACACGCAGTCGCTTTCCTCAGCTGCCTCCTCGCTTTTTTCTGCAACTGCTCCTTCAGCTTGGACTTAATCCTGCGGCAGTGGTTGGCTGAGGCATCCCCGTGATGGCTTGTGGTGCCAGGCTCGCTCTGGTACTTTTCATGCTTGTGGTCAACGTTTCATTTTGGCATTTCCTCGAGGATTGGATGCGGAGACGACGTTGGCAGCGCTGCGTTGTGTTAGCCATAGATTGTTGTTGGTGATACTGCGTCATGCCACTCTTATTTGAGCTGAGATTAATCGTATCTCCTCACACTATTTTGAAGGGCATTAAACAAAAAAAGAAAACAAGAAAAGGTTAACTCTATAAATAGTCACAGACAAACCATTAGTCGTCTGTGTGTGTATGTGTGTGTTTTTTTTTGTGTGTATGTTTCCGTATGTGTTTTTTTTCGTATTTATATATATGCGTTATCGGTAACTATGCATATACATACATACGTAAAGAGAACACGTGCAGGCGGAACGAGGACGAGTCCCAGCGACAGTTTGCTTGCTGGCACCGAGTTTATGTGTGAGAGTGTTTATGTGTGTTGCCTGGTTGACAAGTTGGCTCAGAGAGAGGTGGCTGACACAGTAATGCCAAGTGTCAGTATGAATGAGCAGGCGTCCTTGTCTTGCGTCTAGTCCAACATGGCGTCGACCTGAGGCGGTTAACAACTAACCTCGTGATCCGACCCTGGGAAAGATATATAGGTTCAACTCTTTTTTTTTTTTCGTTTTACTTCGTTTCTTATACTTCTCTATTTGTTTTTGTTTTTTGTTTTTGTTTTTCTGCGTTTGATTCCCGACTGTTTGTTTATAGGATATTCCAAAATATTAATCAATGAAAGATATTAGTTGATATTGCCAACTGATTCGCTGTTGTTGATCCTGGCCCTTCATGTTGCTGCCACATCCCTGATTATCATCATTCTTAATCCATCTTAATTAATCGCCTCTTCTCACTTCATCACTTCCTTCCAACAGAGTAAGGTAATATACGACCAGACATTACACGCTTCGTAATTCTTTTCCCACTGATTCCAACCGCCCTTTTCCTCCGCGCCGCCTCTCCGTCTCGGTTTTCGTCACTCTCATTCTCATTATTACCCTTCTCCTTATCTTCTCTTCCCCGGGTCATGACAGCAGTGCCATTACAAAATCGTGACAAAAAATAATCACAACAACGGAGCCTTCTGACGATGATGACGCGTCGGCTTCTATGTGTGTGTTTATGTTTGTGTTTGTTTGTTTGAGTGTGTTTGTGTGTTGTGTGTGTGTGTGTTTGTGTTTGTGTGTGTGTGTGTGTGTG
>NW_028234409.1:29791231-29803731 GCF_977035675.1 Penaeus japonicus | reverse complement strand
TTTTCCTCTTTGTTATTAATACTATTATTCCTCTCTTCTTGAACTTCTAATTCTCCTTGGAGGAGGTAGTGGAAAGGTTCTCTTAGGAACCACGTGGCTTAGGTTAAGGTTAGCTTGCCATATGATTGTCACAGTTTGTCTTAGTCTGTTTTTTTTTATATTATACTCAAAGGTCATGGCGTGGTATTTCCTCAGCCAGATATTTCCTTTTATCAAAGGGGGATTAAAAACTCTCTTTGTCTTCGTTTTTTCTTTTCTTTTCTTTATTTTATGTGCGTGTGTGTGTGTATTTGTGGTTCTGTACATCCCTTTTTAACATATCTTCTTTCAAGCCCTTTTATTACCCAAAATTCCTTATCAGTTCTAACATTGAGTCTCTTTTCCTCTTCCGAACAGTTCAAAGGCTGCACGAAGGCGTTTTCACGGCTGGAGAACCTCAAGATTCACCTAAGGAGTCACACAGGCGAGAGACCGTACATCTGCGGCTACCCTCACTGCATGAAGGCTTTTTCGAACTCGTCTGACCGCGCCAAGCATCAGCGGACTCATGTGGATGCCGTAAGTTGGGGCGTATAATTTGTTTGTAACTCTAAATTATGTTAATTATGGCCTGTGCTTCCGCCCGGGATGTTGATATAATTGCCCTCTTTTTTTTCACGCTTTGCTGCTCTTAATGGATGACATGTGAGACTCGTATTCATTTTGTTATACGCTTTGTCTCTGAGTGTTTGGTTGTGGCAACGGGCAAACATAATTTGGAGTTTTAGTTTGAAATTGTTGATGTTTATTATGCTCAACTGATTTTAGGGTTTTATTTCATGATCATAAATATTCTCTCCCCTTTTCCTCAAGCTCGTTCTATTTCTTCTATATTTGTCATTCATAGCCTTATATGATGAAAATTTCCAAATAGGTCATTGAAATGTCTCGCATCCATCCTCCATTATCAAATAAATAAAAAAAAGCTCCAGTAAGATCCAATCTCTCACAATGCTCACAGAGTGCGAGATACGCATCACAGAGCTCTGTAACTCGAGTAGTTTTGACAAGATAACAAACAAGAAAAACCTGTGCGCATCCTGCTCCTCTCAACCCGCGGGAACTCGCCTGCCTCTCTCCCACTGCCCCGCCACGCCGCTGCCACCGCAAGGCCGTTAACCAGTCTTTCTTAACCATTTGCAGAAGCCGTACGTGTGTTCCGTGCCGGGGTGCAAGAAGCGCTACACTGACCCGTCCTCACTCAGGAAGCACGTCAAGAACCACTCGGCCAAAGAGCAGGCGCTCGCCAAGAGAAAGGTATGCATGGTTTGCTTGGAAGACGTATATGGACGTGTGTGTGTGTGTGTGTGTGTGTGTGTGTTTGTGTATGTGTGTGTGTATGTGTGTGTGTGTGTGTGTGTGTGTGTGTGTGTGTGTGTGTGTGTGTGTGTGTGTGTGTGTGTGTGTGTGTGTGTGTGTGTGTTAGCACCTATCAAACAGTGTATGGTTATCAAAAGATGTTTCAAGACTGGTCTTATAAAAAAAAACGGAATCCTGTCTCGATAGTCAACACGCTCTTCTCCCACAGATGCGTTCCGGCGACGAGGATTACCGGGGCTCCTCCCCTGGCTGCATCATGCCTGGAATGTCCCTGGATTCCGAGACGCCCCTCATGGAACACGACGCCCTCCAGCACAGCGGTGAGTCTAGAACCGCATCCTTTCGCCTCGTTTGATTTTGATCATTTTGCGATACTGACTGATTTTCGTAAGCAAAGTTCTCCTGATGAATTTCGAGTGTATATACTATAAATAAGATCCTGAGAGTTGTGACGACCTCAGCGACGACCATGGTTGTGACGACTTCGTGTTCCTCCCAGACAGTGTCGTCCCCGAGTGCGGGTCCCAAGGATGTGGTGCGCTTCAGCCTCCGGTGCCACGTGCTCTCCCGCAGGCCCTCGGGGGAGAGCTCCCAGATGGCACTCGGATTGCCGGAGACTTTAGTGCCAGAGTTCTCCCAGGAGGACCTCGACGCGTGGGTCAGCATCTTCTGAGCTACCAGCAGCAGCAGACGGAGATGGTGGGCGGTGATATGGTTATGTACGGACGAGAGCCTCAGCTTCAGCAGCAGCTCCAGGGGAAGATCGTGGTGGCAGGGGAAGGGTCGCAGATGATGTACGGTCAGCACTCGCCACCGCCACAGCAGCAGCAGCAGCAGCAGATGCTCCAGGGGAACGAAGGCTCGCAACACGTGTACGATTCTCCTCCGCCTCCCTACTGCCAGGCCTACCCTGTCACTCAGGGGGCCACTGCCTCCCCTAGCGTCCCCCACTATTCCATGATCACTTCACCCACCATCCTTCCCTCCTACCAGACGCCCATTTACACGCATCAACAGCCTGCGTTGCAACTCAATCAACAGCTTTCACCCTATTCGACGCAACAAGGGACTTGAAACCTGAGTTCCGCCACGGTGTTGATGCTCTGCAGGTGGGGTAACTCTGAAACAGTTATCTTGCTGCCCTCGGAAACGGGACAAACTAGGCCAAAGGTCGATTATGCTCATCCATGACATCCGCGACTGCTTTTCGGTCCAATAAACTATACCAGTGTAGTCGGAGAAAAGCGTCTGTAAGCTTGTTTACCGGCGCGCCTCACACACCTGATGCCTTAGACCTAAAACTATAGATTTTGGGAGGGTAAAATTATTACCTTTTTTGTACGCAAATAAGCTAATATGACAGTTAGTTACGTTACTTAGAGTAACATTTTTCGTTTTTTTTTTTTCCCCCGTTGATATTTTGGTCGCCAGACACTCAAACTAAAACTCTGTTGGCAACGGAGAGTTCTCAGTTGACTGCCTTGGATTTCATCTAAGGGGTGTGGTGCTACTTTTACATGTTTATCAAAATCATTTTCAGCGACGGCAACGGTGTCATAATTGTGGTTGTAAATGCAGCGTTCGTGAGATAATTATTACTGAATTTACTAGCGCGTGAGATGACTTCGGTTTGGGTCTTCAGTCAAAGAAATTTCAAGTGGTTATTTTTTGAATCCCTAATAAATATTAGCTGATTTGAATTAGTATGTGTGTGCGTATGTGAGTGTGAAATAAATAATGCCAAAGAATGTTCCCAAGAAACAACAAAAATGGAGCATAAAGGATTAGTATACAAGCCACTTGAAGTCAATTTGCAAGAAGAGTAGACCATCGGCGACTCTACTGTATATTGTCTTCCCGACGCGCAAACGAAGATGTCGGTCGCCTTTCGTCATAATCAAAATACAAAGAAAAATCTGCAAGGTTTCTGTACTTAAAAGATAGGAAAAAATGTCTTCCTCATCGGTGCTCTGTCCAGTAGTTTAGAACATTTCCTACAAACAAAGGATTCGAAAGAATCTTTTCCTTTTCAAGACGGTTATCCAGCCAAAACTTGCCTTTTGATAAATTTTTTTCTATTAATCACCAGCGTTACATAACACAGATCACTCCACAGTAGACAGCTTTTCTTGTCACAAAGGCATCGGTGGTTGGTTTGGTTTCGGGCCCAATTTGGGAACACGCAATAGCATACGAGGGGGAGTGTGGCTTAGCTAAGGCAACTCACGTTTATGTTTCGAATGTTGAAGAGCCATATTGTGTTCAGGTACTGTGTACACGCAGCTACATTAATACGTATTAGATTTTTTGCTGATTATTATTATTTTTTTTTTTTTTTTTTTTTTTTTTTTTTTTTTTTTTTTGACGGAAGTAATATACACAGGTGCAATATTGTGCTATTTTTCCTCTCTTTATTTTAGATAAACTATGATTGGCCCTTGCTAAGACATTTTCCCTTCTTGTGCTCAAGATAGTCAGTGTTTAGTATTATTCTTTTAATGTGTACATAGAGTACAAATGTTTTTCTTTCTGTAAACATCATGTATATGTTTAGTGCATAAGTATTATGATTACAAGATTATTTATTATTTATGTAATGTGCCGTGATACGTTAAGGGGTCAGAAGTGTAAAGGTTGTTGTATTTATGTTCTGTGGAAGTCTTCGTTGTCTTAAAACTCACAGAAACAATAAGAAATATATTAATGGAACCAATAAACCCAACGCTCTTAAAGATTCTATATCATACGTTTCTTATGACGTTTCTATCCAGCTTTATCATCCTTATCTCTTACTCTCGATCTTTTTCTTGCTCCCCCTCCCCCTCCCTCTCCCCCTCCCCTTCTCTTTTTCATCGTGTAAGGTTCCAAAAACTCATCAGTGCTTTCATTAGGATTAGATTTTTGTTTCAACTCATTCATAACGTGGCCAGTGACTTTTAGATTATTTTTGTAAATGTGGTGATGTTTGTTGTAATAGATAGGCTTTTTGTGATAATGAATTAAACAGTGGATTAATATGTACGGTGTTTTATTATCATTGTCAAAACCACGCTTGAAAGATATGATCTGGATGTATATGCAATTAAGTCCAATGAAATTGTGAATTTATGGGGAATGATCATTTTCAAAGTATGATATATATATGACTGTAAAATGATAAATTAATAATAAAAAAAAATATGGAAAGAAAACTGTATTTCTCTAGGGAGAAATACCGTTACATTTATCTCAAGCGATTCAGGTAGAATTTGAAAATAACCGTTTCTAGTTGACTGGAAAGATCAACAGAGTCAGTGATGACGAAGATAATAGATGTTGCTTTTTTTAATGCGTCTGTAGATATCAGAGATTCTAATGAAAACAATTGAAATGATCGAAGAAAGTGATAAAACTGGGAAATTATAAATGTAGCAATATTAAGTTTTATAAAATATGGTAACAGCGAACTATATCGTGATATACATATTAATGAGAGTTGTAAATATTAACAATAATCATAGCGTAAATCTAAATAACAGCTGCAATATAATTAAGGCTGTCAAAGTCAAGTCAAAGAGAAACGCAAATGACAAATGAAAAAAACATCCCATATTTGGGTGGTCCAACCACAAAAATTCATTAAAAAAAAATGTTTAGAAAAATACAAATATAAAAAAGCTAATGAGAGGATTGAGACCCTACCACATTCATGGTGTTGTAAATAAAATGTAACGCGAGAAGACACAAAAGGATCCGCTTAAGGATTTTACGATCCAAGGAGAGAGAGAGACAAAAAAATATATATATATAGCCACCACGCTAATTCTTCTGTCCTGTAACTTGCACCTGCCGAAAATCTCGCTGTTTTGTCTCTCAAGGGTGTTAAGACTACATGCAAACGCTTAGTCCTTTTGTTAGCATACGTGGAGTCTATTCTGAATGATAGATACCGTGGAAAGTCTATTCTAAATGCTAGACATCGTGGAAAGTCTATTCTAAATGCTAGACATCGTGGAAAGTCTATTCTAACGTGGAAAGTCTATTCTAAATGTTAGACAACGAGGAAAGTCTATTCTAAATGCTAGACAACGTGGAAAGTCTATTCTAAATGCTAGACAACGTGGAAAGTCTATTCTAAATGCTAGACAACGTGGAAAGTATATTCTGAATGCTAGACAACGTGGAAAGTCTATTCTGAATGCTAGACAACGTGGAAAGTCTATTCTAAATGCTAGACAACGTGGAAAGTCTATTCTAATTGCTAGACAAAGTGGAAAGTCTATTCTAAATGCTAGACAAACTGGAAAGTCTATTCTAATTGCTAGACAACGTAGAAAGTCTATTCTAAATGCTAGACAACGTGGAAAGTCTATTCTAATTGCTAGACAGTGTGGAAAGTCTATTCTAAATGCTAGACAAACTGGAAAATCTATTCTAATTGCTAGACAACGTAGAAAGTCTATTCTAAATGCTAGACAAAGTGGAAAGTCTATTCTAAATGCTAGACAACATGGAAAGTCTATTCTAAATGTTAGACAACGTCGAAAGTCTATTCTAAATGCTAGACAACGTGGAAAGTCTATTCTAAATGCTAGACAAAGTGGAAAGTCTATTCTAAATGCTAGACAACATGGAAAGTCTATTCTAAATGCTAGACAACGTAGAAAGTCTATTCTAAATGCTAGACAAAGTGGAAAGTCTATTCTAAATGCTAGACAAAGTGGAAAGTCTATTCTAAATGCTAGACAACGTGGAAAGTCTATTCTAAATGCTAGACAACGTGGAAAGTCTATTCTAATTGCTAGACAACGTGGAAAGTCTATTCTAAATGCTAGACAAAGTGGAAAGTCTATTCTAAATGCTAGACAACGTAGAAAGTCTATTCTAAATGCTAGACAAAGTGGAAAGTCTATTCTAATTGCTAGACAACGTGGAAAGTCTATTCTAAATGTTAGACAACGTGGAAAGTCTATTCTAAATGCTAGACAACGTGGAAAGTCTATTCTAAATGCTAGACAAAGTGGAAAGTCTATTCTAAATGCTAGACAACGTGGAAAGTCTATTCTAAATGCTAGACAACGTGGAAAGTCTATTCTAATTGCTAGACAACATGGAAAGTCTATTCTAAATGTTAGACAACGTGGAAAGTCTATTCTAAATGCTAGACAACGTCGAAAGTCTATTCTAAATGCTAGACAACGTGGAAAGTCTATTCTAATTGCTAGATAACGTGGAAAGTCTATTCTAAATGCTAGACAACGTGGAAAGTCTATTCTAAATGCTAGACAACGTGGAAAAGTCTATTCTAAATGCTAGACAACGTGGAAAGTCTATTCTAAATGTTAGACAACGTGGAAAGTCTATTCTAAATGTTAGACAACGTGGAAAGTCTATTCTAAATGTTAGACAACGTGGAAAGTCTATTCTAAATGCTAGACAACGTCGAAAGTCTATTCTAAATGCTAGACAACGTGGAAAGTCTATTCTAAATGCTAGACAACGTGGAAAGTCTATTCTAAATGCTAGACAACGTGGAAAGTCTATTCTAAATGCTAGACAACGTGGAAAGTCTATTCTAAATGCTAGACAACGTCGAAAGTCTATTCTAAATGCTAGACAAAGTGGAAAGTCTATTCTAAATGCTAGACAACGTGGAAAGTCTATTCTAAATGCTAGACAACGTCGAAAGTCTATTCTAAATGCTAGACAACGTGGAAAGTCTATTCTAATTGCTAGACAACGTGGAAAGTCTATTCTAAATGCTAGACAACGTCGAAAGTCTATTCTAAATGCTAGACAAAGTGGAAAGTCTATTCTAAATGCTAGACAACGTGGAAAGTCTATTCTAAATGCTAGACAACGTGGAAAGTCTATTCTAAATGCTAGACAACAGGAATAGTCTATTCTAAATGCTAGACAACGTCGAAAGTCTATTCTAAATGCTAGACAACGTGGAAAGTCTATTCTAAATGCTAGACAACGTGGAAAGTCTATTCTAAATGCTAGACAACGTCGAAAGTCTATTCTAAATGCTAGACAACGTGGAAAGTCTATTCTAAATGCTAGACAACGTGGAAAGTCTATTCTAAATGCTAGACAACGTGGAAAGTCTATTCTAAATGCTAGACAAAGTGGAAAGTCTATTCTAAATGCTAGACAACGTGGAAAGTCTATTCTAAATGCTAGACAACGTGGAAAGTCTATTCTAAATGCTAGACAACGTGGAAAGTCTATTCTAAATGCTAGACAAAGTGGAAAGTCTATTCTAAATGCTAGACAACGTGGAAAGTCTATTCTAAATGCTAGACAACGTCGAAAGTCTATTCTAAATGCTAGACAACGTCGAAAGTCTATTCTAAATGCTAGACAACGTGGAAAGTCTATTCTAAATGCTAGACAAAGTGGAAAGTCTATTCTAAATGCTAGACAACGTGGAAAGTCTATTCTAAATGCTAGACAAAGTGGAAAGTCTATTCTAAATGCTAGACAAAGTGGAAAGTCTATTCTAAATGCTAGACAACGTAGAAAGTCTATTCTAAATGCTAGACAACGTGGAAAGTCTATTCTAAATGCTAGACAACGTGGAAAGTCTATTCTAAATGCTAGACAAAGTGGAAAGTCTATTCTAAATGCTAGACAACGAGGAAAGTCTATTCTAAATGCTAGACAACGTCGAAAGTCTATTCTAAATGCTAGACAAAGTGGAAAGTCTATTCTAAATGCTAGACAACGTGGAAAGTCTATTCTAAATGCTAGACAACGTCGAAAGTCTATTCTAAATGCTAGACAACGTGGAAAGTCTATTCTAAATGCTAGACAACGTGGAAAGTCTATTCTAAATGCTAGACAACGTGGAAAGTCTATTCTAAATGCTAGACAACGTCGAAAGTCTATTCTAAATGCTAGACAACGTGGAAAGTCTATTCTAAATGCTAGACAAAGTGGAAAGTCTATTCTAAATGCTAGACAAAGTGGAAAGTCTATTCTAAATGCTAGACAACGTGGAAAGTCTATTCTAAATGCTAGACAACGTGGAAAGTCTATTCTAAATGCTAGACAACGTGGAAAGTCTATTCTAAATGCTAGACAACGTGGAAAGTCTATTCTAAATGCTAGACAACGTGGAAAGTCTATTCTAAATGCTAGACAAAGTGGAAAGTCTATTCTAAATGCTAGACAACGTGGAAAGTCTATTCTAAATGCTAGACAAAGTGGAAAGTCTATTCTAAATGCTAGACAACGTGGAAAGTCTATTCTAAATGCTAGACAACGTGGAAAGTCTATTCTAAATGCTAGACAACGTGGAAAGTCTATTCTAAATGCTAGACAAAGTGGAAAGTCTATTCTAAATGCTAGACAACGTCGAAAGTCTATTCTAAATGCTAGACAAAGTGGAAAGTCTATTCTAAATGCTAGACAACAGGAATAGTCTATTCTAAATGCTAGACAACGTCGAAAGTCTATTCTAAATGCTAGACAACGGGGAAAGTCTATTCTAAATGCTAGACAACGTCGAAAGTCTATTCTAAATGCTAGACAAAGTGGAAAGTCTATTCTAAATGCTAGACATCGTGGAAAGTCTATTCTAAATGCTAGACAAAGTGGAAAGTCTATTCTAAATGCTAGACAACGGGGAAAGTCTATTCTAAATGCTAGACAAAGTGGAAAGTCTATTCTAAATGTTAGACAACGTGGAAAGTCTATTCTAAATGCTAGACAACGGGGAAAGTCTATTCTAAATGCTAGACAACGTCGAAAGTCTATTCTAAATGCTAGACAACGTCGAAAGTCTATTCTAAATGCTAGACAACGGGGAAAGTCTATTCTAAATGCTAGACAACGGGGAAAGTCTATTCTAAATGCTAGACAACATGGAAAGTCTATTCTAAATGCTAGACAAAGTGGAAAGTCTATTCTAATTGCTAGACAACGTGGAAAGTCTATTCTAAATGCTAGACAAAGTGGAAAATCTATTCTAAATGCTAGACAACGTCGAAAGTCTATTCTAAATGTTAGACAACGTCGAAAGTCTATTCTAAATGCTAGACAAAGTGGAAAGTCTATTCTAAATGCTAGACATCGTGGAAAGTCTATTCTAAATGCTAGACAACGTGGAAAGTCTATTCTAAATGCTAGACAAAGTGGAAAGTCTATTCTAAATGCTAGACAAAGTGGAAAGTCTATTCTAAATGCTAGACAAAGTGGAAAGTCTATTCTAAATGCTAGACAACGTCGAAAGTCTATTCTAATTGCTAGACAACGTCGAAAGTCTATTCTAAATGCTAGACAACGTCGAAAGTCTATTCTAAATGCTAGACAACGTCGAAAGTCTATTCTAAATGCTAGACAACGTGGAAAGTCTATTCTAAATGCTAGACAACGGGGAAAGTCTATTCTAAATGCTAGACAACGTGGAAAGTCTATTCTAAATGCTAGACAAAGTGGAAAGTCTATTCTAAATGCTAGACAAAGTGGAAAGTCTATTCTAAATGCTAGACAACGGGGAAAGTCTATTCTAAATGCTAGACAACGTAGAAAGTCTATTCTAAATGTTAGATAACGTCGAAAGTCTATTCTAAATGCTAGACAACGTGGAAAGTCTATTCTAAATGCTAGACAACGGGGAAAGTCTATTCTAAATGCTAGACAACGGGGAAAGTCTATTCTAAATGCTAGACAACATGGAAAGTCTATTCTAAATGCTAGACAAAGTGGAAAGTCTATTCTAATTGCTAGACAACGTGGAAAGTCTATTCTAAATGCTAGACAACGTGGAAAGTCTATTCTAATTGCTAGACAACGTCGAAAGTCTATTCTAAATGCTAGACAACGTCGAAAGTCTATTCTAAATGCTAGACAACGGGGAAAGTCTGGTCCTGGGTTTTAGGATATGTGAAAAATCTACTAACAATGATAGGCTACGTCGGAACTCTACTCCTATGGCAAGGTTATAAGAAAAGTGTATTCCTACCGTCAGTTTACGTGGAATGTCTTTGTCTTTTTCTTTCTCTCTCTCTCTCTCGCTCTTTCTCTCCTCTTCTCTTCTCCTTCTCTCTCTCTCTTCCTCTCTCTCCTCTCTCTCTCCTCTCTCTCTTCTCCTCTCTCTCTCTCCTCTTCACTCCTCTCTCCTCTCACTCTCTCTCTTTCTCCTTCCTCTCTCTTACTCTCTCCCCCTCTTCTCTCTCTCTCTCTCTCTCACTCTCCTCTCTCTTTCTCTCCTCTCTCTCTCTCTCTCTCTCTCCTCTCTCTCTCTCTCCTCTCTCTCTCTCTCCTCTCTCTCCCTCTCCCCCCTCTCTCTCCTCCCTTCTCTCCCCTCCCTCTCTCCTCTCTCTCTCTCTCTCTCTCTCTCTCTCTCTCTCTCTCTCTCTCTCTCTCTCTCTCTCTCTCTCTCTCCTCTCTCTCTCTCTCTCTCTCTCTCTCTCCTCTCTCTCTCTCTCACCTCTCTCTCTCTCCTCTCTCTCTCTCATATCTATGTATATATGTTTATATATATACAATTATGTAATATATATATATGTGTGTGTGTGTGTGTGTGTATACAAATATTTATTTTTCTCTCTCCAGTACAGCGGAGAACGAATTTACTACAAATAAAGGCAATCCTCCCAAATAATAAAAGATTTGGGAAAAGATCATTCAGCTTGACAAAAATACATCGAGATTCAAAACATTGACAAGACTGAACGTGTTGCGAACGAAGCAGTATGAAACCATAAAAATAATGTCGTGTTTTCAAGATATCAGTTATTTGGAAAATATTGCTATGACACTCTTTTATGTTTATGTGTAAGAATCACTGTTGCAAAGCATTCAAAAGAAGCAGTATATATATATATATATTTTTTTTTTTTTTTTCAGGATGGGTATTACCATTCAAATACGGTTCGATTTGTTTACATCTAACTATCCTGCGCTCGGCTCTTGAAATAAGCAATATAAACTTATAGAAAGATGCAATATGAAAATAGATCTTTCATATCTATTTATAATTCGAACATATGACGCCGGGACGCATTGTATAGGAAATTAGAAGTTATTTTTTCATAGATTTTGATGTTTGCAATTGGCGCGTATGCACATGAAGTAATAACCACCGTTCGGGAAACATAAGTGAAATATGATATTAAATTTGTTGTCTTTAAAAGAGGAGTATTGAAGACTTGCATTTGGTTTCGGATATATATATATATATATATATATATATATATATATATATATATATATATATATATATATGTGTGTGTGTGTGTGTGTGTGTGTGTGTGTGTGTGTGTATATACACACATATATATATATATATATATATATATATATATATATATATATATATATATATATATATATATATATATATATATATATATGTGTGTGTGTGTGTGTGTGTGTATGTGTGTGAATGCAGCAATATTACTACACTAATCACACTCGGCTTTCAGAACAACATCAAATTCACAATAGCTTAAAATGACGCAATACACAGTCAAATAACAGGGAACAAAACAAAGAGCAGATGTGCAATGTAAATCAACAATGGAGCTGAACAAACTCTATGAGGCTATGCAGTTGCATGAATAAAATGCAACATCGGTATTACAATAGCTTTATTCATTATTGTTAACACATCGGCATAAAAAAAAGTCGAAAGCAGAATGTTAACAAAGTCAAGAATGAAGGATATTCATATCTAAATTATTCATAATTTGAGTAAAAAGGAAAACCATTATTTAATTTTCGTGTTTAGGTAAAAAAAAAATCACTAACGATTTTGTAAGCACAATGCTAAATGAAAAGAATAGCAAGCACAGAATTTTAACGTTTATCAGTCACTTGTGACAAATATAATTCTAATGAAAATATGCATCACGCATCATTTATATGGATCTGTATATAGGTATATGTATATGTATGTATGTATATATATATATATATATATATATATATATATATATATATATATATATATATATATATATATATATATATATATATATATACATATACTTTTTTTTTCGTTCCCATTCATATTTTTCTACCTCTACCATATAGACGATCAATAATAGCTTAAAGTTTGACGTTATACTTTCATTAGAATCACGCATAATTACAGTTAAAATATAACACCGAAACGTGTCATTTACATGTCCTGCTTTGTGAAGTTATAA
>NW_028234409.1:29783731-29786231 GCF_977035675.1 Penaeus japonicus | reverse complement strand
CAGTCGGTTTAAATATTTTCTCCTTCTTTTGTATCCAACCAATCATACAATTCTCCATACGCTCCAGCCTTTGCCTTTGCCACTTCTCTTTTAACTTCTTGCCTCCTCTCTCTAAATCCACGTCTACTTTCTGTGTCTCTCTGTCTGTACCACTTTTTCTTTGTAAATCTTTTCCTCTTAACGTAGTCTTGTACCTCTTCATTCCACACATGGTATGATCAACCTGTGTGCACTTCCTCCACTTTCTTTATAGAGCATGTATTAAAAACAGCCATATCTATTCTTTAGGTAAAATCAATTAGCCTTTGCCCTTCTGCATTCCTCTCCCCAAAGCCATATATCCCCATTACCCTCTCACCCCTCCCCCTCTCCTCATTTCCTCGACCTACATGCTGTCTGACATTCATTATTACCCCTTTTATTTCCAACCTCACACTCCTTACTCTACATATGCGCGATTTTACCGTGGGCGGCGTTCAGCAGCGTCTATCCCCTTCCATGAGAGGTCTCCCGAAGATACACAAGTCAGGTGTTCCAGTTAGGACGCTGCTGAACACCATCTACTATAAAATTCAATTTACCGTAGAAGAAGAAAGTCAGAAAATACCCTTCTTGGACACTCTGATCCATCGGGATGACGACGGCCTGCGTATCTCTGCATATTGAAAACCAACCAATAAAGATGGTTATATCCACTTCTATCCACAATGAAACAAAATCAAAAAGAAATTAAGCATTAAGAACTTGCATCCCAGAATCTCTCGAGGATGAAATCAAATGCATTGTAGGTTCTTTTCTAAAACATCACTGACCCGAAGGTTTCTTGCAAAATCTCAAAAAGAAAGTGGCGAACATTATTACTAGGCCAAGAAACGATCGTACCTCTTCCACAGGTTTCATGATACTTCCACAGTGTAACATCTCCGAGGCGATCGGCAGGTACTTTAGTACTAACGCATGTATAACAGACACGTCCGGCAGAAAAATGGGAGATTTGGCAAAGGACAAGAAACCGCTCACTTGCAACCCAGTCAGCGCCGTATACTGCATTCCCCGCAGTGTGTATGAAAAAACTGTATTTCGGTGGAACAGCAAGGGTTTCAGCGCCAGAATCAGCGAGCGTCGATCTGACTACTGGACTTCCAATGCAGATGAGGCGTGACATCTACCGAACTGGAAGCAAGAATAAGCCATCCATGAGGGATTGCAAATTATGAGGTTCAACCACAAAATCTATACATTACTAAACTTACATACTACCATATGGAAGCAAGAATAAGCCATCCATGAGGGATTGCATAAAACAAAGACGAAAAATAATGGAAGCTGCATATATCGCGACGAAGGAAAAATGAACACCGCGTCGGGAAGATTCAAACTATCCAAGGTCGCAGCAATTCAATTATACGACACAGCCACAGGTAAAGAGCGTCAGGAAAACATTCAGCTCATATTAAATGTATGAATTTCTTTCGTATTTTCACTTGTTATGTATTGCTGAGGAAGAACTCGGTGTTTAGTTATTCAGTTTCATTTATACCTTTCTTTTACATTTGCACAATGAACTTCGGTCATATGTGTGTATATGTATACATACATATATATATATATATATATATATATATATATATATATATATATGTATATATGTGTGTGTAAATATGTATATATATATATATATCTATATATATATCTATATATATATATATATATATATATGTATGTATATATATATATATATATATATATATATATATATATATATATGTATGTATGTATATATATAATTATATATATATATATATATGTATATATATATATATATATATATATAAATATATATATATATATATATATATATATATTTATATATGTATGTATGTATGTATATATATAATTATATATATACATATATATATATATATATATATATATGTATACACACACACACACACACACACACATACACACACACACACACACACACACACACACATATATATATATATATATATATATATATATATATATATATATATATATATATATATATATTCATAAACAGTATGTATGTGAAAAATTCAGATTTTTGGGGGAAATCTTAAAAGTCAATATTTCATCTAGATTTTCCATGTACATGGAACGGTTCTACTGCTTGACAGGATGAACCATAAAATAGCAATGAATGTCCATTATTCTAACTAAATGGAAAATGATGACAGATACTGACAATACAACGTATATCAATCTTCGGAAATTCACACGTGTAAAGCAAAGGTTACATTAAGCTGCCAGTCTATCAAGCACTACTCACACCTCTATATGTATTTGCATGCATACATATACATATTTGTGTGTGTGTACATACACACACACACACACACACACACACACACACACACACACACACACACACACACACACACATATATATATATATATATATATATATATATATATATATATATATATATATATGTATGTATATATATGTATATGC
>NW_028234409.1:29763731-29776231 GCF_977035675.1 Penaeus japonicus | reverse complement strand
TGATCTCATTATATAGTTACTGTTTCTAATTTTATTCATGCCATTTCTCCTTAATTTGAGGGGAGCATATCTTGTATCAGAAGAAAAAGTCTAAATATTCAGTTATAAATTTGACCTTCAAATAGTGTTCTCTAGCTTTCAGCTTTTCTTAGTGTGACACTTGTAAATCTTTGGATAAAGATTATAAAACCATACACTGCTGTTATAGGTGTTACCCCAAGACGAAGCAGACGTTCTCAGAACAGCTCGCAAAGGTCAGTCACTGATATGTTTGCAGCCATCTCCAAACGGAAGTCAGTGGAAACCGAGGTCCAAAAAGAGGTTGTTGATGATGAGCAGGAAACTAAACGTCCAAGAATCAAAGTAGAAGTAGAAGATGATGAAGGTCAAGAGGAAAGACAAAGGTGAAGATGACTTGTTACTTGTTTATTTTTATCTTTTGATTTATTTTGGTTGAATTTTATCTTTTATTTATTCATTTATTTATTATTATTTTTTTTTTTTTTCTTTTTGTGCATATATATTTACCTTATTTCAATAGTAGATATCAAGACTTTTTTTAATTTATTACACCAAAACTCATGTTCATATTTGCCCCACAGTAATGTTCTTGTAACAAACAAAGTTATGAAGAGGTGTGACATATGTCGACAACAGCTTGAAAGTCCAGACTTGTTATTGTTTCCTGGCCATCCTGATGGTGCTGTGGAGGAGTTTATAGCCCTCACAGACCAGAAGTTATCTCTGTTCACTGGAGATGAAGAATTTGTACATGAATATGATGAGAGACCCCAGCATAAGGTCACAGGATTCAAGTAAGTTTATTTTTGTAAATTTATATGTGGAATAATCATTTTTGATTGTGTATTTTATGATATGTAATTTCTTTGAATCCCTTATTGGTATAGTTTGTGTTAATGTATTGCTATATTGAGCCATTTACTTCAGAATATCAGGTTTAAGTAGGGTCCTTTGTAATTGTTCTTTAGCACAGTTGAGTGAGGTTGAAATAGCTTATAGGTTTATATAAGTTGTTTTCAAATGCATTTGTAGGTAGTGTTGACATCTAAATAAATTTAAATGATTATTGATTTGAACTTTATATGGAAAGAAATATGCTCCCCATGAAAGACCATCAATGAAACCATTCATTATCATTTTTCAGTGTTTATGACAAAGAAGGACATCTTTGTCCCTTTGATGGAGGGTTGATCGAAAGAAATGTACTTCTTTATTTCTCTGGTTATGTGAAACCTATTTATGAGGAAGATCCAAGCCCCAAGGGAGGAATTGCTACAAAGGAAATGGGTCCTATCAATGAGTGGTGGATATCTGGCTTTGATGGAGGTGAGTGTGCTTATTGTTTCACTTTGGCTGATTATTGGGTGAAGATGTTTAGGAAATTCTGGCTAAGAAACAACTGAGAGAGATTTTTTTTTTTTTTTTTTTTTTTTAGTATATTCAGAACTCAAGAGTTAAAATTTCCATTACAGGAGAGAAAGCCCTTCTTGGCTTCTCTACTGCCTACGCTGAGTACATTCTCATGGATCCAAGTGAAAGCTATGCTCCTTTTGTGGATTCTGTTCGAGAGAAGATCTACATGTGTAAGATTGTTATTGAATTTCTTGTCAATAACCCTGATGCTGCATATGAAGACTTGTTGAACACATTACAGACAACTGTGCCTCCAAGTGGCCTTAGCATTTTCACAGAGGAGACCCTCGTGAGACATGCTCAGTTTGTTTGTGATCAGGTAAGGTAATGGTTCTAAAATTGTTTAGGCATTTGGATGGGGGGAAGTTTTTAATTAGGATCTGAGGAAGAAATACATGTTCAGCACATTAATATTATATAGATTTTAATGTTTGATAATGTATACAAAAATTAAGTTGGAGGAGTTAATATGATTATATAACTTACCTTATATTGGTGTGTGTGTGTGTATAAAAGCTTTTATTTATCAATGATGCATAAAGATTAAAAGGCATTATTTTTTAATTTCTAGGTGCACAACTTTGACTTGGCTAGTGATGATGGGGAGGACTTGCTTCTCACTACACCATGTGTCAGGTCTCTAATCAAGCTTGCCGGTGTCGTGCTTGGCAAACGACGAGCTTTGAGACGCAGAGGACCCAAGATGAAAGTTGTCAAGATGCCTAAATGGACAAAGGCAACCACAACACCTCTCGTTAGAAATCTCTTTGAGGCATTCTTTTCAGACCAGATAGAGGCTGACAAAGAAAACCAGACCAAGAAGCGAACTCGTTGCGGAGTGTGCGAATCGTGTCAACAGCCAGACTGCGGAGAGTGTAAGCATTGCAAAGACATGATAAAGTTTGGTGGAACAGGAAGATCCAAACAATGCTGCATGAATCGTCGCTGCCCCAACATGATGATTGCAGAAGCCGAGGATGAAGATGGGGAAGATCTTGAGGGAATAGAACTCGACATGCCCACCAGCAAGCCCAAGCAACACAGGATACGTAAACACACACACCATTGCACGTGGATTGGAAACCCTATCATCAAGGAAGGAAAACGAACATATTACAGCTCGGTGATGATCAACGGTGAGGAGTATCATATAAACGACTGTGTAATGGTAGAACCCGATGATCCAAAGACTCCAGTTTATATTGCTCGTATCAATCACATGTGGGAAGACGGCAGAGGAGAGAAACACTTCCATGCTCATTGGTTTTTACGAGGCTCTGATACTATCCTTGGAGAAACTGCAGATCCATACGAAGTTTTCATAGCTAACGACTGTGAGGACACTCTTCTGGATTCTATCATGAAAAAGGTAAATATCATATTACCATATCATTTTTTTTATACAATTCTTGTTGAAATATTTTTGAATCTAGTATTACAGGTAAATGTATGGACATGCTCTTTTCCTAAAGACAGAAATTGTAGCTTTTTATATGCATGGAATGGAGAAGTAACTATTTACCAGCAGATATACATATAGTATATTTAAGATATACATCTTAAAAATTATTTTACATATGCTACCTTTAGAAAACTAGCATAAATATGATAAAAAAATGCATTGTTTGTGTTTGCTGGTAAGAATGTGATGATAAAAGATTTTAGATTTTCTTTAGATGAAGGAAGTAGAGTCAACAAAGGTTATCAGTTATTTTAACTCCTAAAAGATATATGTAATTAATTAATTATGCTCAGGTGAAGACATGGGCACCCTGTACCTGCACAGGAAGCCAGAAAATAACTTGAATATTTTTGTCTCATAATAAAGATTCTGACTTCTTTTGTATGGATTAAATTAGACAAGATAGAAAAGAATACTTAGTACATTTCTGCATCAGATAGCAAGACAATGCATTTTTTATATTTTCTCTCCCCCTCCTTAGATATATGTTGACAAGTATGAAGTTCCTGCAAATTGGAATGACCTTGGTGGAGTCCAGAATCCTGATGAACACTATCCCACCAACACAGAAGATGGTTGTCACTTTTGGTACCAGAAGATGTATCATTCTCAGTGGGCACGTTTTACAGATGTCCCTGAAGATGAAGTAAGTGACCTCATTTTTCCAATGAGTGCTTATAATTGCAGTGTAATTTGTGATGTTGAGTGCTTATAATTGCAGTGTAATTTGTGATGTTGAGTGCTTATAATTGCAGTGTAATTTGTGATGATGAGTGCTTATCAAATGGCCATTGTTACTGAAATCCATGAAATGTGCTGTTATTCATTTCTTATCTATATAATTTTCTCACAGATTGCTAGCTCTGAAAGTAAGCATCGCCACTGTGTTTCATGCGAACGTATCAAGAGGGCTGAATTACAGGAAATGTGTGTCATGGGAAGCAAGTTAGAAGATGAGTCTGGTAGCAGTACTGTAAGTTTTGTTGTATGTCTTTTATTCAAAGAAATTATGTTACATTTGTTGTTATATATATATATATATATATATATATATATATATTTATATATATATATATATATATATATTTTTTTTTTTTTTTTTTTTTTTTTTTTTTTTTTTTTTTTTATTATTATTATTATTATTTATTATTTAATATTATTTATTATTATTTAATTATTCATATTATTTTTATTATTATTATTATATTATTTATACTATTTATTACTATCATTATATTATTTATATTACTATATTATCATTAATTATTATTATTATTATTATTATTATTATTTAGAAAACATATCTGTATTCATGTTTTTCATATTTCTAGAAGAAATGGTATTTATATTTCTTTTCTTTTTTCAGAAAAAGTATGCCACAGTCTCCTACATGGGCAATGATTTTTCTGTTGGAGATTGCATGTTTGTCAATCCCGGAGCATTCAGCTTTACGGTAAGATTTCTCCTTATCATCCTTCTATCTTTTATTCATCTTTGATTACTGTATATTATATCAAATAACAATTTACAAAAGGAACTGTAATTGGAAAGTATAATTTCTGATAATGATGATAATGGTAGTGAACAAAATAATTAATAGTGGACAATTTAGGGCTATCACAGCCCATCTATCATTCATGGTCAAATAAATTTCTGAATAGTCCTCCCTCCTCTTTTTTCAGAAAATAATTGTTAGACTTAAATAATGTGACTGTTCAAAGAAATGCTAGTAAGATATTTCATTAATACAACAAGGAAGATATGTGGTTCATGTCTTTTGATATATATTTGAATTCCAGGTAAAACAGGCTCCCCCTCCAAAGAAGGAAAACAAAAAGAAAAATGTTGATGAAGAAATGTACCCAGAAAATTACCGAAAGTCTTCAGATCACATTAAAGGGTCCAATGAAGAAACCCCAGAGCCATTTAGGATTGCAAGAATCATTAGCATATCTTCAAGAAGTTCAGGTTAGAAGTTTTCTGGAAAAGAACCTCTTTTTCTATTATCATCCCTCTTATCTATCCAATAGTACAGTCTAAGTTCCAGTGACTTGGAAGGACTTCTAGGATAAGAAAATTATAGGATGAAGAAGAAAAAATCAATATGTGAAAAAAAAAGCAAATTGTCAGAGGATAATACTGAATTACCTGTAAGATTACTTGAGATTATGCAAATGTACCCAGCTTTAGAAAAACACAAGATTAGATTTGCATTTGAAAAGTGCTACTTTTGGCCTACTATAGAAGTGGTTCAAAAGAATATTGCATGCAATCTACTAATATTACCTAGTTTTCAACTATACTGCCTGTAAGGGATTTACTACATTAGCCATTTTCTCATGAATTGATTTTGTTATTGATATTTGGAATCTTGAAACCGAGATCACAGCAGGCAAAAGTTAACTGAATAATAAGAGTGAAGCTGTTACATACTAACAGACAAGCAATGCTACTGAAAACATACAGGTTTTTAATTCAGTAAAGATATTTATGAGCATCATTTGAAAAACATACTTTCAAAGGATTTACAGCAGTTTAGAGTTGAATATTTCCTCCTCCTTTTCCCTGTCATCTTACTAACTCTTTCTAGTTTGTTATCCTTCATACTCTGTCAAGGGGATAGGAGAAAAAAAATATTTATCTAGATATATCTGCAGCTTTTATGTTTTGTAATTAATGATAATCATTGAGATAAAATTGAGTAGGGCAGATTTAAGGAGTTACCTTCTTTTTTTTCTCACTCTTCCTTCTTTGAATCATTATAGAATCAGAACAGAGTCCATGTGATGTGTTAGTGAGAGTTGCAAAGTTCTACCGACCAGAAAACACCCATCGCGGAATAGGAGCTTCATTCCAAGGAGACCTGAATCTTCTTTATTGGAGTGAAGAAGGTCAGTTATAAGATTTAAAACGTTTGTTATAGAAAGTGATAACATGGAATATCTGACAGAGAAAGAATGTAGAAATAAATCTCTTTTCTAATGAGTTCTATACTGTGCAGGTTGTTTTATCATGTATACAATGATGATTAATTATGGATTTGTTGTTGTTTCTATCCTGCTTTCCTATTAACAGAGACAACAATTACCTTTAGTGATGTTGCCGGAAAGTGCTTTGTTACCTATCAAGAGAATTTGGGTAGTAAAAACATCGACCAGTTCTTCAGAGAAGGGCCATTCAGGTTTATCTTTGGAGAGGCATATGACCCCAAAGAAAAGACCTTTGTGGAGCCACCTGCACGTGCACAAACTTTGGGCATCATCGGCAAGGTATGTATTACTTTTCTTTTCTTCTTTTCCTTTAGTTCTTTCTTTCTTTAAATTTAGATATGTTCATAATTTTTTTAAAGAAATTTCATGATTTTGCTTATCTCTTAACAGGGTAAAGGAAAGGGAAAAGGAAAAGGCAAAGGGAAGAGTGAAAGTTGCATAGATAATTCTGGGGATCAGAATAACATGCAAGGTTTTCCTGAACACCCACCCATTTCCCAGAAACTCCGTACACTTGACGTCTTTGCTGGTTGTGGAGGTATGGTCCTTCTATTGCATTGCTTTACTTTTTTTTATCAATTTTGGTTATAGCTGTTCTATGGTTTAGGACAAGCTTTTGCTTTTTTCACCTTACAATTATTGAAAATTATTTTATAAATACTTTTTTTTACTTCCAGAATGATCTAACTTACCTGTCTCTTTTATAACAGGCTTATCGGAAGGCTTTCACCAGGCAGGGATAAGCGAGTCTAAATGGGCAGTTGAAGTATTTGAACCAGCAGCTCAAGCTTATCGGCTTAACAACCCAAGTTCCACAGTATTTACTGATGATTGTAATTTGCTTCTGAAGATGGTTATGGATGTAAGTTAAGAATTACCAAGTTAAGAAAGAGGTTATGGAGAGTATAGGATAAATTTATGGCTTGTTTTTGTACTTGGAATAAAAGAAAAGGTTTTGTTTTAGTCAGCATTGCTAATTTGATATATAACCTGTGTATGTATTCATTATATATAGCTTGTTGCATTTGCAGGGTGAAAATATGAACTCAAAAGGCCAGCGTCTTCCCCAAAGGGGTGATGTAGAGATGATGTGTGGAGGTCCTCCTTGCCAAGGTTTCTCTGGCATGAATAGGTTCAACTCTCGCCAGTATTCAATGTTCAAGGTAAACAGATGTTGAATTCTGTTGGTGTTATTTTATTTAGATTTCATTTCTTCTCTTATTTGAATAGTATGTATCAATATAAAAAAGATGTTATTTTCCTCACAGTTCATATTTCTAATATGTGTAATATGTAGTTTGTTTGAAGGTATTAAGCCAAACTTTTGCTTTCCAGAACTCCTTAGTGGCTTCCTACCTTTCCTACTGTGATTATTATCGCCCAAAGTTTTTCCTGCTTGAGAATGTGCGAAATTTTGTGTCATACAAATGTTCCATGGTGCTCAAACTGACCATGAGAGTCCTGGTGAAGATGGGCTATCAATGTACATTTGGTGTACTTCAAGCTGGCAACTATGGAGTCGCGCAGACAAGACGAAGGTGGGTGTAAATGGCTGATAAGAATGTGGTTAGTCCTCTAGTATCTTTATGATGTAGGATTCGCTTTGTAATGATGAACTTTATTTTGTGCAGATTAATCATCCTTGCTGCAGCTCCTGGTGAAAAGCTGCCTTTCTACCCTGAACCCACGCATGCATTCAGTCCAAGAGCGTGCAATCTCTCTGTTGTTGTAGATAATAAGAAGGTAAGGCTGTCCACTCTAGGGATCTGAAATTTTTATATTGGCTATAGTTAGCAATTAGTATATCAGTTTTTTTCATAATTTATATAAACCTATGTTTTTTTGTTTTTTTTTTCTTCTTTCTAAAGGAATTCAAACTATATTTTTGAATCATACATTATTGCATATTTTATTTAATTTAAAAACCTCTAGATGTTTCCCAGAAAGAAAGGAAAAGAGAGGATGAAAAGAATCAATAGAAATAAAAAGAATTATAATGACAATTTGAAGGAATGCATATGTAACATTGTAATCTTCCCCAGTATACCACAAACTCCCAGTGGGTTGAGTCATCTCCATTGCGTACAATCACCGTGCGAGATACTATGTCCGACCTTCCTGAAATCCGTAATGGCCACCGCAAGGAGGAGATGAGTTATGGCACTGATCCTGAGTCGCATTTCCAGCGCTTGGTAAGACTTTTTTATTGTAATTGGTAGATTTGATAGATATTAATTGATATTGATAATTTTATTGGTCAACTTGAATTTATTTTATTTTTTTTGTTGATTTTTTATATTTGTAAACATTTAATTTCATTCACATTAATTCTTGTTGATTTCACGCTGTTCTGCAGTTGGATTAGATAATCAGTTTGAAGTTGATACATTTACCTCACAGATTTTTTCTACATTTCCACATCATATTCTTTGTAGATCCGTGGTGATCAATATCAGCCCATTTTGCGAGATCACATTTGCAAGGACATGGCACCTCTAGTTGAGGCTCGCATGAAGTACATCCCAACGGTACCAGGATCTGACTGGAGAGACTTGCCCAACATTGTAGTCACTCTTTCAGATGGGAAAGTAACAAGGAAACTGTGAGTTTATTAAAGTACCACTGTTTGTATGTTTTGCTATCATCTATTTTAAAGGTTGATAGGGATGGTTTTTTTTCTCTCTCTCTCTTTTCTTCTTCTTCTTCCTCTTTTTTTTTCATTCATTCCTTCCAGATAATACATTAACTTTTGTAACATGACTTCAAGTGTGGAAGATAACATTTCTATAGGGTGAAAATGAATATACTTATCTTTTATCAACAGATAAATTACACATAAACCATGTACATACTGGACTTTTATATTTGCCTTGAATACTCTTAGGTGTAATAGAAAGTTTTGTGCAGTACTTAGTTTTTCTCCCCCATTTGCAGCCAGTACACGCATCCAGACAAGAAACAGGGCAGATCGTCAACTGGAGCACTGCGGGGTGTTTGCTCATGCGCTGCTGGTAAAGCATGTGATCCTATGGATAAGCAGTTCAACACCCTCATCCCCTGGTGCCTTCCACACACGGGCAATCGTCACAACCACTGGTCAGGACTCTATGGCCGACTGAATTGGGATGGTTTCTTCTCCACAACAGTCACAAATCCAGAGCCAATGGGAAAGCAGGTATTTGATGAAGTTCCTGTTTATTCTTATTTTCTTTTTAACTTTTTGCAAAGGAGTAGAGATACTAATAAAATAGAAAATATGATTGAATAGAAAAAGATGTAATTTGGTGTTTTTTCCAGGGACGTGTGCTACATCCAGAGCAGTCTCGGGTTGTAAGTGTGCGTGAATGTGCCAGATCTCAAGGCTTCCCAGACACTTATCGCTTTTACGGATCAATTTTGGAGAAACACAGACAGGTTTGTGTGCATTTTATATTTACTTTTAAAATGTGTATAAACAGAGAGAGAACATATAAATGCAATGTTTAGTAAGATAATGTTATATTGAGGTAAACCTTGAAACCTATCATATACTATGAAAGTCAATTCTTCTCATACCTTAATTAGAAAATAATACCATTTCTCAGGTCGGAAATGCTGTTCCTCCACCAATGGCCCGTGCAATTGGATTAGAAATTCGAAAATGCCTTTCAGCCAAGAACAACAAAGATCAGAAAAGCAAAATAGAAGGTAAAATGGAAGTTGATTAAGAAAAAGCCAGATTATTACTTATTGAAAGGTTGTCCATCTTCATTAAAAAATCTAAAAGTATATCACCATAGATATTTTTGTAATGTTACAATGTTTACTAATGTTGTCTCCTTTTGGCTTACCAATAATTTGTGACACTGAAGAGAAAGCCTGTGTGCATCTGTATTTTAGTGATATATAGGTTTTATAATGTACAGGTTTTACTTGAATTTGTCTACTTGTCCAAGTACAATAAATGTACCTTGACTTATTCTATAATGGTACGGTAATTTTATTATTTTAATGTATTATTGGATTTTATTGTTTGTTTTACAGTTAGAGAGAATGACTTGATTATTTGTATTGCTAATGTATTTCTTTATCATAATGTGTACAAGAAATATCAACAATGCTTTTTAATATCCTCATGTCAGAATACATGCATTGTAAATAGTTTTATTACAAATATTTATGACAGATCAAATCAACTAAGATGAACACAATGCAACTTAGTTTACAAAGCCTCCAAATATTGAGTTAATTTATTATTTAAGCTCTATTGCTAGTTACTTTGGATATCACAGGGCCAAAGATTGCAGACTGTACAGTACCAGTGAGAACAGGATTTTTTTTTTCATTGTTCAATTCTTTTTTTTTTCTTCTTTTATAAAAGGCACATTCCCTATTTACAGGTAATAGTGAGTTGTGTGTTTATGTATATATGTAGTATTTGTAATAAAGGATATTTTTTACATTTCATTTATTTTCATCTCCCCTTAGATTTTAAAATATAATGAAATAAAGTTAATGGATAATAAATTTAAAAATCATATACAGAACTCCTATTCCCCTTCCATTGCTATATGCATGCAAGATATTTTCTTGTGTGTTTATTACCTTAACAAGTGACCCTCTACTCAATTTTTTTCATCATTTACCATAACTAGCTATCATTATTTTTATTTATACACATTTCTGCATTTTACAAAGATTATACTATGACATAAACATCAAACCCTTAGGCAATGAAAGAAAATAGTCTTAAATACACATGCTTGTATAATGTATAGTGGTAAAATAAAATTACAATTAAATTCCTTCCTAGTCTTTGGTTTTAATAAATATGGAAGAACGTGCTTTACATGATATATAAACTTTTAATGCATGTTTAATGCATTACAGAAAATAAAATAAAAAGTAGTCAAGTACCAGCTTTTTTATTTCCAAAGCACACATCCTTCAAGTATTATCACTAATAGCAAGTTTATGCTTTCTGTGAATTTAGAACATGTTCTAAACTGATAATATATCAGACTGAAGATCATGCTTACACTGTTATACAAAATCATAAACTATAAGGTAGCACCCAATTTAACTCAATGCCCATGAACAGATCAAGCCAAAAGATAAATATACCTTTATCATTACCTCGAGTCTCATTACAGAGCATTTCTTAAAAATAAAAATTTTACCTCCCTGATGGTGACTCTATCTCGGGACGTCAGAGCGAGAATCCCGGCTCCTAACCATGTAATGTCAAACGCCAGGATTCTCACTCTGAGGACCTGAGATCGGGTCACGGTCAGGGAGGTAAAATTTGTATTTATTTATTAAAATGTTTTACCCCATTCTACCATCTTTCTCACATAGTATTTCGTTTTATAATACTATCTACTAAAAGGGCTGTTTGGTTTGTGTATGGCAGTTATAGAAACTGAATAATTACCAATTTTTTTTCCTCTTTTTGTTCTACAGTAGGGGTGTCATTTTCACGATCAACTTTTGTTTTCTTAACTACTACCCAAGAGGTGACATGGATAAATATCTTTGGGTAAATACAAAACATTTTTGGTTATATCATTAATACTCAAATTAAGCCTTATCTGTTACCCATATGCTAAGCAACCCTCAAATTTTCACGCTTGTGCGCCCAAGAGTCTCGTGGCATTAGGCTTATGCTTTCGAAAACCCTGGCATTACGACCATGCAAAGCTGGAATCGCCCTGGCGTGAGTGGGTTAAAGGTATGAAATTAAGACTGACAGGGTAATTTTCATAAAGGACAGAAATAAAGTCTGGTTCATATGCTATGGTCAAAGACTGATTTGTTAGTGTTTTGATGTGCTGTCTATAGACTGACAAATTTGCTTTCAATATTTAGATTTGGCTCTAATTTTTCAAGATAATCATGAATTTAAGTAATCATATTCTATAATAAAATAAAAGATGAAGGACATGATGATAAATAAGAAAGGGGGTAATATAAGGTTGCCCACCTTGACTTTTTAAATAAAATGGCCACACAACTCATTTCTGTTTTTTCTTTTTTCAACCAATGTAGAAACATAATTCTACATATAACTATTTCCCGTACTTATTATCTCTAATCAGCACTGAAATGCTGATCCTCATCATCAAAAATTCAGAAATGCCCTACCAAGTTTTTAAAATTATATATACCGGTATCTAATGATTAACATTTACACATGGAGACTCGTTAAACTCATCTAAATATTAGAGAAGAGATACAATATAAAATAAATATATATATATACTTCTGTATTAGAAGACAGTGGACCCAAATTTCAAGCACTTAAAAATGTACATAATCTTTCAAATAAAATATATCACTATACAAAGAAAAATCAAAATAATTATATACAAAATAAAAGTACAAAAAACTTAAAGGAACTTGGGGTAAAATACTGCTTGTGCATTTACTCCATTGTCATCATATAGTTGTTGAGCACTAGTATGATATATATATTTAAAAAAAAAAAAAATCTTAGTTTACTAATATCAAAATTTATTCTCTTTCCGAAGAGTCTATCTATACAACACACCATTTAAATAAATATATTCCTCATAAATGCTCAAAAATATAAGTATTGCTGTATAATATATACAACCTTAACATAAAAAAGGTAA
>NW_028234409.1:29736231-29738731 GCF_977035675.1 Penaeus japonicus | reverse complement strand
TGGAGGGCGGACGTCGGCGGAGGTCCTGCTGCTTCTTCATCAACGGGTCCGTCCGGGGGTCCGCTTGAGTTTAAGCTTCCGGTGACCTCTCGCCGTGACCTGGTGCGCTTCCGCTTCTTTTTCCCGGCGACCTGATGGAGTGAGATCGCTGTTAATCATGTTCTCTTTATCTCTTTCTCTCTCTCTCTCTCTCTCTCTCTCTCTCTCTCTCTCTCTCTCTCTCTCTCTCATCAGCGCGCGCTAGTCGATATGAGGCGGAGTGAGGACTGGGTACGTTGGGGGCGTCTCGCCTCTCTCTCTCTCTATCTATCTCTTTCTCTCTCTCTGCTTCGTTGTCTAATTCAACATCCTCATGGAAATAAACATAAGGAGATAAACTTAAGTAATCCCGTAAGATTTTGTTAATTAAGATAATGCGATAATCTCAGGCACTAAAGTCGGCGCACAAATTTTTTGGCATAGATGAATCAAATAAATGACAATGCCAAGGCGGATTCACTTATTCAGTTTTACTTAATTGCTTCAAGTCCAGTAAAGGAAGTGGAGGTCGGAGAGAGAGAGAGAGAGAGAGAGAGAGAGAGAGAGAGAGAGAGAGAGAGAGAGAAGAGGTCTTGGTGGCGACCTCTACACAGAATAATGGTAGCATGGGAGAAAGAGAGGGGGGGGGGGCGATGAGGGAGGGAGAGAGATTAAGATCAATTTCCTGAAAACGTCTCCCATGTAGTACAAGACAAAAAAGCACATAGTATCGTTACATATCGTTACATATATAGGCCTAAAGCACTCTCATTCGCAAAAACAATATTTCACCAGCAGTATCTGACATCCGTCTGGTTAGCTCATTGGTAGCGTGTCGACTTCACATCCCCGTGGTCGGCAGTTCGAGTCCCGCCCAAACTCGTGAGTTTCCATTGTCATCTGGCGGTTACTGACGTAGCTGGGCACTGCGTTGGGTAAGGACCAAACTCAGATCGAGTCAACACTCGTTGGCACATTCTCTCACGAGTCAGCACACGCTGGCACAGGCGGGCTCGCGTCACTGCATACAAGCCCGGCGTAGCATCTGCTCCGCAAATCTGGCTTATCCTTATCCTTATGACATCCGCTTCAGGTCAGGTGGATTCGAATACTCAGCCTTCATTGGCCAATATATAAAAAATGACTGGATCTAACAAGCTACTGCTAGAGAGACCAGTATTTTTAAGGCCCGCGATTTTGAATTGGCGCCATATTGGTAGAACTCAAAGCACGTTCAAACAAACGAGAGTCAAGACTAAACCCATAATGACTGACAAAAGACGAACGCCTTAGTTGTGTCTCTAGCAGTTTTAAACTTACGATGAAGGGAACAAGAAGCATAGCGAAGGCAACGCTGATGAATCATTAAAGAAAAGGCAGTTGCGCAAGACGTTTCGCTTTTGTTTCAATGATACTTAGGCTAGACTATTCCATGAAGGTTGCCTGATACGCGAAGTTCCGACAAAAGTTTGATTGGATTAAGGAAAACTATAACTGAAAATAACGTTTCCTAATGTATGTGAATCTTGGTGATCAGTCGTAGGTACATATAATGACTAAAATAGGCGGTTTCAGTTTTGGATAAGGTGGTGTTTTTAAAGCACAAGATGTCCTAACTCATTTAGGTGCCACGCATGCGTAAAAAAGATACTACAATGGCTAAGGAAATTATTCAATATATGAATTCACCAGCAAGTATTATAATTGTTAAAAAAAAAAAATGAAATTCTCCGATCTAACATCCCTAGTGGTCATATAAGACCAAAAAAAAACCAAAAAAAAAAAAAAAAAAAAAAACCCCCAAAACAAAAACCCCCCCAAAGATGTTCGATTATAATTTATTTATTTATTATCATTATTCTATTTTCATTTCTATTTTATCTATTATCATTTTTTGGGGGGGAGGGGGGGGGGGGCGAATTTCAGGGTTACTTTTAGGCCGCATAATTGAGTTGAATCTAATCGGTTAGTTGATTAAATGGGTGAAAACAAAGTCATATAATTTGTATTCGCGGTTTTGTTATTTTTATGTGTTAAATAACCTTTTTTTTTGTTATTTTTTTCAATTATTTTGCTGAAACCCCAAAAACCATGAATGTTTTCTCTTGTGGAAAAAAAAAAATAAAAGTGTCTTAGAATTTTATAGGATTTTTATTAGTTTAACGTAGGTTTAAACAACCTTATACCCCAAAAATTCTTACCCCGAAAAAAAAACATGGATAAACATTAAATGATGCTAATAACAATAGCAATAAATATTATTATCTGATGGAGGGTTTATCTTCTTCAGCGTTGCCTGTGGTTAATCATTTATTATTCATTTTATTATCATTATCATCATTTTATTGTCATTAGGCAATATCCATAGAGAAAAGAGAACCTTTTTAGTTATTATCATGTCCTTGCATCATTGGTCTTTTCAATTCATTTTATAACTATTATCATTGTTATTATCATTATTACTATCATTATTATGAACATC
>NW_028234409.1:29711231-29713731 GCF_977035675.1 Penaeus japonicus | reverse complement strand
TCGTGTTGGGATGCAAAAGTTAGGCCCCGCAGGATGATTCTAGCCCCATTGATTACATACGATGAAAGATTCGACCCAGGAAATTATGATTACGGCCAAGATAATGAGGATTTTACGGAATAAGTTCTTTTTGACGGTGTTAGTTCTCGTTGGCGTAATTTACTTCGGCCTCTCTCTCTGGACAGACGTAAGTCATTTTCTCTTTTTCATATTTTCAGAACTGGCAGGATTAGTATAGAATAATTTTTGAGTATTGAAGTGATTTTGCTTAGCATATGGAAAGGAAAGAGGGAGTCAATTCCTATGAGATTGGTTGGTCGTCATAGGATGGAATGTTTACTATTCTGCTCTTCTCTTTCCACTCATTCTGTTCTGTTAATATTTTGAGAGTATTTCAATTGATAATTTTATTAAAGCTGAAAGGGTTGAGATGCGGCAGGACAAATGTAATGGTTTCAAAGAACAATTGATTGAGCTTTATCACGATAAGTGTTGTGCACCACGATATATTTGATACGATGTTCACTCCAGATGTACTGTGCCAACCGATATATTGTCCGTATAATGCTATGTTACTAAATATCAAAAAAGATGTATTGGTGGATTCCTCTCACCCTTTACTACATATATATATATAGTCTGCGATTCCATCCCTGCACCCCGCTATCTGTGTCACGATAGTAGGAGAGGGCATGTAGTTTCCCATAATCATAACCTTTCCCATAATCTGCAAGAATGCTTCAATGAAGAGTATTAGCTGAGACTTCTTTGTCTCTTTTGGAATCACACACTGCCACCCCACAGATTAAGATAAATGCAACAAGGCAAATTAGGGAATTTTTCTTGCTGTTGAAAGATTGTTGAGATAGGTGTGTTGAAAGGTAGGGAATATTCCTACTTTGATGGGTATTAAAGTGTCCTCAAATTAATAAAAACAGTTTTCCTGTTATAGCCAAAGGTTGATGCCATTGAGAAGACTTCTTTTAGATATTAGGGACTGTGAAGCCAATGACAGTGAGTTTAAGTCCCTAGAATGTCAAAAATACAATAAAAGACAAATTTAGTTATTGAATTTTGGCTTTATTCTTGTCTGTTTTCATATTTTTCTCTCTGTTTCACCTACTTATTTTTCCAGAGCTTTAACAATTTCCTCATTTTAATTAGATTTAAAGCTAGGAAATGGAATTTTGTGCAAGCAACCATTTTAGAAGTTTTCTGAGATCAATTGTTCTTAGTAATGTTATGTTGAAGTTGGAATTTTTTCCCAGCAGCAAGGGGATTACTATAAATGAGGTTTTGATATAATTTGGTTTTCCTTTTTATAGAGTACTCGCATTCCCGACGAAAATGAAGACGAGGTTGGAGGAAGAGTGGAATTTCGATGGGGGCCAGATTCACCCAATGGAACTTCAAGTGATAAAGTAACAACATGTAGAAATTCCGTGCAAGGGAAGGTTCTCTTGGCAGATGACCAAGGTAAATATGAGGCTAAGTAATTTGTCACTGAAACTGAATATTAAATCATTTTTATCATAGGAACCATTGGCAGACTTTAACCCTTCTGTGATGGGCATGTCTCATGGGATATCTCTTTGGTTCGGTATTTTTCTTGTAGTTGAAATTACAAGCTATTCATTCCTTCATTTGTGTTGCTATGTGTTACTAAATGCCAATTAGTAACAAAGTGCTACTTTACCAAAAATAGTCTTGTATATCATACCTTAAGTCTAGAAAATATTAGAAAACACATACAGCTAATAAAGCCCACCCCAGGCTGTACTTCTTAAGATGTGGCCTGTCCTGGAAGGGTTTAAGGCCTTTGGATAAATGGATTACTGAATGCTTCACTCTGAACTTTACAGGGCACTTATTTAACTACAAAAAGACATGTGTACTGATTTTAGTCATACTGAGGTGAAGACATTATCAACCTGAATCAATATTCCACAGACAGCCAGAAAATTACTAATGTTGTAAAGTATTTTAGTGTACGTTTTGATGCATATATTCCAAAGGTACAACCTATTTTTTCATTTCAAATGAATTAGAGTAGATGGAACAGATTGTTTAGCATGTTTCTGCATCAGATTGTAAATGGGTGTGTTCTTTAGGAGTTAATTCCTAGTAGTTTTTCTAAGGCTTTGTAACAGAAAAGTTAGATAGTGTTAACACAATCATAGATAACTGGATGTATTTATATAAACATCATAAATGTGAAATCAAGAAAAGATATTGATAGTTTGATGTTCATTACTGTGTATTTTGCAGCAGAGGCAAAATTATGTCATATAGAGACTTTTAAAGAATGTGATCTAGTGATTTTGCTATGTGTTTCATGTCAAACCATTTACTATATATTGGAGATGTTGAATGATTTGAAATACAGAGTTTTTGCCAATTGTTGGTTATTGTTGAGATTAACCCATTTATGACTGGGCATATATTTGCCTAAGCCAAGATAACAAGTGCGCACAGCTTCCCACCGAAAGATCTCTCCTGA
>NW_028234409.1:29696231-29698731 GCF_977035675.1 Penaeus japonicus | reverse complement strand
GGGGAGGGGAGGGGAGGGGGAGGCGCCTCTTGGGGCGGCAGGTGAATGGGCGGAGGGAGTCGGCCACCTCCCAGCAGGGAAGTCATAGGGCGTGGCGGCGGGCATTGCGGGAAAGGCGGCCGATGCATGCCCTCGATTTTGTTAGTGTAGTCGTGCCCCGTCAGGAAAACGTTGAGCACCCGGGGAGGCTCCTCGACCTCGTCCTCCAGCAGCTGCGAGAAGAGGCCACCGCCGCCCACGTCCTCTCCCCTTGGCGCCCCCCACGTCATGTCAGGAGGCAGGTTGATACCGAAGGGAGGACAGCTTTCGACGCCGTGCATCGGGACGTCGACCACCGAGAGGTCCGACGAGGCCAGAGACGGGTCGACGGAGGGCGGAGGGAGGTCGGCCAAGGGCGGGAGGCCCGGCTGGTGGAACAAGTTGATGGGCGGGAGGGAGCCCGCGGGCGGAGAACAGCTGATTTTATCCTGCGAGAAGGACAGCTTCTTCCCTGGAAACTCCACCGGAACCTGGAAGCCTTCCAGCGCCGCCACTTCGCCGCCCTGGACGGCACATGGCCCCTCCAGGGCAGGCACGGTCAAGTCTAGCTCCGGGAGGTCAGCGACGCCCTCGAGGAGCCCCAGGGGTTCGAGCTTCGGCGACACGACGGACTCTGCGAGGGGCGGCATGGGCAACGGCGAAGATGGCCTCATGGGCGTGGGCGGCGTGGGCGGGTCAGGGAAGAGGTAATCAAGAGTATCCAAGGCGTCCAGATCGAGGGAGTCCAGATCCAATCCATCTGAAAAAGAAAGATAACCATCAGTATTTCAGAATTCATGACCATTCCATCAAACATAAATTAAGGATAACCAATAAGACAAAAAAAGAATAAATAGATAAAACAAAATAAAAGCACAACTAACTATCCCCAATAAAACAAAACAATAAAACAACACAAAAACGAAAAACAAAAAAACAAAAAATAACCACGACGCCGGCATATTACGCAACCGAAAATGAGTTCGCATGATTTTCCCTTATCAGTTTCCATGGCGGTTATCGAAGTGGCCCGGTTAACAAAAGGACTGAAGTAGAGCGCATCCAGACGTAAACACTGGAACAATGCATCACACAAAAATAAGTTGAGATAACGACCTATTCAACACGAATCCGAAAGCCATTGTTCTAGGAAGCCAAAACCACATCAAAGTCCTGACCTTCGGCGAGATGGTGATAAGGACAGGGTTAAGCATTTGCGTCTTTGATCAAATGAGCTTCGGGAAAAGGTTATTTATTTATTGTTTTTGGTGTAAGAAGTATACATGGTGTTGTATATTTATGGAAGTATATGTGTCCATAGATACACACACACACACACACACACACACACACACACACACACACACACACACACACACACACACACACATGTGTATATATATATATATATATATATATATATATATATATATATATATATATATATATATATATGTATGTATTAGTATCATTATACCTTTTTTATTATTATTTTTGATTATTATCATCGTCACTATTATTGATATTACCATTACTATTATCATTAGTAGTATGACTATCATTATCATCATCTCCATCATCATTCCGATGTTACTATAATCAAAACTAGTAGTGTCATTAGTAGTAGTAATAATAGCAGCAGCACTAGTAATAATCGTTGTTGCTACAGCATTAGTAGTTGTAATAGCACTAAAACAAGTAGTATTCGGAGAGATAGAAACGTAGCCACAGCATCAGACAAGGAGTTCCAAGCTCAAAAAAAAAATGATCACAAGTTGTTTTAACTACAGCAACAACAGTACTAATGGTGATATTAGTATCAACAGTAGTAACTGTTAATGGATATATATTTTCATTATCATTAACATTTTTAGACACAGACACTGAGTCAATTAGTAGGCCTACTTACCAACTATTTACCCCTTCCTCTGAATTTTCTAGTAATTGCCATTACTAATGGTATAATTGTCATCCTTACCACCATCGTTATTATCATCATCAGAACGTCAATTTAAAGACGAACTAATCAAATTGTATACGTTTTTCCCGAAAATCCTAGGGGAAAATAGATAAGGTTAGGTAGATCTACTTACTACTGACTCTTTGGGAACTTAAGCGCTTAAGGAACCATCTATGTGTGAAGAAAATGATAAGACTAAATTCATGGCGGGCAGTGCGTGTGTCTTCGGCGGAAATGGGCTAATGCTGTAGTTGGTACTTTAGTAATTAAGACTTAAGTAACAGTAGCATTCATTACTAGTAACCGTGGTAGCTGGATAAACAAACTAAATGTAATCAATGCCTTTTTCAAGTTCATATATCAGCGGAAATGTGAGAAAGAGGCGTAAAAAGAAGAGATTAAAACAGAAAATAGGCAAATAAGAAAAACATTATCAGGATATGAAAGCGGAAAAAGGATAACGCAAAAAAAAAAGAAAAAAAAAAAAGAAATACATAAAGAGAAGAGGACCGACAGTAGCAG
>NW_028234409.1:29649879-29652379 GCF_977035675.1 Penaeus japonicus | reverse complement strand
AAAACTGCGATGGAAGAAGCTTCTCCTGAGAACTTAGATGGAGTGTTTGAATCTTTCTTTCTTAAATCTTTCTTAAAGAGGAGGAGGAGGAAGAGGAGGAGAAGGAGAAGGAAGAGGAGGATGAGGAGGAAGAGGATGAGGATGAGGAAGAGGATGAGGATGAGGAGGAAGAGGATGAGGAGGAGGATGAGGAGGAAGAGGAGGAGGAGGAGGAGGAGAAGGAGGAGGAGAAGGAGAAGGACACTGGAGAGGTTAGAAGAGGAGGAGGCGAAGGAAAAGGAGGAAGAGGATATGGAAAAGGGGAGGAGGAAGTGGAAGGGGCGAGGGAAGAAGAGGAAGAGTTAGTAATGAAGAGAAGGTGGAAGTAAAGAGGCGAATGAGGAGGAGGAAGTGGAAGGGAAGGAAGAGGAAAAGGAGGAAGAGGCAAGGAAGAGGAGAAGGAGGAACTAAAGGGGCAAAGGAAGAAGAAGAAGAGGAAGTGTAGGAGGAATTGGAGAGGGGAAGGAAGAGGACGAGGAGGAGGAGGAGGAGAAAGTGGATGAGAGAGAGAAAAAAAGAGAGAGAGAGAGAGAGAGAGAGAGAGAGAGAGGAAGAGAGAGAGAGAGAGAGAGAGAGAGAGAGAGAGAGAGAGAGAGAGAGAGAGAGAGAGAGAGAGAGAGAGAGAGAGAGAGAGAGAGAGAGAGAGAGAGAGTTGGATAGATAGATAGGTAGATAGATAGTTAAATATATATATGTATATATATATATATATATATATATATATATATATATATATATATATATATATATATATACATAAATATACACACACACACACATATATATTGGAAATATAAACTAAAATAGAGGATGATATTATCAACAATGATATGGAAATGATAAGGATGATAAAAATGATGATGATTGTAATAATATTGAGAATAATGATACCCATACTGATAACAACAAATTTTGATGGTGATGATAATGAAAATAATAGCAATGATTATGAAAACATAAATAAAATGCAAATAATAACGATGATAATAATGACGATAATAATTATTACATTGGTAAAGATAATGCTGACAATAACAATATTGATAAGGATGACAATAACGATGATAAAAATAGTAATAAGAATAACAACAACTAGGCTAATGATAATGATGATTACGATAATAATGATAATGATAACAGTAGTAATGTTGATAATGACAATAATGATAACCACAATAATATAAATGATATTAGTAATAACAACAATAACAATGATGATAAATCAGATAACATTTTGAATAATAATATCACTTTGATTAAGATACTGTGATTAATCGAAACGATCCAACGGAAACACACACAAACTTTAATCCACACGAAGCGAAGTTTAGACTGAGGAAAAAAAATGGAAATCATATGCAAACTTAATCTAAAGTCAATCAATGTTGCAATGAAAAATTTACTGCAAAGTTATAACAATAGGCCTATCTTCCTTTCTTTCTCCTTTTTCTTCCTCTCCCGAAAAAAAAACTCTTCTTCTATACTTTATGAAAAATCTAATTTCTTTTAATCCAAGTTTTAATCTCCACATTGACCTTTCGTATTAATTCCACATCAGTCTTAGGATAATCGAACCCTTATACTAGGATTTTAATTTGTAGTTCCTAATCTTACGTAAAGTATCTGTGATTCTATATTATGTTAGGTGATTTTATTGACAAAATATCGTGTTATTTTTTTATTTTTAATACTTTTCATTCTTTTACTTGTGTAGCCAGGTTGTCATTGTTATTTCTACTGAGAGGCAATGTCTGTAATTAATACATATATACACGTAAGGAGTTAATTCTCGTTTCGGTGTTTTTTTCATTCTACTTTGATTGTCCGAGAGAGAGAGAGAGAGAGAGAGAGAGAAAGAGAGAGAGAGAGAGAGAGAGAGAGAGAGAGAGAGAGAGAGAGAGAGAGAGAGAGAGAGAGAGAGAGAGAGAGAGAGAGAGAGAGAGAGAGAGAACGAAAAGAAGCTATACTTTCCCATAACAGTTCTCGGGAACTAAAGAATGATATATATTTTACAAAAGCAAACAAACAACAACCAAAGAACAACAACATTATTAATATAAGAATATGTGAGGAGAAATTATAAAGACGACAGAAAAGAAGATGAAGATACGAATAAACAAGATTTAAATAAACTAATTGTTTATCATAATGACAGCTAAACAAACACGCAAATAAAATTCTTCAAAATAGAGAACATACCACAGATATCATATCACTCAAATTCAAAGGCAAGTAGATGATCAAATGTACTTATGGATAATGGATAAATATAAAGACAGAAAAAAAACAAGAAAAAAAAATCAACAACCCGAATATCCAAAAATAGATCAAGTAAGAAATAAAAAGAAATCTCTCTTTTGGAACACACACTTCCGGCGCCTCCACCAGTGTCATTAACCGGTTAACCCTCCTTGGCAAGTTAGAGCGAGAACCATAAGTAAATGTTGACTTTTGTTTCGTA
>NW_028234409.1:29618203-29633203 GCF_977035675.1 Penaeus japonicus | reverse complement strand
AACCTTAGGTCACCGTGGCTCAGTGGGTAAGACACTGGACTCCTAATTGCAATTGCAATCTGGAGTCATAGGTTCGAATCCACCGGTGACCTCGTGTAACCTGTGCGCTCCAACTGATGATCATAATCCGATCTCATGGCGAGGCAAAGGACCCCCCCCCCTGTGGGGAGGGAAAGTGGCCTATCTCTATGATGAGGTTTAAAGCGCAAGTGCCTCAGCTGGTCCGCCGAGGGGCCAGATGAGGTTTCTTGGGGGGCTTGTAGTGTGGTTTGGTTGTTGATATGTGTTGGTGGGTGTTGTGTGTGGTGTGTGTGTGTGTGTGTGAGTGTTGGTGTGTGGAGTGTGTGTGGGTGTGTTTGTGGAGTGAGTGTTTGTGTGTGGTGTTTAGAGTGTGGGGGTGTGTGTGTGGGAGTGTGTGTGTGTGTTGTTGTGTGTGTGTGTTGTGTGTGTTTGTGTGTGGTGTGTGGGGGGGGGGGTGGTGGGGGGTGTGTGTGGGGTGTTTGTGGGGTGTGTTTAGGTGGACGTGTGTATGTTGGTGTGTTGTGTTGTGTGTGTGTGTGGTGTGGCTGGGGTGTGTGTTGTGTGTGTATGTGAGTGTGTGTGTGTTTAGTGTTGTGTGTGTGTGGTGTGTGTGACATGGTAAGTGTGGTGTTTTGTTGTTGAGATATTGTGTTGTATTATTATATTATACTATATATGAGTCACTATATATCTATATATATATATATAGTGTGTGTGTGTGGTTGTTGTGGTGTTTGTGTGTGTTGTGAGTGTGTGTGTGTGTTGGTGGGTGGTGGTATTTGGTGTGTGAGTGTGGGGGTGGGGGGGGGGGGGGAGGTGGTGGAGGGGGTGGAGGTAGTGTGGTGTTGTGTGTGGGTGATGTGTGTGTGTGTGTGTGTGTGGTGTGTGTGGTGTGTGGGTGTATTATATATATATTATAAATATATACTCTCATGTGTGTGTGGGTGTTGTTGGTGTGTGTTGTGTAAAGTGTAGTGTGTGTGTGTCGAGTGTGTGTGTGTGTGAGTGTGGTGTGAGTGTGTGTGTAGGGTGGGTCGAGGTGTGTGGGTGGGGTGGGTGGGTGTTTAGGTGAGGGGGGTCGGGCAGGGAGAAAGGCGCGAGAGAGCTAGCACGCTATTACACAGCTCGACGAGCGACCCAAGGGTGCGAGTATAGATCGCGACGCTTAGTAGAGAGAAGAGAGAGAGAGCAGAGCGAGATGCGAAGAGAGAGAGCGAGAGCGCGAGAGAGAGAGCGTGTGTTGTGTTGTTTGTGTTTGAGTGTGGGTATGTGTTAGTAGTTCTATATGAGAGGGGGCGCAGAGCGAAGAGAATCTCTCTTCCTCTTCTCTCTCTCTCTCTCTCTCTTCTCGCTCTCTCTCTCTCTCTCTTATCTCACTCGCTCTCTCTACCTATTAGTATTTATATATATATTTATTAATATTATATATATATTTTAGATAGTTGTGTATATATATACAACGATATGTAATTATTTATATATATATATATATATATATATATATTATACATGTTATGTATATACATAGATATATTATATAATATATATATATATCTTATATTTTTATACTATTTTTATAATTTTTGTTTTATATATTTGTATATATTTTATATTTTATGTTATATATTAAGTAATATGATCTTTTTTATAAATTATATATATTATGATATATATTTTATAATATATATATATAAATAGATATATATATATATATATATATAATATATATATATATATATACATATATAATATATATGAAATATATTTATATATATTATAATATATATATATATATATATAATGATAATATATATATATTGGGTTGTGGGTTGTTTGGTGTTGTGTGTGTGTGTTGGAGTGTGTGTGATGTGTGTGTGTGTGTGTTAGTGTGTATATTTACTTTATCTATATTAGTTATATACGATATAGTTATTTTATATATAATATATATATATATATATTTTATATATACATATTTACAGATTTTATTTTAATTTCTACATATATCTAGATATTGTATACTATAGAGGAGAGAAGAGAGAAGAGAGGAAGAGAGATTGGGAGTAGTGAGGAGAGAGGAGAGAGAGAGAGAGATCAGATAGATAGATAGATATTTAGTTATATAAAACACTCACACAACACACACACAAACATTATAGTAGACATTTATGTATAGAGTATGTTGTATACTTTTTCTTTTACATGTATATAGTTATTGAGTATTTTAGTATTGATGAGATATTTATATAGTTTTTTTTTATTCGGTGGGAGTGCGTAGGGAGTGCTGTGTTTGTTGATTGAGTGTGAGTTTTTTTTTTTTTTTTTGAGATATTTAAGTTATAGATATTTGAATATACAGTTGCAGATATTTGTTCATTGTATTTACCTCACACTCAAACACACACACACACTCAACATACACATAACATCTCACACACACAAAAATCTCACGGAATCACACCCACATGGTACACACACCACACACTCACACACACACAGATATATATATTGATATATATATTTTTTTTTACTTTATTATATAGATTATATATATATAGGTATATATTCATATATATATATATTTTTTTATTGATATTATTTTTATAGTTATTTATTATGTATAATTGATATATATATTTTTATGCAGTATATTTATATTATTATACTATAATAGTTTAATATATATTTTTATATTTATTTTATATATGTGTGTGTATTATTTATATTTATAGAATATTTTTGCTATATAGTATATATATGTTTAGATATATATTATTCGTAATAATATGTGTGGTGTTTTTTATATATATAGATTTATATATTTTTAATTTTTTATATTATATTATATATATATAATATATACATGTAATTAGTATTTCCACTATTATATTTATCATATTTGTATATAGTATATAGTATATTATTGATATATTTACTATTATATATACTATACATATATATATATATACTTTCATATATATATATATTTTATATTATATATTTATATATATATGTTTATAGATATCTATATTTGGTATATTGGATATAATTTATATTATATATAGATAGTTATATTATATTTATTTTTATATATATATATGATATATATATATATATTATGTTGTGTGTGTGTGTGTGTGTGTAAATAAAATAAAATTTATTATGAATATGTGTACTATATGTAAATATTTATAAGTGTTATTCATGTATATATAAAAGAATATATACATATATATATATATATATATATATAAATTATAATATATATATTTATATATACATATATACTTATTTACTATATATATATATTATATATATTTTTATTTACATATATATATATATATATATATAGTTATATTTATATAGATAGATAGATATTAATAGATAGCTAGATAGATAGTTAGATTATATACGATATGTATATTATTTTTATAAATATATATTATATATATATTATATATATATATATGTATGTATGTATATGTATGTACTATACAAATGTATATGTATATGAATAAGTATATATATATAATATATCTATATACTCTATATATATATATATTATATTATACATTTATGTATTATAATATCTATATATATATAAGTATTATATATTATTTATATATATAGTGGTATTATCTATATGTATATATAATAAGTATATATGCATTATATGTTATAAATATATTTATATCTATATAAATATATATATATATATATATATTGTATGTATGTATTAAATTATATAAAAATTATATATATATATATTAAATATATAATATTAAATAATATGTTTTTTTTATATATATACAATATATTATATAAATATATATATATTATTATATTACTATATATAGATATGATTGATATATATGTATACTATATAAATATAATAGATATTATATATATTGTATTATGATCTATGCATGTATAATATATAATATATATATATATATATATATATATATCTTATATTATATATATTATAGTATATAGAATCTATATATTTCTATACGCACAACACACACACACACGCACACACAGAACAGACACACACACACAACACACATACATATATATATCTATATAAATATATATATATATATATATATATATATATATGATTGATATACATATAATATATATTGTATATATAATATATATATATATACTTATATATATCTCTAGTAATATTTATATATTAAATATATTTTTATATATATAGTATTACATATACATATATTATATTATTATATATCATATATATATATAGTAGAATATATATACTAATATATATATTATCAAAAATATATACACACACATATACATACACACACACACACACACCACACACACACACACACACCGCACCACACACCACCAAGTTAGTATGTATGGTATATACATTATACATAGCATAAATCTGTTATCTTTGTTAAAAGCTTTGCCAGGAAATCACGCACACAAAAGCCTCTTTACTAATGGGTCTCCTCCCCAATTCTGTCGCACACTCTTTTTTATCCGGCTGCCTAAACCGAACAGTTATTTCACGCAACACAGAGGTAGACAACCAGTCAGATATCCGGAAGGACATGCAGTTACAGACCCTGGCCGTGAGTCCGGACATCAAAAAAGCAAAATAGAAAAGGAAAATGTGAATATATTCGCTTGCACAGCAGGCAGAATGCTCGTCCCAGCTGTGTACGGGGGGGGGGGGGGGTAAGGGGAAGGGGGGGGACGGGATAGGATGGGATGGGGGGGGGGGGGGGGGGCAGGGGGGGGTTGAGGGGGAGGGAGAGGGAAGGGAAGTGAAGAAAGAGGGAAGTGTAGTGGGAGAGGGAAAAAAAGGAAATAAAAAAGGGTCGAAAGAATTAGAAAGAAAGAGTTTAGGGAGGAGAAGGGTATAGATAGAGGGCAGTGAGGGAGTGGTAAGAGGAGAGTGGAGAATAGTGAGAGGAGCGAGAGTGAGGGGATGGGAAGGTGTAGTTAGGGAGGGAGGGAAGGAGGAGGGGAGGGAATGAGGAAGGATGAAAAGGGGACGAGAGGGAGAGGAGGGAGGAAGAAAGGAAAGGGGGTGTGGGGAAAGAGAAAGGAAGGGTGGGTGTATGAAGGGAAAGATAAATACAAGGAAGAGAAGAAAACAAGAATAAAGGGAGGGAGAAGGGAGAGAAAGGGAGAATATGCGGGTCAGGGGAGGGAAGAGAGGGGAGGGAAGAGAGGGGAGGGAATGGAATAGCTTAAAGGGTGGGAGTCTGGAAGAACAGGAGGGGGGAGGGGGAGGGGACGAGAGAGTGAGGAGTGAGGGAGCGCTGGCACATGTCACTCAACATGGCGGGCAGTGCGGACACTCGGGAAGGACACGCACAACGCTCGCCGGAGAGGGAAGGGACAACTTCTCGCACAACGAACAATTTACGGTAAAAAAAAATCAGCGGAAATGAGGCTCGTCTCTCGAATTCTATCCCGGGTTCATGCGGGTCTTAAGGAAGGCTGTGGCATGTTATCTCGACCCCTGGCACACATACATGCATATATATATATATATATATATATATATATATATATATATATATTTATATATAAATTTATATATGTATATATATATATATATATATATCTATATATATATATAATATATATTTTATATATATATATATACATCCACACCAAAAACATTCCTATCTTCCTCTAATTCTGAAAAAAAATAAAAAGAAAAATAAAAAAAAAATAAAAAAAAAAAAAAAAACCACACACAACACCAAAAAAAATAAAAAACTGAAACTAGGTTACGAACAAATTCGAAAGGACCAAAAAAGACCAAGAGAAAGAGAATGGAATGAGTCATACCACACGATTCCGTCCATTTTCGTGCAGTGTCAGCAACGGAGGGACAAGGCTGGAGAACGATGGCCCAGGGACGTAGACAAACGAGCAGAGACACAGGGCTGTCGACACGGCTTAATTAAGTGTTCGATCTTATATAGACGATGCCAAGCCTGACCTGATCCTCTCTTACACGTTGATTGGAGTCGGGGAGCCTTCTCGGAGGAATATTCACTTTTTTTTTTTTTTTTTTTTTTGGGGGGGGTCGTTTTGGTTTTGTTTTATTTTTTTATTCTTTACTTTTTTTTGGTGCATTCGGTCTTTCTCGCTTTCTCTCTCTCTTTCTCTCTGTCTGTCTCTCTGTCTCTTTCTATCTATCTATCTGTCTGTCCCTCTTTCTCTCTTCCCACTCTCATACTCTATTAATAATAAACTCCCCCCCCCCTACCTTCACTCTCTGTCTCTCTCTCTCTCTTCTCTCTCTCACTCTCTCTCTCTCACTCTATCTAATACTATAACATAAACTATAAATAAAAAAATATATAAATTATATACAAGATAACTCTCAATAATAACTAAAATCTACATTATATACATATAATCTTATATATATAAATATATTATTGTATGTAGATATATTATATATTATAAATTATATACTATATACCTATATTATATTATATATATAATTATATAAATATATATATATCTATATGGACATTATACATATATACAAATATACTTATAAATTATATATATATATATATAAATATATATATATATATAAATATCTATATATATAGTATCTCAATAACACACACAACACACACAACACACACACACACACACACAAATATCTTTATATATATATATATATATATATTCATATATTATATATATATATATTATATATATATATTATATAGATGGACATTAATAACATACATATAAGATATATCATATATACATATATATATAATTAGATATATATATAGAGAGTGAGAGAGAGAGAGAGAGAGATGAGAGAGAGAAGTGAGAGAGAGAGAGAGAGGAGAGAGGAGCGAGGAGAGAGAGAAGAGAGGAGAGAGAGAGGAGGAGAGGAGAGAGAAGGGAGACGAGGAGAGAGAGGAGGAGAGAGAGAGATAGAGAGAAAAGTTGGAGAAGAGACTGAGAAGGAGGGTGAATCCGAGATGGGAGCAGAGAGCGAGAGAGGAGAGAGAGCGAGAGAGAAAGAGAGAGAGGCGAGGTATGGAGAAGATGAGAGAGGAGAGAGAGAAGAGGGGAGGAGAGAGAGAGAGAGAGAGAGAGAGGAGAGAGAGTGAAGAGAGAGAGAGAGAGAGAGGTGAAGAGACGTGAGAGAGAGAGAAAGAGAGAGCGAGAGAGACAGGTGAAAAGTGAGAGAGAGAGAGAGAGATGGCTAGAGAGAGATGAGGAGAGACGAGAGAGGTGAGAGAGGAACAGAGAGAGAGGATGAAGAGCGAGAGAGAGGTGAGAGATGAAGGAGAGAGAGGAGAGAGAGAGAGAGGAAAGTGAATGAAAGAGAGAGAGAAGGAGAGAGAGAGAGGAGCGAGCGGAGAGCGAGAAGAGATGATGAGAGCGAGATGAAGACGACTAGAGAGAGAAAAGGGAGAAAGAGAGAGAGAAAAGGAGAGAGAGAGAGAGGGAGAAAAGAAGAGAGAGAGGGAGAAACCAGAAGAGAGAGAGAGAGAGAGAGAGAGAGAGAGAGAGAGAGAGAGAGAAAGAGAGGGAGATGAGAGTGAGAAGAGGGGAGAGAGAGCGATGAGTGAAAGAGAGAGGAGTGAGAGAAAGAGAGAGAGGAAGAGAGATGGAGAGAGATGAGAGAGAAAGATGACTGAGAGAGAGGAGCAGAGAGAAGAGAGAGGAGAGATAGAACGAGAGAGAAGAGGGATGAGAGAGAGAGAGAGAGAGAGAGAGAGAGAGAGAGAAATGTATTTGTGAGAGCTCTTTACTGATTTATACGCATGTACATTTATTACTTAGCATTTACTGTAAGTCATTCCGCCGTAATAAATCGGATTATCAATTAAACAACATCGACGAAATCCTTTTCACTCTCCATTTCCCAAAACGGATTACGTCATTGAATAAGAGTAGATAAAAGTGAAGGAAAGAAAGAAAGAAAATAAAAGAAAATAAAAAGAAAAGAAAAGAAAGAAAGAAAAAAGAAAGAAAGGAAATAAAAGAAAAGAACAAGAAAAGAAAGAAAGAAAGAAAAAAGAAAATGAAAGAAAAGAAAAAGAAAAAAGAAAATGAAAAGAAAGAAAAAAAGAAAAAAAGAACAAGAAAAGAAAAGAAAAGAAAAGAAAAGAAAATGAAAAAAAAGATAAAGAAAGAAGAAAACAAAAAGAAAGAAAAAAAAGAACAAGAAAAGAAAAGAAAAAAGAAAAGAAAGAAAGAAAGAAAAAAAAAAAAATATATAAGTATATATATATAGTTGAATAAATATATATTAATATTTATACTTATATATATTATATCTATTATATACCTAGATATATACATATATAAGGTGTAGGATAAACAATAACAGATCGATTAAAGAAGAAGAAGAAGAAGAAAGAAAAAAAAAAGTAAAAAGGGAAAGATAAAATAAAATAAATACGAACGACAGAAAGAAGCTTCCGAGGACAGTAAGATTATCCTCAAGGGGAAAGAGGGGATTTATCTTGCAAGAGGCGGTTTGCAAAATGAAACAAAATTCCTTTAATCTTCTCATCTTCCAGTTACCTGAAATTAGGTAAAAAAAAAAAAAAAAAAAAAAAAAATCCTCCCCTTTCAGCCCTAACCCAATCCAACAAGACAAGCAAAAGACGACCTTATAACCCTCGCTAATAAGGATCGGTTTCTAATTACCCCGATTGGCGACGATTAATTAATAGCAGGGACTAGGGCAGTGACAGCAACCTTGGAAAACCTACTCCAGATAAGGACCGGGGAACACTAATAAACTTATCATCTTGTTCATCTTAACTCCTTGTGAGGATGACGGAAGGACAGAGGGGTGGGGTGGGGTGGGGTGGGGTGAGGTGAGGTGGGGTAAGGTGGGGTGGGGTGGTGGTGAGGTGGGGTGTGGGTGAGGTGGGGGGGGGGACGTGGATAGCAGGTGGGGTTAGGGTGGGGTGGGGATATTTTTTTTGTACCCCCCCCCCCCACACATTTGGTGAAGGTGGGTGTGAGGGTGGGGTGTGGGTGAGGTGGGGGGGGGGTGTTGGATAGGGTGGGGTAGGGTGGGGTGAGGTGGTGAGGTGGGGTGAGGTGGGGTGTGGGTGAGGTGGGGTGGAATGGGGTGGGATGGGATGGGGTGGGGTGGGATGGGATTGGGGGCGTAGGAGGGAGGGTTAGGAGGGAGGGCTCGGAGAGGAAGGGGAAGGTTGGGGGTTGGGGAGGAGGATGGGAGGGGAAGGGAGCGGAGGAAGTGGAAGGGAGAGGAGGAGGAGGAAAGGGAGGGAGAGGGGTCTTGGGAGGAGGAAGGAAAAGGAGTGGTAAGAAGAAGGGAGAAGAGGAGGAGGGCGGAGGGAGAGGAGATGGAGGAGGAAGGGAGTAGAGGGTGAGGAGGAAGAGAGAGGAGGAGGAGGAGGAAGAAGAGAAAGGGAGAGGAGGAAGAAGGGAGAAGAGGACGAGGAAGAAGAAAAAGAGAGGAGGGGGAGGAAGAAGGGAGAGGCGGGGCACGGAGAAAGGAAAAAGTAGGAAGGGAGTAAGGAGTAGTAAAAAAGTGTAGTACAGATGAGGAGGATGGAGGGAGAGGAAGGGGAGGAGTAGGAGGAAGAAAGAAGAGAAAGAGAAGAGGAGTCGAAGGAATGGTAGGGGGATAGGGGGGGAAGAGGTGGTAGAAAGGAGACGGGCACGAGCGGCCCAACGCTGGAGGGGGGGGGGGGGCTGGACTAGTGCTGGAAAATTATGATTTCGCGATTAACGACGACGTTGCGACGTTGAAAAGTGTCGAGAGCGGATCAGATAACGCGTTGATTGCAAGATTGGTTGTGTGTATGTGTGCGTTTTGTGTGTATGTATATGAATATACACATATAAACATGTACACGTATATCCATAAACAGACACACTCACAACATTCCACGTATACTTAAATATTTATCCGTATTTACATTCCTCAAAGACAGTTTACCTCAGTACCCGATAAGAGAGAAAAATGACACGAATGTGGAATCTGAATTATGGAATGTAGGAGCGACTGGTAGATGCATAAAGATAGAGAGATAAAGAGAGAGATAGAGATAGAGATAGATAGATAGATATATGGATAGAGAGAGGGAGAGAGATCGAGATCGAGATAGATAGATAGATAGAGAAAGAGATAGATAGAGAGAGAGAACGAGAGAGAGAGCGAGGAGCGGAGAAACATTACTGAGAGAGATGGGAAGGCGAGAGAGGAGAGAGAGGAGAGAGAGAGAGGAGGAGAGAGAGAGAGAGAAGAGAGAGAGAAGAGATGAGAGGAGTTGAGGGAGGAGAAGAGAGAGAGAGAGAGAGAGATATTAAGTAGGAAAGAGCCATACACATAATCAAGCAAACAGAGGTTTGGAAGAGAGAGAAAGGGAGACTCAGTAAAGAGAAAGATTAAGAAATTAAAGTGTCACAAGTGATGACGAAGTTCTTGATCTTTGCCTTATTCAAAGGACTCTCTCTCTCTCTCTCTCTCTCTCTCTCTCTACACCTCTTTTTCGCTTTCTCTCTCTCTCTCTCTCTCTCTCTCTCTCTCTCTCTCTCTCTCTCTCTCTCTCTCTCTCTCTCTCTCACTCACTCACTCATTCTTCCTCTCTCTCTCTCTCCTAAATTTTAGCGACATAAAGAAAATACTTACGAGAAGAAAGCCAAAACTATTGACCAGGTGCACCGAAAAAGGAGAAAGCGATGATGAAAGAGAAAGGTGAAGGAAAAAGTAAATGGATGAATGAAAAAATTAGATACATGAGTGAATTATAAGATAAAAGTGTGGAAAGTAATATAAGTGAAATGAAGAGAATAAACTAAAGAATTTCGTGAAAAGGAGTGATGAAAGATAAATTGTAAAAGCTGAGACGAGAGAGAGACACACACACAAAGAGAGAGAGAGAGAGAGAGAGAGAGAGAGAGAGAGAGAGAGAGAGAGAGAGAGAGAGAGAGAGAGAGAGAGAGAGAGAGAGAGAGAGCATGAGGAGAGAGAGGGGACAGAGAGGAGAGAGAGAGATAGAGAGAGGGGATGGATGAGAGAGAGAGAGAGAGAGAAAGAGAGAGAGGAGCGAAGTAGAGAGGAGACGAGAGGAGAGAGAGAGAGAGAGAGAGAGAGAGAGAGAGAGAGAGAGAGAGAGAGAGAGAAAGAGAGAGAAAAAGAGAGAGAGGGGGGTGAGGAAAGAAAATATAAGTACAATCCAATGATGGTATTTTGATAGTGATTATGTAAATACCAAGAGTGTTTAAAGTTCGGATGACTGATGCTATCAAATGATTATCTAGGGAGTTTTAAGATATTTTACTTTAGCTACAAGGAGTAAGCTGTAAAACTCTGTGGAGTTATGATAAAAGAGTGATTCCACGGGGAGAAAGAGGGTGAGGGAGGGAGAGAGAGAGAGAGAGAGAGAGAGAGAGAGAGAGAGAGAGAGAGAGAGAGAGAGAGAGAGAGAGAGAGAGAGAGAGAGAGAGAGAGAAAGAGGGAGAGAGACAATGAGTGAGAGGAGGGAGAGGGAGGGAGGGAGGGAGAGAGAGGGAGAGCGGAGGGAGGGAGGGGAGAGAGAGAGAGGAGAGAGAGATGAGAGAGAGGAGAGAGCCTAGGAGAGAGAGAGACCAGATGAGATGAGATGAGAGAGCTGAGGAGAGGAGGAGAGAGAGTGCGGAGAGAGAGAGAGAAGTATTGAGCGAGAGGGGGGAGAGGGGAGGGAGGGAGCGAGGGAGGGGAGGGAGAGAAAGGAGAGAAGAGAGAGAGGGAGAGAGAGAGGAGAGAGATGGGAAGACAGAGGGAGAGGAGAGGTGCGCGAGAGAGAGAGAGAGAGAGAGAGAGAGAGAGAGAGAGAGAGAGAGAGAGAGAGAGAGAGAGAAATAGAGAGAGAGAGAAAGAGTGAAAGAGTGAGAGAGAGAAAGTGAAAGAGAAAGAGTGATTCCGCGCGGAGAAAGAGTGAGGAAGAGAGAGAGAGATGTTATGTAATATTAATTCACAAACTGAATTCTTCGCTTAAAATTTATAACAACTAATAATGATAACAGGAGTAACAATAATGACGATGAAGGTGATAATAATAATAACAGTAATAGTAATAGTATGTTTATTTATGTGCATATATACAGTAGTAATCCTTGTAAGAATGATAATAAAGATAATAATGATAATGATAACAATAATTATGGTAATAAAAATACGGATAATAATGATGATAATAACAATACATTCTTACTACTACTACTACTATTACTACTATTTCTTCTACTAATGATGAAAATAATGATAAGAATAATAACAATAATAGAAATAATGATAACAACAGTAACTATAACAACAAAGATAATAGTAAATGATAGTAAAAATGATAATGATGAGAGTTATAATGAAAGTAAATATTTTGATTATAAATATTTTAATAATACCGACTGATTGAGATTTGTGAAATCTTTAATACATATGAACGCACATACATTAAAAAACTATAAACTTCTGAAAGCGAATGAAGGAATAAAGATAGTACATTTTAGATTTCAACAGAACACTAAAAGAAGAAAAAAGAAAGGAAAAAGAACTGATAAAAGATAAGCAGAGGAGGTCACTTGGGAAAACGGACGTTTGTGTCCTGCATGCATGATCTTTGGCCCCGGGCTGTTCCTAAATAGTTTCATTCTTGTCAAAATCAATAAAAAGATGAAAAAAGGCATAGCAGTATGATATATGATACCCTATTGATTGCTATTTAGTGATGATTGTAATAGCATTAATGATGATATGATAATGATAATGTTGATGATAAGAGTTATGATAATGATTATGATAATAATGATAAAAAGAAAAAAAATGATGAATGTATTAATGAATAATGAAAATGATAATAAAAATAATCATAATGATGATAATAATGATAAGAGTAATAACTATAATAATGATGATGATAATAATAATAATAATAATAATAACAATGCTGATAATAATAATAATAAAATAATAATAATGATAATAGTAATACGAAGAAAATATAAACAAATGATAGCATATCTGTCATCTCAGTGCCACAAACAAGAGTAGTGATTCCCCTTCAACATCCTCAACTTGCAAAACATAACGTTCCACCATATCGTTGAGACCGCATCTTTCATAATGAACAAGAAGAGAAAGTTAGTCTCCCCTCCACTCCCTTCCAAACCGTAAAGAAAACGGCGACTGGTTGGGTTAGGCAGGTGGTCTCTCCCTAGACATTTCCACGACAAAAGCTTGAATCTTCGGGGACTTCAGATATACGTGAGTGAAAGATGGATTGGTTCTGGGATTGGACAGTGAAGGAGTGAGCAAAGGAGATAAGGATGTGATTTACATAGTGAATGAATAAGTGTTGGGGGTGGCACTTTGTAGGAAGGCATTTTTCATTTGAAGTTTAAGGGAAACTTGAATGCATGTGGGTTGAATTTTCCTTCTCTTTCGGGTGTGTTTATGTTCGTCTTGTCTCGACTCTTTCCCTCTCTCTCTCGCTCTCTCTCTCTCTCTCTCTCTCTCTCTCTCTCTCTCTCATTCTCTCTCTCTCTATATATATATATGTATATATGTATATATATGTATATGTATATATATATATATATATATATATATATATATATATATATATACATATACATATATATATATATATATATATATATATATATATATATATATATATTTATATACACACACACACACACACACACACACACACACACACACACACACACACACACACACATATATATATATATATATACATTATATATATATATATATTATATATATATATGTATGTATGTATGTATGTATTTATATATATGTATGTATATACAGTATATATATATACATATATATATATATATATATATATATATATATATATATATATATATATATATATATACTGTATATACATACATATATATAAATACATACATACATACATATATATATATATATATATATATATATATATATATATATATATATATATATATATATATACTGTATATACATACATATATATAAATACATACATACATACATACATACATACATATATATATATATATATATATATATATATATATATATATATATATATATATATATATATATATACACTGTATATACATACACACACACACACACATATCTGTGTGTGTGTTATAAATGCACTAGAAAAGTATTTCCCCTAATATAAAGTAAAGGATTGCTAACAGTCATAATCATAATATCGATAAACATGAGAGTTATATATCATGCGTTAACACTGTTATTGCTATGATTATGTTTACATTCTCTGCACATTATTACACCAAGTTGACCATTACAATTAAATCAGCCATGAATTTCTTTCACGTAAAACAAAACGTAAGTAAAAAGTTGCATTCTTATGATCATTACTAAGCATTATCTGCAGTGTCACTCCAGTGCAATCCCAACTAAGTAGATGAACAAAGAAAAAAAAAGAAAAAAAAAAAAGAGAGAGAGAGAGAGAGAGAGAGAGAGAGAGAGAGAGAGAGAGAGAGAGAGAGAGAGAAAGAAAAAAGAAAAAAAATACAGGCTTTTTATCTGTCTTTTTTTTTATATCATTCTTTTCTTTCGATGTTTTTTACACTTCTTTTTTATCCCCTACATTGCAAAAGTCATTATATCCTGATAACTTTTTATTTTATTCTCTTGCATGTCCGGTTGGTCGCCATGTTGGATCCTGTGGAAACCAAATGTCAAATTGATTGGCGGATTTCTTCGTCTCTTTATCTTTATATAGTGTTTTTTTTTTCTTTTCTTTTCTCGGGTCGATAAGTTTTTGGGTGCTTCTGTCGCATGATTTGCATTTTTGTTTTTTTTTGTTGTTTTTTTTGTTTTGTTATTTTGGATCTGTGTTCTGCTAGAAAGGCTAAACCCCGCGATGTATTTTACGAAACCTTTGAAAGAGCATTGAAGTTATGTCGACTGTTCAG
>NW_028234409.1:29590703-29603203 GCF_977035675.1 Penaeus japonicus | reverse complement strand
GAAACAGAAGACGAGAATAAATGAGAAGACACGGAATCCGAATCGAAGATTTGGAAGAATTAGATTTTTTTTTTTTTTTTTTTTTTTTTTTTTTTTTTTTTTTTTTAAGAGGAAGGGGGGGGGGGGGTATTGTGAGTATATAGCAGGTTTAATTTTCGAATATGATTTGTTGGTTAATATTATGAAGATTATGGTAATGGTGATGTTGATGAGGAGGATTATGATAAAATGAATAATGATTGCAATGATGATTAAGATAATGATAGTAATAATGATGATAATGATAAAAAAAACAATTATGACAATATTAGTGAGTCGTAATCATGATTATAATAACAGTAATGATAAGAATACGATTATAATGATAATAGTAATAGTATTGATAATCATGATAATAACATGAATAATGATAATGATAATGGTAATGATGAAAATGATAATATCAATGATAATGATCACAATAATAATGATATTTATGAAACAAATAAGTAGATGATAATGATACGGATGATAATGGTAATGATAAAGATAATAATGTTAAGGATGATAACAACAATGATAATATTAGAATTGATAATAGGAATAATAATAAGAAAAAAAATAATCATGATAGTAATGATAATAATGATGATAATAATAAGGATGATGACGATATAAATCATAATGAAATATGACAATGATGATAATAATACTGATATCAATAACGATGATAATAATGATAATGATGATACTAACAACAAAAATGATAATAAGTATGATAATGATAAGGATGATAATAATACTGACAATAATGTCAATCAAATGATATCAAAAACAAAGATTATGATAATATAAAAAATGTTTATAATAATGATAAAAAACTACTAACAGTGATGATGATGGTGATTACTGCAACAATAATAATCAAATGTAGCACAATATCAATGAAAACATAAAAAAAACAAAAATAATAAAAATAATAATTTTACTAAAAGAAGAAAGGATAGCAATAACAACGTTATTCTAAAATAGATGTAATAACAAAATATGAAAAAGGAAAACGAAGGAAGAAAAAAGGAGAACAAATGACAAAAACTACAAATAAGTGAAGAGAGAGGAATCACAAGCAAGAGAGAAGACAAAGAAAAATGATAATAAAACAAAGTATAAGGATAAAAAGAATGACAGTAAGAATGAGGATAATAGTATTGGATATTATGATAATAATGATGATAAGGATAATGATAATAACAATGATAGAATAATTATAATAACAATAATGGTAAAGATAATAGCATTGAGGATAATAGTAATGATGATGATGATGATTCTTATAATGATGATAATGGTAATGATAATAATGATGGTAATGATACTGACAATAGTATGAGTAATAATAACAATAATAATGATAATGATAATAGCAATGGTAAATAACAATAATAGCAATAGTACTGGTGATTATGATAATAATGATAATGATAATCATACCAAAATGATAACGATAGTACTAATAAAAATAATGATAATAACAACATAAATGATAATGATAATAGCAATAACTATCAGGATGATAGTATCAATAATGATGATAATTATAATGATAATAATGATAAAAATAGTAACAATATTAATACTAATAAAAATGATAATAAAAGTAATGCTATTACTACTACTTCTACTAATAATGATATTAATAGCAATAATAATTTTGATGATAATAGTAATAATAATGATTATGATAATAAAAAAGATATTAACTAGGATAACAGTGATAATGATACGGATAACAAGGATAAAGGTAATTATAACAGCAATAATAATTATGATGATATCAATAATAACGGATATAATAGTAATAATTATAGTGATAATGATAATAACAATGATAAAAATGGTAATGATGAATATAGTAAAACCTATAATAATTATGTCAACAATGATAATGTTAATAATGTTGATCATGATAGCGATAATCATGACGATAATAGCAACATTAATGATGATAAAGGTGATGATAACAGTAATAATGAGAATAATGATAACAACGATAATGATCATGATAAGGATAATAATGATAATAGTAATGATAGTGGTAATAGTAATGATAATGATAATACTAATAACATTAATGATAATAATGATAATGATAGTAATGACATTTAAGAATAATGATATTGATAATGATAATAAAAACACGAATGGGGATAATATTTGAAACAATGATAAGAAGATAACAATGACAAAAGTAATAAAAACGACGAGAAACAGCGAAAAAGAGGAAAAATAGAAAACGAAAAGGGAAAGAAGAAGAAGAAAAAGAAGAAAAAGAAAAGTTTCCGAACTTCTAACCACAACCGACTTTGTTTCCTTCTTATTTCTATGGATGCCTCCTCTCCTCTCCTCGCAGCTGTGCCCGTCCTCTCCTTAACGAGCCTGGCACTGGGTGGCACTAGTGTTGTCAAGTGACACCATATTCCAATCCCCCATCCCCCCACCCCCTCCCCTCTTCTCCCTCTCCCCTTTCTCCTTTCCTACCACTCGCCACCGGGATCCTTCTCCCCTTTTATCCCTCTCCTGCTCTCTTTCTCTCCTTTTCTTTTGTGCTTCGTTGTTTCTTTCTCCTTCTCTCTCGCTCTCTCTCTTCTTTGCTTTTCTTTTCTTCTATCTTTCCCACTCTTTCTGTCCTTTTATTATCTACTCTTCCTCTCTTTTCTTTTCCTCTCTCGCACTTTTTCCTTACCTTTCCCTCTCCCTTTCTCTCTCTCTCTCTAGTTCTTTTTTCCTCTCTGTCCGTTTTACTCCCTCTCTCCCTCCTGCTCCTTCCTACTCCCTGCCTGTTATTCCTACTCTCCTTCTCCCTCCTCCTTCCCTTCACCCTTCTTGTCCCTCCCATCCTCCCTCTCCTTCCTTCTCCCACTCTGGTCCCTCCTCCCTCCCTCCCTCTTCCTCTTATTGGTCCCTCCTTCCTCCCTCCCTCTTCCTCCTTTTCGTCCCTCCTCCCTCCATCCCTCTCCCTCCTTTTCGTCCCTCCTCCCTCCCTCCCTCTCCCTCCTTTTCATCCGTCCTCCCTCCCTCCCTCCCTCCCTCCCTCTCCCTCCCTCCCTCCCTCTCCCTCCTTTTCGTCCCTCCTCCCTCCCTCCCTCCTTCTCCACCCTCTCCCTCCTTTTCGTCCGTTCCTCCTCCCTCCCTCCCTCCCTCCCTCTCCCTCCTTTTCGTCCCTCCTCCCTCCCTCCCTACCTCTCCCTCCTTTTCATCCCTCCCTCTCCCTCCCTCCCACCCTCTCCCTCCTTCTCCACCCCGTCCCCCCTCCCACCCCCTCGCCCTTGTAACTCGGCGAAGCGTCCCGACAGCCAACATGAGCTCTTCTTAATTAGATCCCCAGCAGATAATATCCTGTGTCCGTATTGTGTTATGGCCTCATGGAATGTTTCCCCTCCCAGATGGCTCGCGCTGTTCACGGAGCCCTAATTAGGTTTTGTTGCTGTTGATCATGTTAGTTTCTGCTTTTATTCGGTTGCAGGATGCCCCCTTCTACTTCTTCTTCCCTCTCCCTCTCCCTCTCTCTCTCCCTCTCCCTCCCCACCCTCTACGACCCAGGTTTCTAACGCTTTTCGTCTTCAACCGTACGCTTCACCCTCTCTCTCTCTCTCTCTCTCTCCTCTTGTTCCCTCCTTTCTTCCTCCTTACCTTCTTTCACCCTCTCCCTAGCCCCCCCCCCCTCTCTCTCTTTCCTCTCTTCCTCTCTCCACTCCACCCTCCCTCTATCCCACGTGCTTCCTCCTTCCATCTCTCTCCTCCTCCCCCTCCCATCCTGCTCCCACCCTCCCTTCCATCCTCCTCCCACCCTGCCCCTCCCATCCTCCCATCCTGCTCCCACCCTACCCCTCCCATCCTCCCATCCTACTCCCATCCTCCCTCCCTCCTTCCCATCCAACTCCCCTTACCCTTCCTTCTCGAACCCCCCACCCCCAACCCCCCCTCGAAAAGTAGCATTGGGATCAGGAAGTGATTGTGGCAAGTGTGTTCTTGGGTGGTTATAAAAGGGACACGGCTTTAGGAAGTTTTTTTTCTTCTTCTTTTTTCTTGGGGGGGGGGGGTATATTAATGGCTGTGCACTTGTTGTTGTTGATGCTACTGCTGTTGATGTTTTGTTGTCTGTTTTTGCTATTATTATCATTATCATTATTATTATCATAATTTTTATGCTTATCATTATTATTACCATGGTCATTATCATCATCATTAGTATTATCAGTATATATATTATTGCTTTTTCATTAGTAGTATCATTGGTAATTAAATTATGAACATCATTATTACTAATATTATTATGATTATTCTTATCATGATTCTCAATATTATCATAGTTATTAGTACTATCATTATTATCATTGATATAATTACCATCATCATTGTTATCTTTATCATTATTATCATTATCCTCATAATCATTATCATAATAATTTTCATTATCATTATGATTAATATCATACTTACCCATATAACTATTTTTATCATTATCATCATTGTCATCATTATCATTATTATCATCGGTGCCATTGCTGATACTACTATTATTGTCATGATTGTCATTATCATCATTATTATTCCCATCATCATAATTATTGTTATTTTCATCCTTATCATTATCAATATTATTTTAATCATCATTTTTACAATTATCATTATCATTCTATCGTAAATTTATGAATATCATTATCTTGTCATCATTATCATTATCATGATTATCATTGTAGTGAATTATCCCCTGGTATCAGGCGGGTCATCCCGCAGATTTCGGGCCGCCTGTCCCCTGACGTCACGAGAGAATCTACGGACCTTTCCGTCCTGCAAGATGATTTGGCTTCGCTGTTCTGCGTGTGTTTATTTTTTAATAAGAGTAAAGTGTTTTTTTTATGTTCCTTTGACTTACCTTTCTGACTGTTCCGTGTTCTTCGTCTACATCTACATATCTACTACTCTATACAACAAGTACTTATACACTGCTTACCTTATTTTCTTTACTTACCTTCCCTTGATTTTGTCTTTTCCTTCGACTATAACACCTTACCTTCATTTTTCATCTGTGTACCTCTTCCTGTTTTCTCTCGTTTCTCCGCACGGATCCCTTCTTTCACTTTATTTCCTACTTTCCTGTTTTAAGTCTTTTTATGCCCATTTTGTATATTGTTTTCTTTCTAGTTTTATTTTATGTATTTTAAGTTTAATTTTAAGACACACCTTTTTCATTTTTAATTACATTTTATTGGGTTATGGGTAAAACCTTACCGTAAGCGCGGGAAACTGCCACATAAAAGGTCAGGCCAGGGCAGTTAACAGGGAGAGGGTTCTTGGACTTGTGTAGTGGCAGACGACCTCTTGGATTTTTACCTGGCTGACAGTTTCTCGTGCTGTATGGTTTTACCCTCTTTTAACAAGTAAGTGTATGGTGTGTTATTCATGTATATTGGTTTTGTTTCCGAATGACTGTGTTAATAAATGTATAATATGGATGCTTCTATTTTTTATATTGCCTTTTTAAGTCAGCCAGGCAGTTTCTTTTAAACGGTGGCTACGGGATGAACTTTTTACACCCGAGAGTCATCTTCTCAAAATGCGCCAGACCCACACATTTTAATAAATACGCGTAGTTGGGTAACACGCTACCAAATTTTAACATCTTCAATAAAAAACTCTACGGAGTTTATTAATTACCCACTACAATCATTACTATTATTAATGTTATCTTTATCAGGATAATTATCATTATCATTATTGTTATCATCATTACCATCACATTTATCACATTATTGTTCTTAATGTTATTATCATTATCATGATTAATATATCATCATTATTGTAATTATCTTTATCACCATAATCATTATCATTATCATCATCATCTTCATTGTTATAATCGTCATAATTATTATTGTTATCATTTTTACTCTTGTTATCATCATTATCATCATTATAATCATTACTCTCATTATCATCATAAATATTTTCATTATCAGTATTATAGTTATCATTATCTTTCCTCGTATTACTACCTTTTTATCATTATTACTAATACTATAAATGTATTGTTATCATTATGATCATCATTTGCATCATCATTATCATTGCTATTATTAATATTATCATCATCATTATCATTATTATTATCACTATCATTATCGTCATTATCATTATCATTGTAGTTATTGGTATTATGATCATAATTCATTCTGCTTATAACAACAGTAACGATGGCAATAATAATAACACTAATAATAACAGTTGCAATTATCATAATGATAATAATAATATTAATGATTATCATGATGATAATGAAGATAATGAAAACCTTATTATCGTACTTGTTATAATTCTTATTTTTTATACTATCATTATCATCACTGTTATCATTATTTTCATTATCATTATCATCCTTATTATATGATTATCTTTATCATTATTATCATTAATATCATCATTATCTTTATTACTCTTTTATTTTTATTGCTATTGTTATTGTTATTATTATCATCATCATCCTTACAACAATGATTATCATCATTATGATCATTGTTATAATCATTATAATTGATATCCTCATTATCATTACTATCCTTATCATTATCAATATTACCTTTATTACTGTTACTATCATTACCAAGATAATTACTATCACATGCATAACCATTATCAAAATCCCAATCTAAGTAAATGATCATCACCAACAACCTCTTTCTCATCACCATCATCACCACCACCACCATCATAATCATCACCATCATCATTTCATATTCACAAACTAAACCCAATTAAAACCAATCACAGATCAACCTTCCCACAAACAGAAAACGAAATCATCACATCACATCACCATCATCATCACCACCATCATCATCATCATCACCACCACCACCATCATAATCATCACCATCATCATTTCATATTCCCAATCTAAACCCAATTAAAACCAACCACAGATCAACCTTCCCACAAACAGAAAACGAAATCATCACATCACATCACACCACCATCATCATCACCACCACCACCATCATAATCATCACCATCATCATTTCATATTCACAATCTAAACCCAATTAAAACCAACCACAGATCAACCTTCCCACAAACAGAAAACGAAATCATCACATCACATCACATCACATCACATCACACTATACTCGACGTGCTTGTAAACAGTAGTCAAAACGCATCGAGTGTTCCTTCATCTGTTAGTCTCTCTCTCTCGCCTCTTTTCCTGTTGTGTGTAAAGTGATCTGTGTCTCGTCCTTGTTCTCTCGTTCAGTGTGTCTATTTTCTCACGCCCGCACGGCTGCTATTATGCTTATGGTATGTATGTAAGGGTGTGGTGTAGTGCGTGACCACTTCTGCCGGTCTCAGTTGTCACTATATTCCCTTAAGATGATAATGGTGACGTTACTTGGCCGTTTGTCGCATTCCCGGAAAGGTCGCATGATATTTTTTTCTTTCTTTCTTTCTTTCTTTCTTTCTTTCTTTCTCTCTCTCTCTCTCTCTCTCTCTCTCTCTCTCTCTCTCTCTCTCTCTCTCTCTCTCTCTCTCTCTCTCTCTCTCTCTCTCTCTCTTTTTTTTTTTTTTTTCTCTTTTACGTATGAGGTTTCATATGAGTATTGTATTTCTCTCAGTTGTGTACTGGTTTCACGTCAAGAAGTGAGAGAGTGAGAGAGAGAGAGAGAGAGAGAGAGAGAGAGAGAGAGAGAGAGAGAGAGAGAGAGAGAGAGAGAGAGAGAGAGAGAGAGAGAGAGAGAGAGAGAGAGAGAGAGAGAGAGAGAGAGAGAGAGAGAGAGAGAGAGAGAGAGAGAGAGCAACCAACCAACAGACAGACAGGCAAAAGAACAAAAAAACAGAGACAGAGACAGAGAAACAGAGAAACGAAGACAACAGATAAACAGATATAGAGACAGAAACAGACAAACAGAGAAAAAGAGACGACAGATAAACAGACATAAAGACAGAGAAAGAGAAAGAGAAAGAGAGAATGAGCAAGGAAGCTCGGAGAAAGCAGGAGATGGAAAAACCGGATGGTCTGAATATTTGTCTTGGTTAGCAAGATTCTGACTGCTGGGAGTAAAGGGAAGTGTATTAATGAAGGCTTGGGAATCAGGGTGTGTCTTGCCTCGCCTGCAGTCACGAAGAGGGAGCTAAGGAGGTGGAGAAAGAGAGGGAAGGGGAATAAGAGGAAAGGTGTAAAGACAGAGTTACGGATGTAGACGAGAATTTGAGATTGATACATATGCATACATATACATATATACATACATAGATACATCTATATATATATATATATATATATATATATATATATATATATATATATATATATATGTGTGTGTGTGTGTGTGTGTGTGTGTGTGTGTGTGTGTGTGTGTGTGTGTGTGTATGTGTGTTTGTGTGTACATCATCATCATCATCATTGTCAGCCTGTATCATTCCACTGCAGGACGTAGGCCTCTCTCAATCTTTTCCAGTCATTCCGGTCTTGTGTCCTCTGATTCCAGTTTGCTCCTGCGAAATTCGCTATTTCATCCCGCCATCTTGTCATTGGTCTTGCCCTGGGTCTCTATGTGTCGCGTATTTCTCATTCTGTTGCTTTCGTTGTCCACCTGTTGTCCTGTCTCCGATATGTACGTCCTGCCCACTGCCACTTTTTCTTTTTAATGCCCTTAAGTATATCCTTTACTTTTGTTTGTTGCCTGATCCATGTGGCCCTTTTCTTGTCTCTTAAGCTAACTCTTAGCATAAGCTTTACCATTCCTCTTTGAGCAATTGCTAATTTCCACTCAAGTTCTTTGGTCGAAGTCCATGTATCTAACCCATATGTTAAGACGAGAGGACATTTTGGTAAAAAGTCTTTCTCTTTAGACATAGTGGCAGACGACCTCTTAATATATTGCACTGTGTACTTAGCACTCCAACCTGGCCTAATTCGTCGTTTTATCTCTGCTTCGCTGGATGTATTCGCTTGGATGAGTTGCCTTAGGTATACATACTCGTTTACTGCTTCTAGCCCTGTACTTGCATTTGCTCAACTGGGGTTCGAGTGTTGAACATGACTTTAGTCTTTCTCATGTTCATTTTAAGGCCAGTCTTCAGACTTTCCCTATCAAATTGCTTGGTAATTGTTGTAATTCATTTGCTGATTCGCTGAAAAGAACAATGTCATCTGAAAATCTTAGATTGCTTAAGTGTTCATCCTCTATTTTAATCCGTTTCTCCTACCAATCTATACACACACACACACACATAGACACACACACACACACAGACACACACACACACACACACACACACATACACACACACACACACACACACATATCTATTTATTTATGCTTGTATTATAAAGCATACGAATAATTTTATTCATTCATGGAAAAGAATGAGTATGATGCCAGAATTCATAAGAATAAACAAACAAACTCAAACAACCGTCTGATTCTTCATAAGTCACGCTGTCGATTTCCTCCTCGAAGACACCATCAGTCATGCATGAGCGACGCACGCCCATTTCATGCACCAATGTCCTATAAAAACCCGTATTCATGAAGTCAATACGCCAGGCTCACCTAGCATGACTGAACACAAACCAGATAGAAGCAATGTCATGTAAACTCACAAAATCATGCCTACCTTTCTAACAATTGATTATATATCTCGTATAAGTACGGTATATGTCGTATAAGTACGGTGTATGTATAAGTACGGTCTATGTCGTATAAGTACGGTCTATGTCGTATAAGTATGGTATATGTCGTATAAGTACGGTATATGTCGTATAAGTACGGTATATGTCGTATAAGTGCGGTGTATGTATAAGTACGGTCTATGTCGTATAAGTACGGTATATGTCGTATAAGTACGGTATATGTCGTATAAGTACGGTATATGTCGTATAAGTACGGTGTATGTATAAGTACGGTCTATGTCGTATAAGTACGGTATGTATAAGTACGGTATATGTCGTATAAGTACGGTGTATGTATAAGTACGGTATATGTCGTATAAGTACGGTATATGTATAAGTACGGTCTATGTCGTATAAGTACGGTATATGTCGTATAAGTACGGTATATGTCGTATAAGTACGGTATATGTCGTATAAGTACGGTGTATGTATAAGTACGGTCTATGTCGTATAAGTACGGTATATGTCGTATAAGTACGGTGTATGTATAAGTACGGTCTATGTCGTATAAGTACGGTATATGTCGTATAAGTACGGTATATGTCGTATAAGTACGGTATATGTCGTATAAGTACGGTATATGTCGTATAAGTACGGTATATGTCGTATAAGTACGGTATATGTATAAGTACGGTATATGTCGTATAAGTACGGTATATGTATAAGTACGGTATATGTCGTATAAGTACGGTATATGTCGTATAAGTACGGTATAAGATTTAGACTGATGTATATATGTTAATACGTATGATTTGTAGATACTTTTAAGATTTGCTTAAGTAAGGGCTATAATGGAACTATTTTGGAATGACTTATAGGAGGACATGAAAGTGCTTTTAGGCTCGAGAAATTAAAAAAAAAAAAAATCTATAGCAAAATATCTCATCGAATTTTCTTAAAATCATTAGAGGAAGTTCATATTCCTGCAGATGGAAGGAGTATAGAAGGACTAGCAGGATGACGCACTTTAGTAAGTGGTGTGCTTTAAGACTCAGGAAGAGAAAAAAAAGAAAAAAAAGGAAAAACATAACACAACACAATATAAACATAACACAAGAACAGAAAAAAAAATCAACCGATAACTCAAGAACATCGAAAATAATCCATCAATAACCAAAAAAAAAAAAAAAAAAAGACTCACCGTTAAGAATTAAACATAGCTAAACCACAAGGAGAAATACCTCCCTCCCGACGAAGTAAGAAAAGTCCTAGAAGGCCCGACAGGATGACATCCCGACAGGAGTGCCGCGCTTTAGGGGGGGAGGGGGGGCACAGGGACAAAAGGAAGGTTTTGCTTGCCCTCTGGTCGAGAGACATCGGTGTTCACGAGGCTGTGACGTGTCGATCCTGTCACTCAAACCGAGGCACTGTGTGACGGGCCGGAATTTGGTGTCTGAGTGTGCTTGTGCTTTGATGTGAGTAATTTTTGTTTTTTTTATTTGTTCATTGTTTTGTTTATTTGTATTTATGAGAGGGGGGTTTAGATTTATGTTTCGTTTTTTTTTTGTTTTGTTTTTTATCGTGAAGTTGATAGAGAGATATGAAAGAGCGGGTTGGAAGGGGGGTTAGGGATCGAGAGAGAAAAAATATGAAATAGCAGCGAAGACACGGAGAGTGAGAGAGAGAGAGAGAGAGAGAGAAAGAGATAGATAGATAGAGAGAGAGAGAGAAAGAGAGAGCGAGAGAGAAAGATCGGTTCAGCCGATTGCCCCCAACCCCCTCCCTCCACCAAAAAAAAAGAAGAAAAAAAAATGTGAATAGAGAAATATGATATTGTAATGTCTCCACTTATGATATATTTTACTTCCGTGATAAGGCGATGAATGCAGCGGGAGGGTAAGGATGGGGGTTGGGGGTTGGGGGTTGGGGGTGGGAGAAATGGAGGGAAAGGGAAGAGGGGGAATGAGATATAGAGAAAGTGAGAAGTAACAATGAAAGAGGGAGAGGGAGGAATGTTATAATGATATAGATAATGATAATAGTAATATTGCTGATAAGAACAATGGTAATAATAATAGTAATAATAATGATGATAATAAAGGTGATGCTAAGAATAATGATGATAATGATAACCGTAATGGTGATATTGATAATGATGGCAGTAATGATAATGATGATAGTTAAAATAATTACAATAAGAACAAAACTACCACTGCTACTGTCACTATTGATGATAATATAATAATGATAATAATAATAGTGATGATAACAACATTTATTATCAATGATAATTATTCTTAATATCATCATTATCATCATTGCATCAAGAACAATAATAATAATGAAAATATTACAGGAAAAAACAAAACAAAAAAACTTCTTACTTAAAGCAAGGGGCTATAATGGAGCTATTTTGGGATGACTAACAGCAGGACAGGAGAGTGCTTTTAGGCTCAAGAAATATAAAAGAATCAATTACGGAATAACTCATTGACTTTTCTTAAAATCACTAGAGGAATATCACCCTCTTACCAGGAGGATCACACCCTTTAATGATGATAATGATAATGGTAATAATAATGATAATGATACTAATACTAATGATGATGTTAATGGTAATAATAATGATAATGATGATAATACTAATGATAATGTAAATGATATTAATACTAATGATAATGTTAATGATAATAATACTAATGATAATGTTAATAATAATAATAATAATGATAATGTAAATGATAATACTAATGATAATGATAATGATAATAGTAATGGTTATAACGATTGTCATAAAAATGATTATGTTAATAATCATGATGATGATAATGATAATGATAATGTCAAAATGTTG
>NW_028234409.1:29563203-29568203 GCF_977035675.1 Penaeus japonicus | reverse complement strand
GTTGTATTCACAGCCACCGGTTTTGGAAAGCCCAAATGGCTCCTAGTACTATTACAGCCAATCACTCCTAATCTGCCGTTCAGCCAGTTAGTGAAGAAAGTATATTATTTATTTTTATCTTTTTATGTTACGGACTTTGTTATTTTTAATTGTTGTATGGGGATTGTTCATATGGTGATGGTTTTTTTTGGTTAGATAGGGTATTGAAAGTGATGGTTTTTGATGATGAGTAGCATGATGATGATGATGAGTTGAACATAGTAAGTAAAATGGTGATTATCATGATGATGATTATAGTTAGTAACAGTGTTAGTAATACTTTACAGTAATTGATAATGAATAAAATGTGAACCGCTTAATGAAACAAAACAGCTAAATCATTTGGAATTATAGATCCCTCGTTGTATTCACAGCCCACCGGTTTTGAAAGCCCCAAAAGGCTATTAGTACTAATTCAGGCCAATCAACTAATCTGCCGTTCAGCCAGTAAATGAAGGAAAGTAATATTATTTTTATTTTTATCTTTTATTGTTACTGACTTTTTTATTGTTATTGTTGTATGGTGATTGTCATTATGGTGATGGTTATTGTGGTTATGATAGGGTATTGAAAGTGATGGTTATGATGATGAGTAGCAATGATGATGATGATGAAGATGAAAATAGTAATGGTGATAATCATGATGATGATAGTAGTAACTATGATAGTAATAACATTTACAGTAATGATAATGAATAAAACTGTGAATGACCGCCACAAAGAGAGATAGAGAAAAAAGAGAAATGAAAACAAAACAGCTAAATCATTTGGAATTATAGATCCCTCGTTGTATTCACAGCCCACCGGTTTTGAAAGCCCCAAAAGGCTATTAGTACTAATTACAGCCAATCAGTCCTAATCTGCCGTTCAGCCAGTAAATGAAGGAAAGTAATATTATTTTTATTTTTATCTTTTATTGTTACTGACTTTTTTATTGTTATTGTTGTATGGTGATTGTCATTATGGTGATGGTTATTGTTATGGAATGATAGTCCGTATTTATGAATTATTTTTTTTTATATTTTTTTTTTAATTTTTATTCATTTATTTTTTATTTTTTTTTTTATTGATTTCTTTATTTTATTGAAAGTGATGGTTATGATGATGAGTAGCAATGATGATGATGATGAAGATGAAAATAGTAATGGTGATAATCATGATGATGATAATAGTAACTGTGATAGTAATAACATTTACAGTAATGATAATGAATAAAACTGTGAATGACCGCCACAGAGAGAGATAGAGTGAGAGAAAGAGAGAGAGAGAGAGAGAGAGAGAGAGAGAGAGAGAGAGAGAGAGAGAGAGAGAGAGAGAGAGAGAGAGAGAGAGAGAGAGAGAGAGAGGAGGATAGAGAGAGAGAGAGAGAGAGAGATGTGAGAGGAGAAAGAGAAGAAGAAGAGACGAGAAGAACAAATAGAAGAAAAGAGAGAGAGAGAAAGACCATACAGACAGAGAAATAGACATACAAAGATCCTTTTTTAAAGAGAAGGGGGGAACTCCCCTTTTTAAGAGGACACAGGAGAAAGAAAAACAGAACAACTGTCCTTAAAGAGATGGGACATGGGAAATCACTTTTTAAAGTTGACATTCCAATACCCTATCCACACTGTACTCCCCATCCCTTCCCTCCCATCACCCTCCGCTCCTTCGTTCTCATACCACCCCCCACCCTTCCTCCTCTCTCCCCCAAGGACACCACTCCCCTTTTTAACAGATGACATTCACAAACCCTATAACACTGTCCTCCCCCCTCCCTTCCCTCCCCTCCCCCTCCTCACCTTCGTTCTCATCCCCCCCTCACCTTCCGTTTTTTCTACGTTTCTCAACCCCCCTCGTCTCATCCACAACCCCCCCCCCTCCCCCCACACTCCCCTCGTTCCTCCCCCCCCCATCCCTACTCCACAGCCTCGTCCTCATCCACATCCCCTTCCTCCCCTCCACCCTCCCCCCCCTCCCCCCCCCCCTCCCCCCCCTCCTCCCCCCCCCCCTCCCCCCCCTCCCCCTCCCTCCTCACCGTCCCTCCCCCTCCTCCCCTTCCCCCTCCCACACCCTCGTCCTCATCCCCTCTATACCTCCCTCCCGCTCACCCTCCCAACCCCTCGTCTCTCCCTCTAACTCTCCCCCCCCCCCCTTTATCCCTATCCCTCGTCCTCATCCCCTCTCCTTCCCTCCCCTCAGCCTCCCACATCGTTCCTCATCCCTCCCTTCCCCCTTCCTTCATCCCCCCACAGCTCCCCCTCCCTCAGCCTCATCCTCCCCTTCCCCCTTCCCCTACCCCTCCCACACCCTCATCCTCATCCATCCCCCCTTCGTCTCATCCCCCCCCTCCCCCCCTCCCCCCACATCACCCCCGTCTCATCCCTCCTCCCTTCCTCATCCCCCCCCTCCCCTCATCCTCTTTCCCCTCCCTACTCACCCTCATCCTCATCCCTCCCTCCCCTTACCCCCCCATCCCCCCTTCCCCCTCCTCCCTTTCCCTTCCCACACCTACCTCATCCTCAATCCCATCCTCCCCCTCCCCTTCTCCCCTCCCACACCCTCATCCTCATCCCTCCCTCACCATCCCTCATTCCCACCCACCAACCCTCATCTCATCCCTCCCTCACCATCCCCCATTCCCACCCATCTATAAGCAAGCCTCTTATTACCTCAACAATCGGTACATTCATCTGCAGTGCTGGAATAAGCCTCTAATATTTAACCTCACCAACTACCTCCACCAACTCGTCCATTCATCTGCAAGTGCGTGGAATAATTAACACAAGGCATTCATTTGCAGCTGATCTACGGCATGGGAATAATTAACACAAGGCATTCATTTGCAGCTGATCTACGGCATGCAACATCCACGGTAAATGTTTGTTCTGTGTGCCGTGTGGTCTGGCGATACATACAAGTCGGTTTGGGTTCTTGGATGGTCATGTATAGTGATCAAGTGATGGTGTCATGTATAGTGGTATGGCGATGTGATCACGTGATGGTGAGTAGGGTGACGTCGAGGTGACGTGAGGGTGAAGATTGGTTTTGGATGGGGGTGGGGGTGGGGGGGGGAGGGGGAGGGGTTAGGGGAGGGGGGGGGGGAAGAGAGGGGGGGGGGGGGGGGTATTGGGGGGGGGGGGGTGGGAGGGAGGATTGGGGGTGTGGGTGTGAGAAGGGGGGGAGGGATTGGGGTGGGGGTGTGGGGGTGAGAAGGGGGGGATTGGGATTGGGAGTGGGTGTGGGAGGGGGGGGATTGAGTTGTGTTGTTCTTACTACGTGTGTGGTGAGTGTGATGTTTGAAGTGTGGTGGAGGGATCGATGGAGTGTAATTGTTATGGTGTGTGATGTAGGATATGAGATGATGTTGGGTGTGATGTGGTGATGATATGGTGTGTGATGAAGTGATGGATGAAGTGTTATCTCTAAAGTGTGATGTGGTTATGCGCAGAACAGTAGATACCTGAAGTTGTATATGACGTCTGAAGTGTTATGAAAATGTGTGTGATGAAATTATAGTGTGATGCAAATGGTGATGAAAGGTTCCACACCAAAATATTTATGCGAGCTTCAATTTATTATGTAAGTGATGAGTTATATGTTTGAGGTGACTTTTCCATATGTGTTTACTAATGTATTTGTTGATCTATTGTGGATGGAGTTGTGTTTGTATTTATCATCAGTTGATTAAGCAATGAATCAATTATTCAGTCGATTAGGCTGTCTATTGATTTATATATTTATACTGCCAACTATTTATCTATGTGTGAGGTAATCTATTTATGACCCTAATTTAGCGTGTTCCTAATGATTTATTAATGAATGGAGCTAGTTATTTGCATATTTGATTATTCAAATAGGGGTAGTATTTGGAAAATCAAAAGTAGAGATATACATGTCCCCTCAGGTATATCTATAAATAATGAATTAAAGTCTTATAGATAGATACATATGGGGGGGAGGGAAGGAGAGAGAGAGAGAGAGAGAGAGAGAGAGAGAGAGAGAGAGAGAGAGAGAGAGAGAGAGAGAGAGAGAGAGAAAGAGAAAGAGAGAGAAAGAGAGAAGAAGAATATATATCTACGAAGAAGGTTCGTAATAGTAAATAACCGTTAAATTCCCTCCTGTCATGGACAACCCACACCTAAAAAAAAAGAAAAAAAATCGTCACAATCCTTTTGACATTTCTTTTAACGGAAGAAACAAACACAAACATTCAATCAAAACATCGGTCACATTTACACCATTTCATATGCCCTACACCCCCCCCCCCACCCCTCCCTCCCTCCCCTCCACCCCATCCCTTCTTCATTAACCCCCATGCCAAAGTATGACTCTCATACCCTCCTCCCCCATCCCCCCCACCACAATTCCCCTAACATTAGAAAATCGGGATATAGGAAGGGGGTCAGAAAAAGGGGGAAGGGTGATGTGGTTTGGGGGGGGGAGGGTGTGGAGGGAGGGGGTTTGAAAAGGAGTACCTTCAATTTACGTGTTTATGGGGGGTAGGGGGACGGAGGAGAAGGGGAGGAAGGAAAGTAGAGTTGTAGTGATGGGAGGGGGGGTAGTGGGGGGAGGGAAGCTTTAAAGTGGGATAGAAATGAAGGAGGAAGGAGGGAGATAGAAAGGAGGAATGGGAGGGAGGCAGTGGGGGAGGGGGGGGAGGATGGAGGAAGGTGGGAGGTGCTAGCACGAGGTCATTAGCAATTCATATGAGCAAGAAATGGATGAGTTAACATTGATCCTACAAGAGGGAAGGTAATTAACATGGCAGTAACGAAATATGTCTGTGTGAAGGTCGGACATGCAGGTCGCTCGGGGCTTGTTGTTATTCGTGCAGGTTAGATCGAGGGAGGCTTAGAGGTGGGGTGGAGGAGTGGGTGGAGGTAGAGGAGAGGGGTGGAGGCTTAGAGGTGGGGTGGAGGAGGGGATGGAGGGGGTGGGTGGAGGTGGAGGAGAGGGGTGGAGGCTTAGAGGTGGGGTGG
>NW_028234409.1:29463203-29465703 GCF_977035675.1 Penaeus japonicus | reverse complement strand
GTGAGGGTTGGTGTGGTACGAGGTGTTGTGTAGAGTGTTTGTGGTGTGGTTGAGGGTGATTTAGTGGTTGTATTCGTGGAGTTGTTGTGTGAGTGTGAGGTGTTTGTTGGAGCGGGGAGTGTATTTGAGGTGGAGTGTGGTTGGGATATGAGGTGAGATGGAGGTGGGTGGATGTGGGTGAGTAGTGGTGTGGTTGTAAGTGAGGGAGTGGTGTATGGGAGGAGAGTGGTAGAGTGTTAGGTTGAGGGGAGTGGTGAGTGTGAGAGAGATGAGAGTGTTAGGTGAGATTGTAGGGAGAGAGAGAGTATGTGACGATGATTGGACGATGAACGAGAGTAGTGGAGAGTGAGGTGGTAAAGATGGATTATGATGGGTGTGTGATGGATTGGGGTTTTAGGTTGGGGGTAGGATTAAAGAGGTAAGAGAGAGAGGGGAGGTAAAGACGTAAGTGGTTGAGGGAGTGAGTGTGAGAGATGAGAGAGAAGTGAGAGAAATAGGCGAGGATAGAGAGGAAAAAATGAAAGAGGAGAGAGGAGCGGATTATAGACAAGAGAAGAATGGAGTTGGAGTGAGGAGAGAGAGGATGAGGAGAGAGAGGAGAGAGTGAGAGAGAGAGAGGAGAGAAGAGATTAGAGAGAGGAGGAGGGAAGAGAGGAAGAGAGAGAGGGAGGAGAAAAGAGGAGAGGGTAGAGTAGACAGCAGGAGGGAGTGAGGAGACGAGAGACAGAACGGGGGTCCCTGTGGGAAGAGAGAGGAGTACAGTGGGGGGCGTCGGTGGATCTTCGGACTGAGGGCGAGAGTGAGGTACTGAGGGAGGTCGGTGTTGCCGGGGTGGTGGGAGGGCGGGGTCGGTGTTGTGGTTTGCGGGTCGGTGGGGGCGTCGGGTGGGGGGGGTGGTGGGGGGGTGGTTGGTGGGGGGGGTGGTGGGGTAGTTTGGGGGTGGGGTATAGTGGGTGGTGGGGTTGTGGGGGATTGTGTTTATTTTGTGTTTGTGTTTGGATATGTGGTGGGCTGGTGGGTTGGGTTGGTTATTGGTCTTGTGTATTTTAGTTTCATGGGTTATGTAGTTATTTTTTGTGTTTGTTTTGTTATTGGTAGGTTTTAATGATGAGGGATTTTAGTTAGATAGTTAAGGTGGAGTTTGTTGTGGGTATTGATATATTAAAATGATTTAAAGGTTATGGTTAATGTTTAGGGGAATTTATATTGTTTTATACGTTATAGTTGTTGTTTGATAATTTGTTTGTGTATACTTAGTTGGATCTATGAGTTGGTGGGTGTTATTTGAAAGTATAGACTATGGTTGATGAGAGATTAGTGTTTAGTGTGTAGTTTACATGTTTGAAATGAAGTGAGATGTGAGGGAGATATGTGTGGGAGTGTGGTTATTGTTTACCCTGTAGAGTGTGTGACGAGTTTTAGTATTTGTGTGTTGGTTGTATAGTTGGATATAGTTGTTAGATGGATGAGTAATATGTGAGAGGTATGATGTTGAATGTCGGTGTGAGTAATTTATAGGGTGTGTGTGAATGAGGAGTGAGTGTAGATGAGGTGAGTGATGAGAGTGTGGTTGGAGAGAGAGAGAAGTGAGAGAGGGATAATGAGAGAAAGAGAGAGAGATGAGAAGTAAAGTCGGAGAAAGGATTAATGAAAAGAGACGTGAGAACAAGGAGGAGTGAGGAAATGTAGAGTGGAGTGAGAAAAGAGAAAGAGGAAGAGAGGGGAATAGAGAAATGAGAAGAGAAGATGAGGAGAGCGGTGAGAGAGAGAGAGGAGGTTGAGAGAAGGATAGGAGAGAGAGGGAGAGAGAGTTAGAGAGAACCGAGTGGAGAAGAGATGGTGAGATAGTAGAGACGAGTGAAGAAGAAAGATAAAGAGAGAGAGAGAGAGAGAGAGAGAGAGAGAGAAGCCTCCCTGACGCAATCATAAAGCAAATTACCCAGAGGAGTGACGTAGAAATACCAATTAAATCCCTAACACTGCTTCACCCCCCTTTTCACCCGCCCCCCTCCCCCTCCCTCCCTCCATACCTCTTACCCTCCCTCCTCCCCTGGGATTGCGTCTCGGCTTAGCACCACGGCAGACTCAAAGTAATGAATCTTCAAGACTAATTGTGAATGTTGCCCTGACTATCCAACAGGCCACACTCAGTTTCTCCTCGCTCGCTCTCTCCTTCTCTCTCTCTCTCTTTCTCTCTCTATCTCTCTGTCTATCTATCTATCTATCTATCTCTCTATATATATTTATTTATCTCTTCCTCTCTCTCTCTCTCTCTCTCTCTCTCTCTCTCTCTCTCTCTCTCTCTCTTTCTCTCTCTCTCTCTCTCTCTCTCTCTCTCTCTCTCTCTCTCTCTCTCTCTCTATCTATCTATCTATCTATCTATCTATCTATCTATCTATTTATCTATCTATCTCTCTGGCTTTCGCTGTCTCTTGGTCCCTCTCTTCTCTCTTTCGTTTTGATGGACATGTCATAGTATAGCTGTATTGTGTCATCGTTA
>NW_028234409.1:29448203-29453203 GCF_977035675.1 Penaeus japonicus | reverse complement strand
GGACGTTCAGAATGTAATGTCTGAAGGAGGGGGGGGGAGGGGGGAGAAAGAGGTGGATGGGTAGGTGGGTGAGGGAGGAAGGGGAGAAAAGAAAAAAAAAAGAAAAAGAACAAAACAAAGCAAAAAAAAAAAAAAAAAAACGTGGAATTCAAGCTTTAAATCTCTTCTTTGATATACCCCCCACATCCTCTCTCTAATCCCCTCCCCACCCTCCCCAATGCCACTCCCCCCAAACCCCCTTCCTGCCCCCCCCCCCCCCCCATCCATCGCGAGCAGAGTGTGTTGATTGTGTGGGAAACTGTCTTCATTAAGCGTTTTGCTTAATCCGATTTCTCTTCTCTTTTTGTTTCTCTTTTTTTTCTTATTTAATCAGGATTTGGATCTTAGGTTGGAGGGGAGGGGAAGGGAGGGAAGGAGAGGGCAGGGAAAGGGAGGGGAGGGGAGGGGAGGGGAGGGGGAGGTACCGCTGCCTTCTACGTTTGTTTTTCGTTCTTCTTGTGATTTGTGTGATTGTGTGATTTTTGTGTTTTTGTTTTTATTCTCTCTCTCTCATTTTCTCTCTCTCTCTCTCTCTCTCTCTCTCTCTCTCTCTCTCTCTCTCTCTTTCTCTCTCTCTCTCTATTTCTCTCTCTCTCTCTCTCTCTTTCTCTCTTTCTCCCTCTCTCTCTCTCTCTCTCTCTCTCTCTCTCTCTATTTCTCTCTCTCTCTATCTTTCTCTCTCTCTCTCTTTCTCTCTCTTTCTCTCTTTTTCTCCCTCTCTCTCTCTCTCTCTCTCTCTCTCTCTCTCTCTCTCTCTCTCCCTTCTCTCTCTCTCTCTTTCTTTCTCTCTCTCTCTCTCTCTCTTTTCTCCCTTCTCTCTTCTCTTCTCTTTCTTTTTCTCCTCCTCTCTCTCTCTCTCTCTCTCTCTCTCTCTCTCTCTCTCTCTCTCTCTCTCTCTCTCTCTCCATCTCCCCACTCTCTCTTCCTTTCCCCCTTCTTCTTTCTCTCCCTCTCACTCTCCCCCTTTCCCTCCCACCTCCCTCTTTCGTTTTTTGAATATCAACCACCTATTCTCTCATTGCAAATTACTGACCATGCCTTATGCTGGTATTTTACGCTCACTCTGAAATCCATTCTTGCAGCGTCGAGCTCAACACTAAAATGATCATTATTACGGAAAATTATGAATATAAACTTATAATATGCGATTAAATTATCCGATATCGTAGTTTTCGATTTGAAGGCGTGGAAATAACTGACTAAATCTTAGTGATGTTAATGAAAACTTATCGGGTGTATGTGGATGATATCTTATCATTAGTTTATCGTGAAATTTGTTGCAATGAAGATAATCCTTGCTATTGTTTCAGGCTTGATTTCTGTTAGAAAAATCGTCGTGTTGGCATTCTGTCTAAATGGATTAGCAGTTATATTGCTATCTTTTTCGTCATAAGAGTGGTAACATTAATGCTAAGATTGATGATATTAATGATGATATTAATGACAATGATGAAAATAATGACAATACTGATAGAAATGATAATGTGGTAATGATGATAATGGGGATGTGGATGATAACTGTAGTAATGATGATAATGATGATAATGATGATAAGGATAATAATGATGATGATAATGATAATGATAACTAATAATGAATTTGATAATGAGAGTAACAATTATAACAATACTGATGATAATGATAATAATAATAATGAGGATGATAATAATAATAAGGATAATAAAAACAAACAAGCGACAATATTACGAACGATAACAACAATGATAATAATCATAATCAAATTGATGATGATAATAATTAAAATGACAAACCACCAATACTTCATTTTTTCCACAACAGTTAACATAATAAAGATCACAATAAATAAATTAATTGTTAAAGAACAACCATTATAAAAATATGACGAAGTTACATTACCAGATTACTATGAACCCCCCCCCCCCGTTAAAAAAAAAAAAAAATGAAAGAATAAAAAGAAAGAAAGAATTTAAAATAATATGAATTACAATTGTAAGTCAGAAATGCGAAGAAGAAAAAAAACACGTTTTTTTTCAACTTTCAAATATTTCGAGAAGAATCAAAACACATTTAACTTATACTACATCCTCCCTCCCCCATCCCCCACCCCCCGCACCCGGTCACTTGGATATTACCCCACCTCCCCTTCCCCTCCCCTCCCTATTACCTCTCCCGCTTGTAACTCCTATATCCCTATATGCCTATCTCCCCCCTCCCCCCTGGCAAATTCTCATCAACCCCCTCCTCCCCCTCCATCCCCTCCCTATCTTCATCCCTTCCCCATCTCCATCCCCCTCCATCCCCTCCCCCATCTTTTTGCCCTCTCATGACGTCATCCCCCCCTCCTCAACCCTCCATCCCTCCCCACCCCCTCCAACCCTCCAAACCCCCTCCGTTCCTCCCCTCCATCTCTCCCCACCCCCTCCGCCCTCCATCCCTCCACCACCCTATCCTTTTCCCTCCCCACATGACCCCCAACCCCCCGCCCCAACCCCCATCCCCCGCCTGCAATCTGACCCCCCTATCGATTCCCCCACCCCCACCCCACCCCCCGCCACTCACACACCCATGCAACACGGGGTAAATTAATTCAGTACGCAAATGCACGACTTAAAATTGCCGAGCGTTGACGGGGCAGAGTGAATCCCAAAAGTTTAAGGCGACGCTCCTCCCTCGTTAGGGCGGGGATATGGGGGGGAGGGGAGGGATAGAGGGGAAAGGGAGGAAGAAAAAACGGAATATAGATAGTTAGATAGGTATATATATATATATATATATATATATATATATATATATATATATATATATATGTATGTATATATAAAAAAATATAAACATATAAATAAAAAGAGAGAGAGAGAGAGAGAGAGAGAGAGAGAGAGAGAGAGAGAGAGAGAGAGAGAGAGAGAGAGAGAGAGAGAGAGATTGATAGAGAGAGAGAGAGTGAGAGAGAGAGAGAGAGATTGATAGAGAGAGAGAGAGAGAGAGAGAGAGAGAGAGAGAGAGAGAGAGAGAGAGAGAGAGAGAGAGAGAGAAAGGGAGAAAGAGACAGAGAGAGAGATTGATAGAGAGAGAGAGCGAGAATGATAGAGAGAGGGATAGAGATTGATAGAGAGAGAGAGAGAGAGAGAGAGAGAGAGAGAGAGAGAGAGAGAGAGAGAGAGAGAGAGAGAGAGAGAGAGAGAGAGAGAGAGAGAGATTGATAGAGAGAGAGAGAGATTGACAGAGAGAGAGATAGAGAGGGAGAGAGAGAGAGAGAGAGAGAGAGAGAGAGAGAGAGAGAGAGAGAGAGAGAGAGAGAGATTGACAGAGAGAGAGAGAGATTGATAGAGAGAGAGAGAGAGATTGACAGAGAGAGAGAGAGAGAGAGAGAGAGAGAGAGAGAGAGAGAGAGAGAGAGAGAGAGAGAGAGAGAGAGAGAGAGAGAGAGAGAGAGAGAGAGAGAGACTAGAAAGCAAGAACAAGAATAATAATGAAAATGATAATGAGGATAATGATAGTAGTAATGATAATAATGATAATAATGTAATGATAAGAATTGCAATGAGAAAAATGATAATAAAGATAATGATAGTAATAAAAGTAATCATAATAGTAATAACGGAAATAATGATGATAATGATGATACTACTACTACTAATAATAATAATGATAGTAATGACAGTAATAATGATAATGATAATGATAATAACAATAATATATGTAATAATGATGATAATAGTGAGGATGATATTGATCAAGCATTAATTATTATCATTGATTTTATCATAATCATCACTGTTGTTATTGTTCGTAATATTGCCGTTTGTTAGTATTTATCATTATCATTATTATTATTATGATCATTAAAATGATCATTGTTATCATTATTGCTATTATCATTATGATCATTGTTATAGTCATCATCATTATCATATTTACTCTCAATAGCCTAATCATCTTCATCATTATTACATTATCATTGTTATCATTATTTTCATTATCTTTATTATTATCATTATCATTAATATTATTGTTATTATTATCATCATTATCATTACTGTTATTACTATTATGATTATTATTGTTCTTGTTATTATTGTTATAATCAGTATTGCTGTTATCATTATAATCACTATCTTTATTATAATCATCATTACTGTTTTCATCATTACTACTATCGTTATTTCCATTAGGATTATCTTGGTTATTACCAGCATTATCATTATCATAATCAATATCATGATTATCATAAATCATTATCATTATTACAACCAATATCATGATTATCATCATCATCATTATCATTATCACCAACTTCATTCTCAACATCTTTATTATCATAAATGTGATAACTCTCGATAAAGTCATTATCAAAACCGCTAATACTGCAATCAGTACTGTATCATTTAAGGTATTGTTGCTTGCAATTGATAGCAACCTAGAGCTTCGGAAGATCTATAAAAAATAAACATGATAAGGAAGGAAAAGGCAAAACAGTATATTAATCCATTTCAATCACGAATATGACTTTCCTATCTCGGACGCACCTGCCTTAATTAAGCACTCAATCAGGTATCTCATTTATGGGTTTCGTGCAAGTCCTTGATTTAATTTCCCTAATTGAATTGAAAATAAAGAAATTGCAACTTACCTTATACTACATCCTCCCTCCCCCCAACCCCCAACCCCCATCCCGGCCACTTGGATATTATCCCACCTCCCCTTCCCCTCCCTTCCCTATTACCTCTCCCGTTTGCATCTCCCCCTATCTCCTTATCTCCCCCCCTCCCCCTAGCAAATTCCCCTCAACCCCGTCCTTCCCCCCCTCCATCCCCTCCCCATCTCCATCTCCATCCCCTTTCATCCCCTCCCTATCTCCATCCCCCTCCCCATCTCCATCCCCCTCCATCCCCTCCCTATCTTCATCCCTTCCCTATCTTCATCCCCTCCATCCCCTCCCCATCCCCTCCCCATCTCCATCACCCTCCCCATCTCCTTCC
>NW_028234409.1:29425703-29428203 GCF_977035675.1 Penaeus japonicus | reverse complement strand
TTATGAAATTGGGGGAGGGAGATAGATGGAGAGGCAAAGATGGACTTAGAAGAGAGGAAAGGAGGGGAGGAGAGAAAGACAAAGAGGGAGGGAGAAAGGATTGGAGACGAGGAGAGAAAGGCAAGAGAGAGAGGCAAGGAGAGGAGGAGAAAGAGAGAAGGGAGGAGGGAGAAACGAATGCAGAAGATGAAAATGAAATGAAAGTAGAAGAGAGAGAAAACTACAGAGGGAATATAGATAGACAGAAATTGATGGAGAGAAAGTGATGGATATAAAAGAGGAAGAGAAATGTCATCGAAGGGAGGATGAAGGGAAAGGGAGATAGAATCGAAGGAAAGAAAGGAGTAGAGAGGAAAGACAGATAAACAGATATAGACGGAGAGACAGAAATAGAAAAACAGATAGGCTGATAGATAGAGATAGATAGACAAAAAAAAAGTGGGCGGGGGCAGATGCCAATTTATGATCCCTTTATCCCATTACGCAGGAAAACCCATCAAATCCATAATCACTGTCAGCATCAGTTATATCTACAATCACAATCCCTTCTCTCGCCATTATTATTCCGCTCCCTTCCTTTCCAACAAAACCACCACACACATACGTTATCAATCTCTCTCTCTCTCTGTCTATATCTATCAGTATTTATGTCAATATATCTCAACTCTCTCTCTCTCTCTCTCTCTCTCTCTCTCTCTCTCTCTCTGTCTTTCTTTCTCTCTCTCTCTCTTCCTTTCTCTCTCTCTCTCTCTCTCTCGTTCTCTTTCTCTCACTCTCTCCCTCCCTCCCTCCCTCCCTCCCACCCTCTCTCCCTCCCTCCTTCCCTCTCTCCCTCCCACCCTCCCTCCCATCCACCCTCCCTCCCTCCCACCCTCCCTTCCATCCACCCTCCCTCCGTCTCTCCCTCCCTCCCTCCCACCCTCCCTTCATTTCCATCCACCCTCCCTCCCCCTTCCTCCCTCTCTCTCTCCTTCCCCCTTCCTCCCTCTCTCTCTCCTTCCCTCCCTCTATCTCTTTCCCTCTCACAACAACAAAGTGATGGAGTGACCTCGAACCAACACATATATTCACCTCCACATCCCAAGCTTCATTTGTCCTGTGTCTCTTGATCCGAAACAATGGCTTTCAAGCTAAAGTAATACGTTACCTATAATTAACAGAAACTCGGAACAGTTTGTCAGGTGGAGGAGATCGAGGAGGGGAAGGGGAGAGGAGGGGAAGAGGAGAAGAAGGGAGGAGGGGAGGGGTGAGTTTGAGGGGAGGGGAGGGGAGGGGTGAGTTGGATGGGAGAGGAGGGGAGGAGGGGAGGGGTGAGTTTGAGGGGAGGGGAAGAGGAGAAGAGGGGAGGAGGGGAGGGGTGAGTTTGAGAGGGGAGGAGGGGAGGAGGGGAGGGGTGAGTTGGAGGGGATGGGAAGAGGAGAGGAGGGGAGGGAAGGGATGAGTTGATGGGGAAGGGAAGAGGAAAGGGAGGAGGGGAAGCAAGGGGAGGAAGAAGGAAAAGCAGAGATAGGAATGGAGGATGTCGAGAGGCTTGTCACGAAAGATATGGAAACAGGATGAAGGACGAAGGAAGCTTAGAGAAGAGGATAAGACTGAGGAATGAATAGGAGACGTGGATGACTGAGAGACAGAGCAGAAAATGGATGATGATGAGAGTGAAAATGGATGGGAGAGAGAGGAAAATATGAGTTTGAGAAAAAGGGGGAGGAACTAGAAGAAAGAGAAGAACGAAGAGGATTATACAACTAAACAGGAGATAAGGAGATAAGATAGGCAGAAGAAACACATTAAGAAGAGAATGAGCAATTAAGAAATAAACTAACATGACAAGTTAGGGAGAAGAGATGGAAAGGGCAAGGTAAAAAAAAAAAAAAAATGGTCAATAATGGAAAAATAAGAGTTAAGGGGAAAAAAGGCTATGAGGGGAAAAAAGTTCAAATACAAAAACAGGATACAACAAATGTAATTATAAGCATTATAGGAAATTTGAAAAAAATAATAGAAACATTCTAAACAAAAATTGAAAAAATGAAACAAAAATCCAATTAGAATAATTTCCTGACTCATAAATCCAAAGGAAATCAGTTCTAAAGAAGATCTAGGTTTAATTGAAGCGAAGCAGATAAGGATTCAAAGGAAATTAAAGCGACGGAAGAGCAAATTTACTTTTTTCTGGAATAAAAAACGACAATTTTTTTCTTTTCTTTTCAATGACACGCATATATACACATATATATGTATAAGTGTGTGTGTGTGTGCGTGTGTGTGTCTATATACATATGTATATACATACATACATATATATTATATATAATATATATATAAATATATATAATATATATATATATATACAAGTACACACCTACACACACACACACACACACACATATATATATATATATGTATATATATATATATAATATATATATATATATATATAATATATATATATATTATATATATAATATATATATATATATATATTATATAGATATATAGA
>NW_028234409.1:29410703-29413203 GCF_977035675.1 Penaeus japonicus | reverse complement strand
TGTGTGTGTGTGTGTTGTGTGTGTGTGTGTGTGTGTGTGTTTGTGTGTGTGTGTGTGTGTGTGTGTGTGTGTGTGTGTGTGTGTGTATATACATACATATATACATACATATGCATATATATATATACATACATATATATATATAAATATATATATATATATATATATATATATATATATATATATATGTATATATATATATATATATATATATATATATATATATATATATATATCTTGCTTCCTTTTTCTGACTCCATTCCCGCCCCATCCTCTCTTTCAGAGAGAAACGCGATAAATTATGGCGGCGTCGGCGTGGAAATTTTAATCAAAATTATGAGCTAATGATTTATAATGACCGAGAGTTCCGGGATGCATCATTATTTCATTTTTGGGCGGCAAGATATCGCAGTTATGATAATAATGTGGAAGTTGATATCGAGCCATTTTGAAAGAGAATTAATGCTAATTATATCGAATTGTCCCGTTGATGGAAAAACTCGCAATGATAATGATAATACAATGCGGTTATGATTGGCAAAAAATGAAATAAAAAAAATAAAAAAATCGTGCGAAAATAGACATGGCAAACCAAACAAGAAATATATTAATTCAAATGATCCAATCAGAGAAAAACAAATCTTATATAATACCCAACATATTTACTATTTTACCAGAATATTATGCACATGGGTTCCCTCCAATGGCAACCCCAACTCACCCCTCTCCCCCCCCTCTAAAAGAATACAGCTTAAATATTCTCCAATAAAGCGAATTAAGTCACTGAATGGAACAGGCATCAAATTGACTCGAGGGTAACCCATTACGAGGCAGTGTAGGCTAGGGAAAGGGTGAGGGAAAGAGAGAGAGAGAGGGAAAGAGAGAGAGAGAGAGAGAAAGAGAGAGAGAGAGAGAGAGAGAGAGAGAGAGAGAGAGAGAGAGAAGAGAGAAAGGAGAGAGAGAGAGAGAGAGGGGGGGGGAAGAGAGAGAGAGAGAGAGAGAGAGAGAGAGAGAGAGAGAGAGAGAGAGAGAGAGAGAGAGAGAGAGAGAGGGGGGGGGGGAAGAGAGAGAGAGAGTGGGAGAGAGTGTGTGTGTGGGGGGGGGATGGGTGCGGGAATGGGGTAGTGAGAGAAAAAGAGAGAGGGGGGTGGGGGGGGGAGGCTTCGAGGTGTGGAATGGGGAAAGAGATTGAAAGAAAGGGACTGAGGTAGGACGGGAGTGAAAGGGGATAGAAAGAGAGAGAGAGAGCGAGAGAGAGAGAGAGAGAGAGAGAGAGAGAGAGAGAGAGAGAGAGAGAGAGAGAGAGAGAGAGAGAGAGAGAGAGAGAGAGAGAGAGAGAGAGAGAGAGGGAGACACGCAGACAGATAGAAAGAGACAGACATACAGAAAGAAAGAGAGACATACATACAGAAATAGACAAACAGACATAGATAGACAGCCAGAACGAAACAGACTAAACAGACAGACAGAAAGAAACAGACTAACAGACAAACAGACAGACAGACATATACAGAAGGAAAGAGAGACATACTTACAGAAAGAGACAAACAGACATAGATAGACAGACAGAGAAAAAAAAGACTAACAGACAGACAGAAAGAGACAGACCGACCGACAAACAGACAGACAGACAGACAGACAGAGAAGCGCGCATCGACTCAACGACGATTTCGACCGGAATAAGAATAAGTCTCCCCTATCGCTCCTTATTGCCCAGTTTAGAAAATGGAAGTTAAGTGGCTGCAGCTCCTGTCATATCGGAGCTAAAAATGGCCTGAAATGTAATTATTTTCCTTTCGTTCTCTCTCTCTCTCTCTCTCTCTCTCCCTTCCTCCTCCTCCTCCTCTATCTTCTCACTTTCGTTTTTCTCCTTCTCTCTTCTCCTCAGAGTTGGGTGAGATTCTGAGTCGTAAGGTGAGGTGGGCTTACTTATTCTTTTTATTATTGATTTGATTTAAAGTGATTGAAGTGAGGATGAATAGTGTGGATATAAGGAAAATGTCAGTTTTTAAAATAAGTAACAACTGCGGTATAAATGTTGCCGATAGTCGTAATGATGATGGTATTAACAATAATGATAATAGTAATAATAATGATGACAATGCCAATAATGATAATGATACTAATTAGTATTGAAATGATAATGATGATGATAATAATGATAATGATACTAATAAGTATTGAAATGATAATGATGATGATAATAATGATAATTGTTATCGTTATGATGATTATAATCATCATAATGATAATGGTGACAATAATGACAATAACAATAATAATAATGATAATAACAATGATAATGATATTAGTAATAATGATCATGATGATGATAATATTGATACCAATGACAACAATAACAACAATGATGAGGCACATACGCAACACTGGCACGTGATTGGCTGAAAACAAAGCTGTTTGATATCATTAATATATGATAGATATTCAGACAATCAATTAAACAACATATTTGATATAAATATACAAAGAACCAGCACAC
>NW_028234409.1:29383203-29388203 GCF_977035675.1 Penaeus japonicus | reverse complement strand
AATGATGTTGATGATAAGGAGAAATTAGAGGTGATAGGAGTGATGAAATTGATGGTGACGATAATGATATCCTAAACGAAAAGAAAAATATTGATAATGATGTTAAAAAAATAAGAACATTATAATGATGATGATAGAAATAATGGTTATGATGAGGATGAAAAAATAATGATATTAATGATATTAAGAATAAAAATGTTAAGATGATGATATTAATTGAAATGATGATAATGATGGGATTCATTATTAATGTCATCATTATAATCATCATTCTTGTTATCCTTATCATCATTTTTATTGTTATCGTTATTGTTATCTTTGGTATGATTATCATCATTTTAATGATGTGAACAATGATGATTATGATAATAACAATGATCATGATGATGATGATCATGATTTTAATGATAATGATGATAATAATAATGATAATAAGGATAATGATATCGATAATAATGATGATAATGATAGTAGTAATAACGATGATTCTGATGATGATAATGACAGTGATAATGATAATGATAATGAGGATAATGATAATGAAAGTAATGATGATTATAGTAATGATGATAATAGTAATAAGGATGATAGTAATAATGATAGTGATATTGATAATGATAATAACTATAATGATAACAACATTGAAATTAATAATAATGATAACATTATCATTTTAACAAATCATAATGATTTTAATGATAACAATAAAAGTAATGCAATAATGATAATGATAATAATAATATTGTTAATAATAATGATAACAATAGTGATAATCATACTCAAAAGGACAATATTACTGGAAATGACAATGATAATAACAATCGCAATAGTAATATTGATGATAAAAAGATAACGGAATTGTCGAATTAAACAAAGCTTTTATTTGCAGAGAGAGGAAAAAAAAAATTCTTTTTATTCAGCTGTAATTACGTTATTTTTTTCAACTCTTTCAAAGGAGATTAAGAATGAAAGGTTCTATTCACGAATGAAAAAGAAGAAAGAAAAAAAGGAACAGTCTTTTTTTTTATGTATATAATGAGTAGATTTAGCCACTAAATGAAGATGTGAGATTCGGAGGGGAAATGAAATTAGAACACGGATGAGAATTGAATCAGATTTCAAAAAGTGATTTTGTGCAATAGTAAAACCGTAATTAATTCTAGAAAAGAGCAATATCAAATGCAGTGATATTGGAAATAAACCGAACGCAAGCCCTTATTTAGAAATAATGAGGGAATAGCCGCTAAAACAAATAATCGAATAAAAGAAAATATAATGATAATCACATTAAAATAGATAGGCTTAACGTGGGTTTATCTTAATGTCCAGAAACGTGAAGGAATTGCCAAACAGAAGGAAGGGCAATTATTTCTTTACGTCCCGGTCTAGGAGCGACCATGGTGCAAAACATATCTTGTTTCGACATACTGTTACCACACCCCAATCCATTTCATTGTCAGATAGTAAATTAATTGTGTTGAGTTCTATATCTTTAATATGTAAATAATTGTTTATACTCTGTCTTTAAGGGGGTAAGAAAATTGACATGTATTTATATAGTATTTTTACTGCTGATTTTCTGCCAACGATGCATATACGTAAAAGAGAATTACAGATAATGAAAATTATATTTTTCAGTCTTATGATAACCACAATAACCAATACTTGTTTTTGTTTTTGGAAAATAGCTCACTTTTGATATCTTTAATATAGATTCAAATAATTTTGATGATTATATTTGTAATCATTAAGATAATTGAATGAAGATATTTAAACTTGGATTCTTCAGATTTTTACTCCATCTTTATTTATTTAATTTTTAAACAATAGTAAATCTAATTTAAATTACTTGGGTTTTAAATCTGCAGATCTGAAAGTAGAATCAAAGATTATCATTAAATAAATTGTTTTGCGGAAGAGGAAAATATGGGGAGAGGATTTTAAAAGAAAACCCTCAAGTTATACAGTTTATTTGAAAGATACAAAACAAACAAACCAACAACAACGACGAATATATATATATATATATATATATATATATATATATATATATATATATATATATATATGTGTGTGTGTGTGTGTGTGTGTGTGTGTGTGTGTGTGTGTGTGTGTGTGTGTGTGTGTGTGTGTGTGTGTTTATTTGTGTGTGTAGAATTACTGTGGATTAATGATAGCTTAATACATGTTATTCTATATTCGCATAAGCAAAAGAAAGAAGAGAAGAGATGAAAGGAATATATACAAAATACCTTTTCACTGTTGACACAAATCAGTTGTTTGTTCAAGAGAAAGAGAAAGAGTGAATGAGTGAAAGGGAGAAGAGAGAGAGAGGATGAAGGGGAGAAAGAAAGAGAATGAGACACAGTGACTGACAGAAAAAGAGAGATAGAATGAAAGAGAATGGAAGAGAGATTGAGAGGAATAAAAAGAGGGACACAGAATGAGAAAGCATCATCTCCCTCTCTGTCTCTCTCCCTCCATCTAGGAATAACCGGAGGAGAGAGAAAGGAAAATATAATGAGAGAGGGGGTAGGGGGTTAAAACAGTCAGGGAAGAAAAAAAAAAAAACGGATTCCTACACAGAAAAGAACGAGGAAGAAGAGAGAGAAAAAACGATATATATATATATTGTTTACGACAATAAAAATAGCGGTGAGAATTTTATAGTATTTACTTCTTTTTTTTCTTTTTCTTATTCCGTCTTCTCTCTGACTTTGTTTTTACAGCTTTCCCCCATATGGCTTTTGGTGTAGTTGTAGTCTAATTCATTCAACAAAAAACAGTTTTTAATTCTCAACAACACTATGATAACATTAATAATATATAAAATATTGATTAGAGTGATTGATAACGCTAAATCAACCGAAATTATAAACATTCGAGTGAAAATATATAGAGATATATGTGAATATATATAACGTTTACTGCTGATTTCCTGCCAAACAAGGATATATGTAAAAGAGAACTGCAGGTAATGAAAATATAGTCCAATATTATGATAATCACAATAATTATTAGTTATTATTATTATTATTATCATTGCTTGCAAAATAGCTCACGTTTAATATTATTGATAAAGATGATTCAAATAATCTGAATGATTATACTTATAAAGATAATTATTAAGATGACCGAATAAAGAAATTTGAACAATAGACCAATTAAGAATGGAAATCAAAATAATAGCAAAGATAAAAGGGACAAAAAGTCTATGATAAAAGAGGAAAAAATCCAATACTAAAATTAACCTTATGACTAATATTTGTTGAACATGAGCCGCTTAATTACATTTAATATCCTTTTTAACAATAAATCAAATAGCGTGAATTATTTTATTTACAATTATTAAGATGGTTGAATCAAGATATTGAAACAACAGACCAATTAAGAATGGAAATCAAAGAAAAAAGAGAGGTAAAAGTGACAAAAAGTCCATAATAAAAGAGCTGGAGATATATAAGGACCGATTTTCGAATACTATCTTAGATCTCGGTGGTACAGTCGGCAAAGCATCTAACTCTCTTTTCAATAGACCAATCAGGAATGGAAATAGTAAAATGAAAGGTAAAATTGATGAAAAAGCCTATAATAAAAGAGTTGGCGATATATAAGGCCCGTTTTCCGAGTACTTATCTTAGATCTCGGTGGTACAGTCGACATAGCTTCTAACTCTCTTTTCAGATTGGTTCCAGTGTCGGAGGTTCCCGGGTTCGAGACCAGAATAATCTTTCCTCGGGAAAAGTTAACAGGTGTCCTCGGCACTTGCTCGTGTTTGGCGGTTCACGAGCGTTCTCTTCGGAGATAACGTCCCCCACTCGAGGTCAAAGGTCATTCCGGTCGGCAGTCACGCAGTAAGGCAGCACAGGCCTCTGGATTATAACTTGGTTCAAATCTGTATGAGTTTCTGGTTCGGTCCGATATGGTGGTTGTTTTCTAGAATGATAAACTTTTTAATACTTCAGATCACTTCAAGTATTTTTCGAGTCTTTCTACTTCATGTTTATTGATCTAATCTTCAAAAAAGATTACGAACATAGCTATTATTTTGAAGAACAGTGAAAGTACTATCAATTAAAATATAGTTGTTTTCTTTTATTGTTATTTCTTTCTTACTTTTATATACTTGTTATTTTTCTTCCCAAAGGATTAACAAATCTCTTTCTGGATGTCTAAATGTCTTATTCATTTAACATTTACAACATAGTTTAACAGCATTTTCACTTTCAATTATAACGATAACAATAAGCCAGAAATTCGGAGCAGATGTTACACCTTGATCTGCCGACCACGGGGATGCAAGGTCAAGGCACTACATCTGTAATAGCATGACAGGTGAACAGGCATGCAATGACCGTAATAATTCAATAATAATAAAAAATAAGGTTAGATTAAATTGATCTTATTAATGTGTTTATGTTTATATATAAATATTACTGCCGACTGCTTGTCAAGAAAGGATACATGTATAAAAGAACTGTAAATGAAGATGGGATATATCATTAGAATTATAATAATTAATACTAATGATAACAATGATAAAGATAGTAGTAATAACGATGATTCTGATGACGATAATGACAGTGATAATGATAATGAGGATAATGATAATGATAGTAATGATGATTAAAGTAATAATTATAATAGCAATAAGGATGATAGTAATAATGATAGTGATATTGATAATGATAATAACAATAATGATAACAATATTGAAATTAATAATAATGATAACATTATCTTTTTAACAACTTATAATGATTATAATGATAACAACAATAAAAGTAATGCAAATGACAATCATAACAAGAATGACAATAACAATATTGATAATAATAATAATAATAATAATATTGTTAATAATAATGATAACAATAGTGATAATCATACTCAAAAGGACAATATTACTGGAAATGACAATGATAATAACAATCGCAATAGTAATATTGATGATAAAAAGATAACGGAATTGTCGAATTAAACAAAGCTTTTATTTGCAA